>NC_034593.1:85172934-85192504 GCF_900095145.1 Mus pahari
CTGTTTTCAGACACTCCAGAAGAGGGCATCAGATCTTGTTACAGATGGTTGTGAGCCACCATGTGGTTGCTGGGATTTGAACTCCAGACCTTCAGAAGAGCAGTCAGGTGCTCTTACCCACTGAGCCATCTCACCAGCCCCAGGAAACGCTTTTATAAACAGCTTCCATCTTAATGTTTGTAGGATGTGTTAATTTTATTATAGGGCTTAATCTTAGTAGATAATATGAGTTGAGAACACCTTTTATTTCTCCTGAGTTATATGCAGCTTTTCAGAGTTTAATCTTTCACAGTAATTTCTAATGATGTTCTGAATTTCATTGGAGTGCATTGTAGTGACACCCTTGACCTCTGATTTTATTGTGTATCTTCTTTCTTCTTGTTAGATTAGCTAAAAGTTGCTTATCTTACTAACTTAAAAAAAAAAAAAAACCTCTTTGATTTTGTATGTCTTTTTGAAAAGATTTGTTATGTATGTGTGCCCAATCTGCATGTACACCTGCAGGCCAGAAGAGGGCATCAGATTCCAATATAGATGGTTGTGAGCCACCATCTGGTTGTTAGGAATAGAACTCAAAACTCTGGAAGAGCAGCTATCAATTTTGGTTTTGTTGTTGTTTTTTTGTTTTGTTTTGTTTTGTTTTGTTTTTGAGACAGGGTTTCTCTGTGTAGCCCTGGCTGTCCTGGAACTCACTCTGTAGACCAGGCTGGCCTCGAATTCAGAAATCTGCCTGCCCCTGCCTCCCAAGTGCTGGGATTAAAGGTGTGCGTCACCACGCCTGGCTCAAAATTAAGTATTTAGGAATATATTTAACTAAAGAGTGAAAGACCTCTACAGTGAAAACTTCAAGATACTGAAAAAGGAAATCACAGATTTAATTAAATTATGGGAAAATATTTTGTATTCCTGAATAGACAGAATATTATGAAAATATGAATGTAATACCTATCAAAATTTCCATGTCATACTTCATGAATTAGAAAAAGATACAAGAAATCATATGGAAACCCAGTAGATCACAAACAGAAAGCAGCCCCAGCGAGTATGATACCCGACCTCAAATTATACCATAGAGCTACAGTGACGAAGACAGCACTGCTGGAGGCGCTATGATACCCGACCTCAAATTATGCCATAGAGCTACAGTGAGGAAGACAGCCTGGCCCTGGCAGGAAATCGGCAGTAGACCTATGGGACAGAATAGAGTACCTACAAAGAAAACGACAAGACTTTTTTCATTTAATATTTGACAAAGACAACAAACAGAACCACCACATGACAGCAATTTCACCCCTGGGCACATACCCAGAGAACTCTGTACCCTACCATAGAGGTGTTTGCACATTCATGTTTATTGCTGCAGTATTGTGAAGAGTTGGAATCAACTCACCTGTCAACAGTGAGTGGACAATGAAAATGTGGTATGGAAACTACTCGGTTTTAAAGAAAAAGGAACGTTACGAAACTTCAGGAAAATGGACTTCAACTGTAGAATATTAGGTGAGGTCACAATCTCAGAAAGAAAAACATCTACATGTTCTCTCTCATATCCAGAGTGTAGCTGATGATAAATGTACAAATGTAAAGGAATATACATTCAGTATAACGTGAAAAAAAAAAGGGAAGAAAAAGGCCAAATCTCAGGGGATAAGACCGAAGGCAGGTAATAGTCACAAGTTATAAGAGGGCACAATGATAATTGATTTTCTATTTCTAATTCTAATTTGGTTTGGGTGGTGGATGAGTTATTAAAATATATATGATGATACTGAAAGGGCAGTGGTGGCACATGGCTTTAATCCCAGCACTTGGGAGGCAGAGGCAGGCAGATTTCTGAGTTTGAGACCAGCCTGGTCTACAAAGTGAGTTCCAGGACAGCCAGGGCTATACAGAGAAACCCTGTCTCAGAAAAAAAAAAAAAGTTCATAAGATTAGAAAATACAGTAAAATAAAAACACCATGAAGATGTATGAGCTCCAGTTCTCTGAAGAAGCCACAGTCACCCTAAGGAGTGCTTGGCCTTGGCAGACTAGAATTCTATCAGTCCTGGAGCATGGGACTCATGCCTATAAACCCAACAGCCAGAGGAGTGAGGCAAGGGGATTGCAATGAGTTCAGGATGAGCATGGGTACACGGTAACTATGAAGTCAAACTTGACTGGAGTGAAATCATGTATTTGAAAAGAAAGAAAAAGACAAACAAAAATCACAGTTGTAAAACCTGTCACCAAAATTCTCTTGAGCTTAGGCCCTTAGGCCAATTGCCTTAACGTTCTATCTGATCTCTGGACTAGTAAACTTCTCAAAATGTACCCACCAAGCTTAGTAATGTCTAGCCTCCACCCACCCCAAAACGACGAATGCTGGAAGGCACAGAGTGAAAACCAAAGAAATACATTCCATATATGTCTAGAAAGCCTTCCCAGCACAGCCTCACCCCTGCTCCCCCAAATCCCACAATCCTTGGTTTCCCCAGGACCAATAGATGCGAGTAGTTGTGTTTCAAATGGGCCTGGAATCTCAAGGAAACGACCACATGTTCTAGCTTGTTTGCAGTTGCAGTGTCAGAACACTCTGACGTAAGGCATCCTGAGAGGAAAAGCATTTATTTCATCTTTCGCTTCTAGGCAACTATCTATCACTGAGAGGAGTCATGGCAGGGGCTCCTGTAACTGATTTTTTTTCAAATCCTAATTTTAATGATGGTTCTTCAATGCTTTAACCTCCCTTTTAGCCTACCACCCATCAGAGGTAGTGAAAGAGAAAGAAGGGGGGGGGGGTAGGTAGTGGATCTGTTTTAAAAGGTTCTTAAGAGCAACTCCTGTCTGTGTGGTCTGGAAATCAGCAGTTCAGTTCACAGGTTAGGAGGCAGCGGCAGCTCAATCCACTTGCAAACACTTCATGAATACACCAGCCGTCCAATTTGGTAGAGTTGGGTGACTCGACCTATCAGAGACAGCCAGGCCTCAGCCTCGGCTGGAGTCAGCAGGAGGAACCAGGAGGAACACCAGAAGTTCTTGTCTGTGCCTCTCTTAGGGAAGCAAAGATTAGTGAAGATGTGAAACCCACAAGCATTGCACAGCCAGCTGTACCAGCAAGCTTTGTCTCCATCACTCCGTGGAGTCCTATTTACACCTTCCAAACATCATGTGTCCTCCTGGTGCCTTGCCTCAGCACGTGCATCCAATCAGCCTGTACCCTCGGGTCCAGACAAATGGAGCTCAAATGTACAATGTAAGGCGGACCAATACATGCATGTTGTTAGCAAAGAATCCTTCATCGTGTGTCCTTTCATGTGCTTGCTTTAGCAGAACATCCTTTCTCTTTCTCTTGTGTCTGCTTCAGTGAAACTTTCCTTCACGAGTCTGTCTTAGTCTTTCAACTGTGTCCACTTCAAGAAAATACTCCATGTGTTTGCCCCAGCAAAATACCATCCAACACAACTGACTTTCCAAAGAACCCCTAAAAGTTTCCTCTTCAAGCTCCAGCAGGAGCGTAGGCAGGAACCACATAGGAGAGGTGCTCACTGGCTTACTCCACTACCCAACTATGGGTCCCTTGCTTATACAGTCCAGGCCTGCCAACCTACAGGTCCTGTGTCTTGTTCTGAGTGGTCAGAAAGCTGCCTCATAGTCTTGGTTGGGTACCCTAAAGCAGCACAGTATTAGCAAAGTGCGACTTTTAGCACAGGAAATGACTTTAACTCAGAGAGCAACCTTGAGCATATTCTCTCTAGGAAAAGACTGACTGGAGGGTGTCTGTCCAATGGCATCTTTACCAATTCCTTTAAAGATAGAACTTGTTTGAACTCATTACCTCTTCCAAAGGAAAGATTCATGTCCACTTCCCACAGTAGGGGAAATGGGGGTCTCAGTCCAGGTATGGGGACAGACCACAAGCACCTCCATCTCCCCCCACCTTTACAAAAGCTCACCAGTCAGGACTGGAAATATGACTTGGGGTGCCAACATCTCTGCTGTGACAAGACTGTTGACCCGGGGACCATGAACACTTGAGAGAGGTACAAAACCTTGCACGTGCATTTTTCATCATGATTCCAACAAACTTTTTTTTTTTTTTTTTTTTTTTTTTGAGACAGCCCTGGCTGTCCTTGAACTCACTTTGTAGACCAGGCTGTCCTCGAACTCAGAAATCCACCTGCCTCTGCCTCCCGAGTGCTGGGATTAAAGGCGTGGGCCACCACCGCCTGGCGATTTCAACAAATCTTAACAAAGAGGGTTAAGCACCTGAAGGGAAACGTTGTCACTAAATTTCTTTTTTCTCGACTTGACCAAAATTCCAGTGTTCACCAAACAGGGAACTCCAGGAGTGTGCCCTCTAGGAAGGAGACGAAGTACACACAGGAAACGGAAACATCAACAGGCAAAGGTGGGCAAGGAGAAGATAGGACTAGAGGCTCAACAGACAGGCTTTATTCTAGAGCATACCTGGAGTAGGGGCGGGGCCGAGGGCCTCCAGTGGAAGGACCATACCATTTCCTTATGTGTCAGCAGTTGCTATGGGTAGCGAGGCAGACAGGGTCAGGCAACCAATAAACATCTCTTGTGGTTTACCGGAGTAGGTGGGGTGGGGTGGGGTGAGGAGGAATCTGGAAAATGGTTTTGGGGGAGTTTGTCGTGGCTTAACTAAAACGGAGGCACTTTATAAAATGGTGATACCATGGCTAACAACAGAGAAAAAACATTTTCTCTTAATGTGGTACAGCTGCTAAGGATTTGGAAATTCTTTGTGGAATGAGAGGAAGCCTGCAATTCTAGAGGCTGTTTGTTGGCCACAGGGATGGGTAATCAAAGAGGGAAGGACGGAATGGTTCAACTTGTCTTATTATTATTATTATTTTTTAAGTTACAGGACTTTATAACGAATTGCCATCACTAGACATCACTTTCTAGCAAAACTTGAAAAATATCACCTACTGATTATTTCGGACAGCTCTGACAACCATCAAACATGGTAGCTATCTGTGGCCATTCCATTTTGTAAAGCTCCCCAATTTTGGTTAAACAGAGTTCCTGAAACCTAAGAAATTTTGTTCTCACAACCAAAGTAACTTGCTTTTATAGATTCTTGCTCTCCACGCCCTTATCGACGCCCCAATAATGGAGGTGGTTTTTTTGTTTGTTTGTTTGTTTGTTTGTTTTTTAGACAAACCTCTGATATTTTTGACTCACCTTATTCCCTAGCTACAACTAGCCAATCACTTTCCTACCCTGTAACTCCCGTCTGTGGTTCTTGGACCCTAGAGGTATCTATGTAGAGCTTCCCAAGTAAAGCACGCGGTCGATCCCTTATCCTCTTCTCGCTGATCTTACAACGCACAGGATCAGAGGGCAAAAGACCAGATGCTCCAGAAGCAGCCAAGCGCCTGGGCTTTCATCCTGCGGCCCCTTTAAGAACAGAACCCTTTCCGGACCCGCAGACCTAACCGACCCCAGTTTTAACCGAAACCAACCTGGACTTCCCCCTCTTGACTCAAATAAGACTAACTTTGGATTTTCCCTCCCCTCTCGACCAATCATATTCTGTTACCAGGCAGACTTCCACTGCCTTCGTCTTGGAGGCAGCAACGGCCAATCACAGAGCAGGTCGTGCGTGTATCCAGGCAGATCGCGGCTGGCACAACCATTCAGAAAAAGGAAAAATAAAAGCAACGCACGAGCCCGCCGGCCGGGCACCGTGGGGCTGGGCAGGAGCTGAGGTAGCCACCGGGTAGTTTCTCTTTCTCTCTCACCTATCTAATGTCCGTGCTGGAAGGCGACGGTTTCGAGGTAGGAGGGGCAACAGGACTCGGGAGCCAGCAGGACCAGCTCCTTGCCCCTGCGCACGTGCCCGAATCTGGGACCCTGTTCCCCGCAGGGTTTCCTGTGCCCAGCCCCCAGAGTTCGGAGACCTAGCCCCCGCGGGACAGCACCTGGGGATGGGGTGGAGGGGCCCGAGGGGAGTGGGGACGCCTCGGAGTGGGATGTCGTGGGATGACGTAGGGTCCGCGCCGCGGCGAGGGGGGCAGCGGGGGAAGCCGTGGCGAGACTCAGTAATGAGAACTTGGGCCCAGTTTTTTTCAAACCTGGAAAGGCCGAGTATGTTTGTATCTCTTCCGACCTTCCAGGCAAAATCAATGGCGAGGAGTCTATTAGAGGATCGGAGAACTTTAGCTTGTCGTTATAGGTGTTTTTTTTGGGGGGGGGGGGCGGTGGGGTGGTGTTGCAGCACTGGGAGAAATTGTAAGATTGCTTTTAACGCGGATTTCTCCACTTCATCCCTCCCATAACAGTTTTCCAGATTTGGGAGACTTCAAAAGGTGGAACATATAGAATGGAGATGTCAGAGATCTCTTTGGGTATACAAAGGCCTGATAAAGTAACGGAATAATTCTAATTTTAGAGAAGGCAAGTGGTGAGGAAAACCACTGGAGGAAGCTTTGCTTCTGTTTGTATTTCTGGGTAGAGACAGGAGGACTACCTTGGGGTCTCTAGGAGAAAGGAAGCTTGGTGGTATGGTAGTTAAATCCTCAGATCTCCTCCCCTCTCAGCTGTAGCCCTCATGCTGGGATGGCAGAAGATAAACCTGATGCTAAGAGCCCCAAGACTGGGGCAAGGCCCCAAGGTGGTGCTGAGGCTGGAGAACCTACCGCCCTTCTTCTCCAAAGGCTCCGAGGTACCATTTCGTAAGTAATTGTCTCGGCCTCCAAACCCTGTTCCAGACCCAGCTGTAGATCCTTGTTACCCTTCACGCCTCCCTCAGGCAAGTGTTTCAGAGCTGAGGGCTGTGGTCGGTGGTAGCTGTTTGGTCCTTTTTCTGTCTCTAGCAGTCAGACAAAGGGATGGGGAAATCTTGTGACCTCCAGCTTTCTCTTCTTCTCCACAGCAAGGCCGTGCAGAACAAAGTAGAGGGAATTCTGGTAAGCATGCTGGGAAGGGACAATAGGGGTGGCATCACTCAGGGGTAAGGGTGATTGATGTTGATGTGAGAGAATAACAGTTCATGGGGGAGAGGCGGTGCTGTCCACGTGTGAGGATAGTACTTTATCCTTCTGTGACCTATGTAGGAGATGCGATCAGACCCAATCCCCTGCCCTTTCTCCCTTTCTATCCATGACAAGCCCATAAGGTTGCCAGCACAGTGAGTACCCGACCTCAGGTCATTTCTTAGGTCCCCTTTCATTCTGACAACCTAACATAGAGCCTGCTGGTATGGTCAAGCTCAGAAGATCGTTCACTGGACCTGTGGCTTCATTTCTCCACTTCTGTTCCCTTCTGCCTCAGCAAGAAGTACAGAAATTCTCGGACAACGACAAGCTGTACCTCTACCTTCAGCTCCCGTCAGGGCCCAGCGTTGGCGAGAAGAGGTGATTTGGTGGTGGTGATTTATATGTCACAGGTTCTGATTTTGAGTCTCACTGTATTGAGTCAAAAAGTAGGAAATGAGGATGAGGAGGCTGGAGGGATGGCTCAAGGGTTAAGCACACTGGCTGCCCTTGGCAGAGGACCCGGGTTGTGTTCCCAGTACCCACACGGTGGCTCACAACCATCCACAACTCTCAGTTTCTGGAAATATGACACCACTCTCTGACCTCCATGTCATGCACATGCACATATGCAGGCAAAACACTCCTAACAAATGAGAATCTTTTCTAAAAGTTATAAAGACACCAGGTGTGGTGGTGCACGCCTTTAATCCCAGCACTCGGGAGGCAGAGGCAGGTGGATTTCTGAGTTCGAGGCCAGCCTGGTCTACAAANTGAGTTCCAGGACAGCCAGGGCTACACAGAGAAACCCTGTCTTGAAAAAAAAAAAAAAAAAAAAAGTTATAAAGAAGAAGTAGGAGATGAATAGCTCAGAACCTTTATCAAGAAGTGAAGCCTTTGGCTTGATTTAGCAGGGAAAGGCGGATCTGGGACAAACTGATTTGGTCTGGCACCATCAAAGCAATGCTTGTCCCTTTACTTGTCTTACAGCTCAGAGCCAGGTCTGCTCAGCAATGAGGAGTATATGTATGCTTATAGGTGGGTCCGCAACCACCTGGAAAGGCACACGGACACCTGTCTGCCGAAGCAGAGCGTCTATGACGCCTATCGGTGCGTACAGAAGGCGTGCCTTACTAGCGTGTGCCCCTTGAATCCACCAGTCGCCTTCTCTGAATACCTTGTCACTCTCCCTTCTGCCCACTCAGAAAGTACTGCGAGAGCCTCGCCTGTTGCCGCCCGCTCAGCACAGCCAACTTCGGTAAAATCATCAGAGAGATCTTCCCTGACATCAAGGCCCGAAGACTTGGTGGCCGGGGCCAGTCCAAGTATCCTTGACCCAGAGATTAGGACTGGAGGACCTGGGGAGGAAAGGAACCGTAAACAAACAGTCTGACTTGCCTACAAGGCTTACATTTTGGCTGTTCCTTAACTTGGATCAGATATTGCTACAGTGGCATTCGAAGGAAGACCTTGGTATCGATGCCACCATTGCCTGGACTTGACGTGAAGGGATCTGAAAGTGTAAGTAATGACCATCCAATGCTAATTTTCTATTCCAGGTAAAAGACAGAGGCTTTTAGGACTTGTTTTAATGGCTGGGAAAAACAGTCATTCAGACATTGCTTCTGAGGGACCTTCTGCCTTCCCTGTGGGGGAAGCATGGGAGGAAGAGAATTGGAGTTTCTGAGTCTCAGATGGGTAGGACTACAGGCTACTGCTGTCTTCAGTCTGGTCTCTGCTTTAGTCAGTAGTAGAGTCGAGAGACAAATACTTTTGTTCATAATCTGAATGAGCATGTTTCTCTCTACTCCAGCCAGAAATGGGCCCAGAAGTAAGCCCAGCACCTCGGGATGAACTGGTAGAAGCAGCCTGCGCCCTGACTTGTGACTGGGCAGAGCGGATCCTGAAACGGTCCTTCAGTTCCATCGTTCAGGTCGCCCGCTACCTCCTGCAGCAGCATCTCATCTCTGCCCGGTCGGCACATGCTCACGTGCTTAAGGCCGGGGGGCTTGCTGGTGGGTGGCCTGCTCTGTTAGTTCTCTTTAGTTTTTCTTTCTGGAGATGCACACATAGTCTCGCTATGTTGCCCAGGATGGACTGTAACTCCTGGGCTCAAGCAGTCCTCCCACCAAGCCTCCCAGCACCACGTGCTGAGTCCATCTCGGCTCTCCAGGCCTTCCAGAATACAAGGGCAGACACACCTTGGATTGCTTTCTGTCCCTAGTGATCGATCCTTTCTGTGTGGATGGACAGGTGTGCAGGCCAGAGGCTGTCCACTACTATCACTACTCGGGGTCCTCACTGGGACCTGAGACTAGGATAACAGGTCAGGTCACCAGGGATTTCCCTGTCATCACCTCCCCAGTACTGGAATTGATGATAGACAAGCACGCCACCGTGCCTGTTTTTTACCTGGCAGCTAGGCAGTCAGACTCATGTCACTCTCTTCCCTGGCTCCCTCCTCACCCTTACTTTATTATCATTTCTGGTCCCTCTGTAGAAGAGGATGAAAGAGCCCCTCGAGAACAGTCATCATGTAAGTCCAAGAATGGTGTAGAGAACCTGGAAGGGGGAGGCCCTAAGAAACCAGAGAGACTGGCCCAGGTAAGGCAGCTGGTGCCCAGGGCTTGGGTCTTAATGGACCCTCCTGGCAGTGACCCTCTTACATCTTCACTTCTCCCTTTATCCCTGTGCTCAGTCTTCCTTTTTATTAGTTATTTTTAGATTTCTTTTCCATGGATGAATGTTTTGCCTGTGTGCGTGTATGTGTACCATGTGTGCCTGGTGTCCAAGGGGAGAAGACTTTAGATCCCCTGGAACTAGAGTTACTATTGTGAGCTGGCTGCCATGTGGGTACTGGGATCCTCTGTTAGGAACAAATTCTCCTACCCCTGAGCCATTTCTCCAGCCTCTGAATTTATATTCTTTATACCTCACTGTGGCTCTCTTTGCATTTTAGCCTCCTAAAGAGCTAGAAGCCCGAGCTGGGACTGACCTTCCAGGGCGTGCAGAACGGAAGAAGAGTGTAACTGACAGCTCAGCTCCAGCAGCCAGTAAGCCACAAGTCAATGCCCTTGTGGCCCGACTGCCTGTACTCCTTCCAAGAGCACCACGATCGCTTATCACACCCATTTCAGGCACTCTGAAAGTAGCTACGCTGCCTCTGCCCACTAGGGTTGGAGGGCCCCAGACAGCTGTGCCCATCATCAACATGATCTTACCACCTGTTCCTACTTTGTCAGGGGCTGGGCCTGGGCCTGGCCTTGGGCCTAGGTTTGGGCCAGGGCCTGGGCTTGGGCCCGGGCTTGGGCCCGGGCTTGGAGCTGGACCAGGGCCCGGGCTTGGAGCTGGGCTTGGAGCTGGGCTTGGAGCTGGGCTTGGGGCTGGGCTAGGGCTTGGGCCCGGGCGAGTTCCACCTAGAGCACCCATTCTGCCTCGAGGTGCAGAGAACAGGGAGGTAGGAGTAAGTGGTGACCCAAGACCTCATGACAAGGGCATCAAAAGGACAGCTGAAGTGCCTCTGAGTGAGGCCAGTGGGCAGGACCCACCAGTTAAAGAAATGAAGCACGAAACACAAGATACAGTAAGTGAAGCAAAAAGGAAGCGAGGACGCCCTCGAAAGAAGCCAGGAGCGAGTGGGGAAAGAAACGCTACTCCTGAGAAGTCTGTAGCTATTGTGAACTCTCCCCGATCCCCAAGGTCACTCTGGGAGACATGGGGCTCAAAAAGAGAAAACAACTCCACTGGGAGACCAGAAAGACCAGGGCCAGTGGGTGAGGCTGAGCGGGAAACCGTACTTGTGCAAGGTCAGCAAGATGGTGCTGTTTCCAAAGGAGACAGGAGCTTGAGTTCCCAGGAAGCCAAAGAAGCAGAAGATAAAATTCCTCCTGTCACTTCAAAAGTGAGTGTTATCAAGGGCAGAGTTCAAAAAGAGCCTCTTCAGTTGGTAAAGGGAGAGGCTGATACTGCAACACAGGGCAACAAAGGGTTAAAGGGTCGAGTACTTCAAAGTTCCCTAACCCATGAGCATAAAGACCCCAAAGCAACACCCCCGTGATAGACAGATAGGTCTGTGGGGGAAGAGTGGCCATGTTCATGTGAGCTCTGCCTGCTTGCCTGGTAGAGGCCCTTCACCAAGCCTCCTCTCATCCAGCTAGTCTTTCCCCCAGGGAACCCATTGGCTTTGTGCCTCGTGGCTGCTTCAGGCCTTTCTAGCTCCGTACTGTGGCTTTAATACAAACAGCAAATCTGTAATGACTTCCCACCTATAGCCCTGTGCTCTCTTAGGAGATAGGGTAAGTATGAATGTAGGTTAGGGATATTCTGGCTTCTAATCATAGGGAACTTAACTCAAAACTCATTAAAGATAAAAAGCAGTTTATCAGCTGATGAAGTTGCAGAATCAAGAGGCAGTCCTGGCTGCAGGTGGGGCTTGATCTGATTGCACACACTGTTCTTCTGCTTCACATAATGTAAAATCATCCTTAGTTTGGACCACTTCACAGCCGCCAACACTCCCAGGCTTTTCTGTTTGACCATTATATCTAAGCAGAAAGAAAGGGTATCTATCATTGTGCCAGGAATCCTAGCAAAAGCCCAAAGATTTACCTTGATTAGCCAGCCTAGGTCAGGTCCACCCTTGGCCAGCTAGTGTGGCCAGGCAGATGTTTATGCAAATGTGTCTCTACACACCGTGGACCACCTCTGGGAAAGGGTGCAGTCCGCCTTCTCACAGTCCCAGGTTCCCCAGATGGAGACTTGGGTGGGGGATGGAATTGTTGCTGGGGAGCAGCTAACGACTGCTTGGTGTTTTAGCTTGCTAGGCTGGGATGAGCTGGTCTGCTGCCTGTCCCCTGAGCCTTGCATCTCCCTCAGTGCAGCTGTAACTTTTATCTCATTGTAGCCTGGGAAGGACAGGGAAGGGAGCCATTCTCTTTAGTCTCTTAATTCTTACAGGACAGCTTCCGCACCTCTGTCTCCCAGAACAAGCTCCTTTTAGGGTCTGAATCTTACTTTCTCCCTAGCCATGTTTCCTACCTCCCAATCTAGTGCCACCTTCTCAGAGGACATGAATACCCCCCCCAAGTCATTTCGTTACATTCATTCTGCATCCACCAGATGTCATGCACTTGTCATACATGTGTCAGGACCTAGCCAGGACTGTGGGCTTGGGCTGGCTTAACAGATGCTGCGAGTCAGGGAGCACCAGCAGGAAGGATGCAGACACTCGAGATGTATCCTTGGGAACAGCAGGAAACCAGCCCATGTTAATCAAGGACCTCCGTCCTCCCCACAGGATAGCTTCTTGTCAGGGAATCTTGGTTCTATTCCCAAGAAATAGGTTTTCTTTCAGGGAGATACCACCATTTGTCCATTTATTTCCATGAGAACAGATTTTTTTTAAAATTATAATATTTGATATCTATAAAGAAATATGTACTATAAATTATGAAATACAATGAATACCTATGACCCATCATTCAATTTATACATTAAAAGTATTAGGTTTTTGCCCCCTTGCCTGGTCTCTTCCTAGAGGTAATCACTGTCTTTAATTTTATGGTCATTAATCATTTGTTTATATATATATTGGCCATGTGTGTGTATATATTCTTTAAGAATGTATTATTTTGTATTGCTTGTATTTTTAGCTTTATGAAAGTGTCCTATGTTCCTCGAGGTTTGCGTTTTTGCACTTGACCATTGTTTCTCAGACTCCTCTGTTGTGATCGCTATGACTTGTTCCTTTGCATCTGTATAATACTCCATTAAGCAACTTAGCCACTCACCTACTGAATAACATTTGGGCTGTTGGCAGGTTTTTGTTATTATACACAATGCTGCTAATGAACATTCTTGTATATGAGTGCCTTTGTTTTTAGTAAGATTTCTAAAGAGGTTTCTAAGATGGTCCTGGATGGCCCTTTTGGTCTGTGTACCCTCTGAGCTGGGGACTGTTGCCTCTTGTCTTACTTTATGGAAGAGTTTACATCATATAGAAATGAGCTGTTCTTGAATGTTTGATAAAAACTCACCTATAAAGCCCTCTGAGCCTTATGTTTCTTTGTGGACATATTTTTGTTTTGTTTCAATACAGGGTCTGTTAGGTAGCCCTGGCTGTCCTGGAACTCACTCTGTAGACCAGGCTGCCTCTGCCTCCCAAGTGCTGGGATTAAAGGTGTGCACCACTGTGTGTCCTTTGTAGGTATAATTTTAACTACTGGTTCAAGTTATTTAATAACTATATATACTATTTGGGCTCCTGAGTCATTTCTCCAGTTTAGTGTACATTTCATGTCCTTTTTCTTTCCTTTCTTTAAAGATAGAGTCTCACTGGATATCCTGTTTGGTCTGGAACTCACTGTGTAGATCAGGCTGGCCTCTGCCTGCAGAGTGCTGGGATGAAGGCGTGTGCCATCAGCATGCGGCTCATCGTTCTTTCAAACATGAAGCCTATGTGTTCTCTTTTTCTTTTCATTTCCACTACTTACTGTGTCATCCTTCCCCTCCAGAGTCAACTCTACCAAAAAGTTTAGTTATGAATCTGCAGATGCTATTCCTGTGCACTTTGTTGAGCCTCTCATTTATTTTCAATATCGTGAATCGTCCATATTGTTTCCTACTTTTGTAAAGTTTGATTTTATGTTCCATATAGTTAGTATCTTTTTTTTTTAAGACTATTTTTGTTTTTTGTATCCCAGGCTGCCTCAATATCACTGAGTAGCTGAAGATCACTTTGAACTTTGGATCTGCCTGCCTCTACTTCCCAAGTGCTAAGATGACATGCACACCATGCCTCACTTACACAGTGCTGGGACTGGATCCCAGGGTTTCCTGCATGCTAGGCAAAGTACCAACTAAGCTACATACAGTGTCCCTTTATGTATGTGTGTACTTTATTGTGTTTTATTTTACTTTATGTGCATTGGTGTGAGCCTGTCAGATGCCCTGGAACTAAAGTTACAGACAGTTGTGAACTGCCACATTGGTGCTGGGAATTGAACACCTGAGTGTTCCTCTGGAAGAGCAACCAGTTGTCTTAACCACCAAGCCATCTCTTCAGTCCACCCTGTCCCTTTTATAATTTAGACAGCTCGTTACAACTACAGGATGTCTTTTTGTTTGGATTTGACTTGGTTTCTTTGTTGTTGTTTTGTTGCAGTAATTCTCCAACCCAAATATGCCCGACAATGAGAACACAATATGAATACAAGCTGTGTGCCAAGATTAGGCAGATCTACCCAAAGGTTTACAGGAAATCATCTGAGTGCTGACTCATTCCTTGTTCACAACCCCTCAAAGGAGAATGGAATTAGCATCAAATTACAAATAGCCCCAGAGCTATCCGCAACATTGTTTTGTTTTTGTTTTGTTTTGTTTTTAAAGAGGACTCAAGGCAGTCTTCCATCATCAGCTTCCTGAGTGCTGAAATTATAGATGAGACCCATTATACCTGGCTTCAGGCTTCCTTCTGCATTATAAACTTCCTCCACCCCTAGCTGGGACCAAGGGTCACATGGTAGGCAAGCACTCAAAGCACTGGGGAACAGACTCAGGCTTTTTGAGGGGAGTGGAGTTGTTTTGTTTTGAGATGTGTATGGTATATATCTCAGGATGACGTAGGGAGTCACTGTGTAGCCCAGACCAGGCAATAACTTGTGGTCCTCCTTCCTTAGGTTCAAAAGTGCTGGGATTATATGTGTATGTCACATATCCAACTGTTTCAAAACTCCACTTTCCACAACCTATGAGGTTTTTCTATGCCATACAATGTTTTCATTATTAATTTTTAAAAACATTAAAATTACTTTCATGAATTTGTGTGTATACATGTGTGCACATACATATAGAGAGCTGAGCTTGATATTAGAGGTCTTCCTCAATAGCTCCCATCCTACATATCAACATATCAAGGAAGAGTATCTTTTTTCTTTTTCTTTTTGGTTTTTCGAGGCAAGGTTTCTCTGTGTAGCCCTGGCTGTCCTGAAACTCACTCTGTAGACCAGGCCTGCCTCTGCCTCCCAAGTGCTGGGACTAAAGGTGTGTGCCACTACACCAAGGTAGGAAGAGTATCTTGTTGAACACAGAGTTCCAAGTTTTGAGCTTGTCTGGGAATCCCAGACCCTGCCTCCTACATGCTGGGATGACAGGTTAGCCTGCATGCCCACCGAGCCTAACACATAAGCACTCTTTGCCATTGCCAGAGCTCCCTTTCTGACTTGTTTTCTTGTGTATGTGGTAGGGGTGATCAAACCTAGGACTTTATGAATGTGCTACCACTAGGTTATGGCCCTAGGACTTTGTGAATGTGCTACCACTAGGTTATGGCCCTAGGACTTTGTGAATGAATGATTTACCACTGGCTATAACCCTAGCACTCTGAGTTATTTAAAAAGTTTTATAAATTTCCAAATGCCCAGAAATTTACATTTATCCTTTTTGATGCAGATTTTATCATTAATGTTCAAATAATATATCTCTGAAGCAGGGTATGGTGCCTTCATGCCTGAAATTCCAGCACTTTCGAGACAGGAGGATTACGAGGTTGAAGTCAGCCTGGGCTATATATAGTAAGTTCCAGGCTAGCCTAGACTGCAAGTGTGACACCATTCAGAAACAACTAACCAAACAAAACTAACCAAACAAAACCAGGTCTGGGTACTGGCCTATAATCCTGCCCTTGGGAGGTAAAGCAGGAAGATCAGAAGGGCCAGCATCAGCTACATGGTGAATTTTAGGCTAGCCAGAGCTATGTGAGGCCCCATCTCAAATACACACAAAGCAAGGGTTAGGGGGTGGCTGTAGGGGAGGGCATAGGGGACAGAGATGGTTCAGCAGTAAGTTCAGTTCCAGTGGCTCACGACTACCCAAATTCTCGTTCCAGGGGATCGAACGCCTCTAGACTATTTATGTACTTGCACTCTCACACACACAACTTAAAATAAGTGTTAAGAGATGGATATGCAGCCGGGCGTGGTGGCGCACGCCTTCAGTCCCTGCCCTTGGGAGGCCGAGGCAGCCTTTTCTCATTCAAAAACCTAGAAATACACAAAGTGTCTTTGGTATCAAATCTTTGAAACTTTGTGAAATTTTTATGTTTTTCGACTTAACTTCAGTATCTAAATCTGTCATGGTCTATGATACCTCCTGTCTGTGGTAGCTCATTTACTCCGGGATTTTGTACTTTGGAGTTTTGACATATTTTGCATATTTTGTTAATCTACTAAAAGCTTTAGAGCCTAAAGCCAGGAGCCAGAGCGTACATTCAGCCCAGAGACAAGCTGGCCCTTCTGAGAGCCCAGAGTTAGTGGGCGGTAACTTGGGGGTACAGAGTGCCATCACATGGGAGGCCCAGGGTTCAAGTGAGGGGAAGTCCAGATTTAACCAGGTGTCCCAGTCTTCAAAGAGGCCTCTGGTTTTGACTGTTCCTATGCTGATTTGGGCACTGTTCCCAGGGAACCTAGTTCCCTACATGCTGTTCATCTTTTATGTAGCTTTCAGCATGACATCATCTATTTCCTCCTTGAATGTTCTTCTGTTATTTGTTTGTTTGTTTGTTTGTTTTTTTCGAGACAGGGTTTCTCTGTGTAGCTCTGGCTGTCCTAGAACTCACTCTGTAGACCAGGCTGGCCTCAAACTCAGAAATCTGCCTGCCTCTACCTCCCAAATACTGGGATTAAAGGTGTGCGCCACCACTGCCCGGCCCTTCTGTACTTTTTTAAAAATTTATTTATTTATTATATGTAAGTACACTGCAGCTGTCTTCAGACACTCCAGAAGAGGGCATCAGAACTCATTACAGATGGTTATGAGCCACCATGTGGTTCCTGGGATTTGAACTCAGAACCTTTGGAAGAGCAGTTGGTGCTCTTAACTGCTGAGCCATCTCTCCAGCCCTCTTGCTTTCTTTCTTTCTTTCTTTTTTTTTTTTTTTTAACATTTATTTATTTATTATATGTAAGTACACTGTAGCTGTCTTCAGACACTCCAGAAGAGGGAGTCAGATCTTGTTACGGATGGTTATGAGCCACCATGTGGTTGCTGGAATTTGAACTCCAGACCTTCGGAAGAGCAGTCAGGTGCTCTTACCCACTGAGCCATCTCACCAGCCCCTCTTGCTTCCTTTCTAATGAACTCAGCAACATGCTAACAATTATGTGATAGCTGTCACAGATCCAGAATCTAGCTGTCTTTTGGTGAGAAAGCTCTTGATCGTGGGTGTGCTGTCAGAAGTTAACGTCCATGAATAGGATTCTGGTGTTTCCCCTTGTTTCTTGAAGCACTAGGCACTGACAAAGCTGGTTCACTTAGGCTCTGTCTTCAGAGTTTCTACTTGGGAAGACCGACAGCTAACTTTTGGCAGCAGAGTGTCAGTTTTCTGAGTATTAAGCACAGAGCCACCAAAGCCTCAGGAACAGCATATAGACCAGACAGGGATCAGAGGTGACTTCCTAAAAGAGGTAAGCAGGAGGCATCAGGATGATTCTAACTCACAAAGCAAGGACAGAATGAGGCTTCCAGGAACCAGAAACCAAGCTCCTAACTGTAGACACAGGGACAGCAGGGCTGAGCACTCTGGAAAGGCAGCATGGAAAGGGCGAGCAGGTGGGAGCTAATGAAGCCTTTAGGGTGACAAGGTGAAAGCAAGGACCACGTTCCAGAAGCAAGCGTGTGGCATGGAAGTACAGCATGGTGAAACCATAAGAGGAACATAAAGTCGTCTGTGCCCTTGCCCACTGAACCATCTTACTAGCCTGATTTGCATGTGTTTAAAATAGCTTTGTCTATCCTATTTTCAAATGTATCTTGGGGCTGGAGAGATGGCTGTCAATCAAGTGTCCACTGTACAATGATGAAAGCCTCAGTTTGGACCCCCAGCATCCACCTAAAAGCCAGGCAGTGGAGCATGCCTCCAGTCTCATTGCTGGGGGGGCAGGGCAGAGACATGAGGGTCCCCAAAGCTCACTGGCTAGCCAGCCTTGCTGGATGGATGAGCATCTGGTTCAACTAAACTACCTTCACAAGAAATAAGGAACACAACCAAGGAAGACACCCAAAGTTTACTTCTGACCTCTCTTCACATGCACACACACATCTGCACATACACCTATATGTGAACAAGTATATACCATGCATAAAACATGAGACATAAAACAAGTGACCCTTCAATGTTGAAGTAGTCTTCAGTTTATTACATAAGATTTGGGGAAGAGACCCAACTAGCTCCTGTTACACTCAACTTCTCCTTTACAACAATTCCAGACTCCTAATTCCTACTCCAATACTTTCTTCGGGGGGCTTTTCTCATTTTAGCCTTCTTTCCATTAAACCAAGATCAAGCTGGCATGTCTAGTCCATGGTCTCAAATAAATGATTCTATTATTTGTGGCTAATTATTAACTTTATGTAGAAATTAAGGCAAATTCATACTAAATTATATTAGAATGTAACGTATTAATTGCATTGATGCTGTGTGTGTCTTAAGTGGCCTGGGTGTGTGTGATGAGGGTAGAACCCAGGGCCTATGCAGGGTAGGCACATATTCTACCACTCAGTGATATTCTCAGCCCTTGTCTTGGTACTTGGTTTGTGTCTGCACGCATACGCATGTGTATGTGTGCATGTCAAGTTTGGTGTGTTCCTAATTCTCTGCATCTTAGTTTTTTATTTGTTGGTTATTCCATGTTGGTAATTGATACAATTGATGTTACATTGTCACACACCCTCATTCCCCCCTCTTCCTCAGTACCCTCTGTGGAACCTCTCTCAGTAAGTCTCCACACTCCACGCCATCTTTCTTAGTGTGGCCACTGAGGTCAACTTGGGGACATCAGTTCTCTCACTACGTGGGTCCCAAGAGTCACACATCATCAGCCTTGGTGTTGATGCCTCTGCCCACTGGACCATCTCACTGACTGTATGGTATTTCTTTTATCTTTTTTCTACATAATGTTTTTGTTATCCTTTGAGGATTTCATACAATATATTATATTGTTTACCCTCCTTGCCTTCTCTCACACCCTCCCTCACCTTGCTCCTCATGCAATGTCATGTTCTTTCTTCCTTAAACAAAAAACACATGGAGTCCAATTTGTTTTGGGTGACTACTCCTGAGACTGGGGCCCACCCAGGAGTGTAGTTGGATATATAATCACTCCATTGAAAAAACTAATTCTTCCTCTCCCAGCTGCTGTCATTTGGGAAGAGCTTCTTGGTTAGGAGTGAGCCTTTGTGCCCACCTCCTCACCTCCAAGCTGGGACTGCCTCTGTTGAGGCAAGCTGTCACCATCTCTGTTGAGTTTATTTGTGTATCTGCCCTGGAAAACACTCGTTCCTAAAAGTCATTCACCACCTTTGGCTCTTAAAATCTTTCTGCCCTGACTTCTGCAGAGCCCTGAACCCCGAGGGAAGAGATACAATAGAAACACTCCATTTAGGGCTGAGCGGCAACAGCTCTTAAGAGTGGAAGATTGGGCCGGGTGTGGTGGCACATGCCTTTAATCCCAGCACTCAGGAGGCAGAGGCAGGTGGATTTCTGAGTTTGAGGCCAGCCTGGTCTACAAAGTGAGTTCCAGGACAGCCAGG
>NC_034593.1:85192594-85217087 GCF_900095145.1 Mus pahari
AAAAAAAAAAAAAGAAAGAAAGAAAGAAAGAAAGAAAGACAAAAAAGGAAAAAAAAAAAGAGTGGAGGCTAGGGCTAGGAATAGAGCTTATGGTGGAGCATTTGTGTGGCACGCATACGCTTAGGTTTCTGCCCCAATACCACAAAAAAAAAAAAAAAAAGGAAAGGAAAAGCTACCACTCTGTAAATAAGTATAAGAATTCCTCAAAATAACAAAACAAAGCAAAACTCCCAAAAAACTAATACTACTAAGTGAGTCCAAAACTCCCAAAAAACTAATACTACTAAGTGAGTCCCAGGACTTACACAGATCCTGTCTCAAAAAAACTGATTGATAGATAATGTACCACATATGGTGATGAAATCTTTAATCCTAGCTCTTGGGAGGGAGAAGCAGGCAGGCCTCTACAGTTTGAGGCCAGCATGGTCTACACAGTCAGTTTGGCCAGCTAGCAAGACCCTCCCTGTCTCAAACACACACACTGTTCACTGAGTAAAGATGAGATGTTTGTCTACTGGAAAGATGATGAATGCCAATCTTAGTTTTATCACTTGCCATATGACTTTTATTTTTCATCTCTCTTCTGCATGCGTGAGTGTGTGTGTGTTTGTGTGTGTGTGTGTGTGTGTGTGTGTGTGTGTGTCCACATGACCATGAATGTAAGAAAAGGGTGTCGATTTCCCTTGGAGCTGAATTTACAGGGCAATGTAGAGAGATCTTGTCTCCAAATAAACAAATAAAGCCTACTTTTGCAGCGCCATGGAATCCCAGGTCTCAGAGGAACGTGTAACATTTTAAACTCTAGGCTACCACAAGGTCACCACCTCTTGATACAGCTGGTTGGAAGCTAGCCAAGAACTGTGGGTCAAGTGGAATGGGGATCACCTAACCCAGACCACAGTGACAGTGTTAAGCTCTTTGGCACCCTGTTACTCTTCTTTGCTTATGTCCCATTACTGTGCCCCCCTCAGCCTAGTTTATCTGTTTGCCCTATCCTCGTGATCTGAAAAGATTCCCGTTTCTATTATTCAGCACACATTGTCTTTTTCCCTCTCAGAATGTTCTTTCCCTTTTTCCCACTGGATACTAGGTTCTGCCTTGCATTATTCACAAGAAGTCTCCCACCTTCCACCATATACTATGCAGCCAGGACTCCTGTGCAGATTTAACAAGGGTCTGCCCCTTGCCTCCAGCAAACAAGAACTCCATTTGTTCTACTTCTGTGCCTGCTGCAGATTTTATGCAGGCATTTCAAGCTATAGCTCCAAAATAAATTAAAAAAAATAAAAATCTTAATCTTACCTCTGTGATTTTTTCCCACCGTGTATGTATGTATCTGGTACCCACAGAGGTCAGAAGACTGCACTGGACCCCCTGGGAGTGAATGGGGTCCTCTGCAAGAGCTACAATAATAAAGCACTGAGCCATCGGTTCAGCCCTTTATCTTCAGCTTTAGCTCTTTATCTGCCTCCCAGTTAAATATGGAAGCAGAGGCATGGCTCACTCATCACTTGTCTGTTTCAATAACAGACATGTAGTACTGTAACCCATACTTTTCTTGATCTTCCCCAACCCCCCAAACCTTAGAAAATGTTATTACGGGCTGGTGAGATGGCTCAGTGGGTAAGAGCACCCGACTGCTCTTCCGAAGGTCCGGAGTTCAAATCCCAGCAACCACATGGTGGCTCATAACCATCCATAACAAGATCTGACTCCCTCTTCTGGAGTGTCTGAAGATAGCTACAGTGTACTTACATAAAATAAATAAATAAATAAATCTTTAAAAAAAAATAAAAATAAAAAAATAAATAAAAATACTCATAAAAATAAAAAAAGAAAATGTTATTACATCAGATACTATTGTTAATATAGTGTTACAATAATATTGTCACTACTATTATACAGAAGCTGAGGGTTAGTCCAGCTTGGGGGCATGTGGATATATTCCCACATGCCCCACAGGTCAGTGGCTTGAGCCAAGGAATATCACAAGCAGCCTGGGAAAAATAAACTGTTTCTAAAAAGGGAAAGAGGGGATGGGAAGGAAGCTAGAGAAGAAAGGGAAAGAAAAAAAAAGGAAACAAAGATCTCAAATCAACCTATAAGTGCAATGAAGATGTCACCTAAGAGCTAGGCATAACCAGCTTCCAGTAGTATATTAAGAACCTACTCACTGGGGAGTGGTGGCACACGCCTTTAATCCCAGCACTTGGGAGGCAAAGGCAGGTACATTTCTGAGTTCAAGGCCAGCCTGGTCTACAAAATGAGTTCCATGACAGCCAGGGCTACCCAGAGAAACCCTGTCTCAAAAAAAAAAAAAAAAAAGAAAGAAAGAAAAAAAAAAAGAACCTCCCCACCGGGCAGCGGTGGCGCATGCCTTTAGGCCCAGTCCTTAGGAAGTAGAGGCCGACAGATTTCAAAGTTCGAGGCGAGCCTGGTCTACAGAGTAAGTTCCAGGATAGCCGGGGCTACAAACCGTGTCTTGAAAAACCAAAAATAAATAAATAAATAAATAAAAATCCTACCCTTACAAGGGGCCTAAGATACTAAGAAAAGTCTCAGGGAAAGCGTTGGGACAGTGATTGTGGGGGTCTACGAGGCCTGCTTATGTTTAATTTCACGTGGTTTTGTAGCCTTTGGAAAAGGAATAAGTCCAAACTTGTCATTTCACTCACCTTTCCTAACCTGGCTTGTCCAGCCTCTGTTAAGGTCTTGGCGGCAAGCTGGGGTGACCTTGGAAACAGCACCTTGTCCCAGAGTCACGGTGTGAAACTGAAAGATTGAGGCGGTTGGACTGGGCCATTCCTGAAGCTATAGGGGCAAACTCATGGCATCATCCTTAAAGAAGAGTAGGAAAAGGGAAATGAAGGTGACTGTCCTCCTTTCTACGTCCCTTCTCTTTCTTGTCTGTTTTCTGGCCCTCCTGCATGGGTCCCACCAGCTGATTTTACGAAAGGAATCCCGTAGGATAGGAGAGGGAGAAAAAAAGCCACTGGTGGCAATTACGGTAACTCGGTGGTTTACGCAAATGAATAGCTTACATATAATTTGCATGTCCATACACTTTTGGAAGTACATAAAATATCAGTACCTCCACGTCCCTCCACAGATCCTACCCACGCTACTTCCCTCTCGGCTTCCTTAGTAAGGCCTGTCTCTTAGGTCCGCCCTCAAACGCTGGGCCCGCCCTCCCCATAAGCTCCTCCTCCCTGTCCCCACCCCCCGCTCCTTCCCTAGCTCCAAAAGCTCTTCCCCGCCCCCTTTTCCTTTCTGAACAGGCGTGAGTCGGGCAGCTCACTGGACTCAGATTACTACGGCATCGGTAGTGTCCTGACGCCGGGAAGCAGGAAAGCAAGCCCCGGGAAGAAAGGCACGGGCCCAGGGGACGCTTACATCGGAACCCGCCAAGGAATTGTTATTTTGGGTCCTGCTAGTGGGGTCCGGTCCAACTTGAGGCACCGTGAAGGCCCCTTCAGGCGGCGCCGCGGGCAGCCCCGCAGCCGGGGCCTGGTGCAGCCGCCGCGGCCGCTGTCAGGGAAGCGCAGGCGGCCAATGGAACCCGGGAGCGGCCGCTGCTGCTGAGGCGGCGGTGTCGGCAGTCCGACCCCGACCGCCTGCACCCCCTCCGCGAGGGTCCCCCGGAGGTAAGCGACTCCTCCCCCGTGAGTCGCCTTTGCCTGTGTGTGTGTGGGGTCCTTCTGCCACCCCGTCCCGCCCAGCCTACCGCGACCTGGGTTCGACTACAAAACTGCCCCCCTGGTGGCAGCTGCACCCCGAGGTCCCTCACCCTTTCCTCTCGGGCCCGGGGTAGTCGTCTCTGCTTTCTGGCTTCCTCTTCAGTTTAGCCCCTCCCTCTGCCCCGTGGATTCCACCTCCCCACCAGCACCACACACACTTCGTACCTCTGTTGCCTCTGTTCCGTAACTATCTTCCTAAGTCGTGAACCTTTTCCACATTTGACCCCTTCTACAATATCATCCATGTTTGCCTTCCTCGCCGTTTGTGTTTCTGCTCACAAGCCTTTTCCATGGACTCCGCCTTTATTCCTTTTCCTATTTTGCCCCACTCTTCCGAGTCTGCAATCTCAGCACCGAGTTCTCATTTCCCTCAGCTACAGATTGTATCCCTCTCTTCTGCTTCCGATTCCATGACCTCACCATAACCCACTCCCCCAGCTCCTGACTTCCAAGAATTGCCTATTCCCTTCTCTTTAAAGGATCTCAGACTACTGTCATCATACCCAGATACCATCTACTTTGACCTTCGTCCTCAACCCCTCTCTAGGGTGCCTGATGATACCTGAAGCTGTCTTTGGCTTCTGTTTCCCCTTTCTCTATCTCCAGTCCTCCGGAGGGCTTCCATAGGAGAAGGTTCTGCCGTGAACACCCCTACAGATAGTGATATCCACCTTTTGACACCTCTCTCCAGGATTCCACTGATGTTTGTCCCCCTCCGCTCTGTTTTCCCTGTGGTCTTTAAGTGTTCTCTATCATGCCCTTTATCTCCACACATGATTTCAGATCAGCTAAACCTTGAACTAAGATGTGAGAGGAGGAGCTTTTCTGGACAGATGTGTGTTTCTGAAGGACGAAGCAACTTTTAAAGAAGTCTCTATCAGTCAGATTACATTTTGTTGAGTGTTTAAGAACAACCACTAGGAACGATGCTCAGAAACTGAGCATGGAAACTGAATGAAGTTGTGAGAAATTTTGCTTTAGATTATTTTGGGATTTCTGTTAGATCACAGAATAGTATCTCCTGCTCCCATCTAGACCTAAGGGAGCCATTGCTTTCCTGACTGAAGCTTAGTGGACTAGTGTTGGTTACTTTCAGAAGCTTTTGGACCTAAGGTGAAGTTGTGTTTGTGTGTGTGTGTGTGTGTCTGGGTTGGGGGCTGATTGTGAAAAGGAACACAAGACAGTGTGAAGAGCTGTATATTTAGAGTCAGGGCCCCTTGGTTCAGCTTGTAACTTCCTCACTTGAACTCTAGAATGGTCTTTTGAGAAAATGGCCCATTCTGCAAGCACCAGTGCTGTAATAGGCTAATAGCAGGATGTCTGCTGGGGGAAGAATTGTACTTTTTTTTAAAAGATGTATTTATTTCTTATATATAAGTACACTGTAGCTGTCTTCAGACACCCCAGAAAAGGGCATCAGATCTCATTTTGGTTTTTTGGGGTTTTTTTGTTTTTTTGTTTTTTTTTGGTTTTTTTGAGACAGGTTTTCTCTGTATAGCCCTGGCTGTCCTGGAACTCACTCTGTAGACCAGGCTGGCCTGGAACTCAGAAATCCGCCTGCCTCTGCCTCCTGAGTGCTGGAATTAAAGGCGTGCGCCACCACCGCCTGACGAATTGTACGTTTTTAATTTATAAAGCACTACAGGCTGTCAGACGACAGGTATTTATTGCTAGTGTCTTTGCCATCTTGAGAATTCTCTTTTATTTTGATATTTTGATCTCTCTGGTCTCTGACCATGAATATAAAGTCAGTTTGAAACACAAGCTCTTGCTTGGCCTGCTGCTTCTCAACTCTGCTTTCTTTCTTCCACTACATTAAATTGTTGACCACCCATGCCTTTTTTTCTGTACCTGATCCATAACTCCAGATTCTGTGGTCAGAAAGTGTGTTTGTAGGAAGGCCTTTGGAAAAGAACCTTGGGCCATGCTAGGACTTAGCAGCGTCTAAGTACTGCATTGTCTTCCACATCCCTCTTGGTCTGAGATGATAAAGAAGGCCCTGGCGCTCCATCTTCCAACTCTAGGCCTGGTCAGGTTTAAAAATAGTTATACCATCTTGTTCCACTTCTGCTTACCCTGAAGCTACTTGGAGTGCAGTCTTCTAATGATCCCCACTTACAGGAGAAGCCCCCTGGTTTTCCTGCTTCTTATCTGGGTCCACACTGTATGAGGACATGTCTGCTGAACACTCATAGAGCAAACTGAGCTGCTTTGGTTTGGGTAAGAGGTTTGGAAGGATCCTTTCAGTAATTGGCATGGGAAAAGAGAAGGCCTAGTCTAAGCACACTGGGACTCACATGAGGACTAGTTCAGAGAAAGGTGAGCAATGCAGGCTGCTGTCTTTACCATTTGTCAGTCTCATCATGGGCTCCTGGAGCAGGCTTGGGCTGTCTGGTTGGAATCTGCTTATACCTGTTGCATGGCCTTGCACAGAGTTCTCAACTTGATCAATATTGACCTAACTGCTGTGAGACCACTGCCCTTCCCCCGATGCTGTAGTTAAGAATGCCCTCTTCCCTGATGCCACCATCCTTTGAGACCTTGAACAAACATCTGGTGGGTCTTGAGCTTGCTAGACTGCTCAATCCAGAGTTTCTACAGGATAAAATGGAGATGTCATTCTTCCTTTACTATTAAGGTAAAAGGGGAAAAATGAGTCCTTGAAGCTTTGTGCTATACCTTCAAATATAGAAAAGAACTTGTTTTTTTAAGAAAAAAATTTATATTTAAAAAAAAAAAAAAAGGGCTGGTGAGATGGCTCAGTGGGTAAGAACACCTGACTGCTCTTCCGAAGGTCCAGAGTTCAAATCCCAGCAACCACATAACCATCCGTAACAAGATCTGACTCCCTCTTCTGGAAAGAAAAAATTTTATTTCGTGTGCATGACTGTTTTGCCTGCCATGCACCACATATGTGCCTGTTGTTTGCAGAGGCCAGAAAAAGATGTCTGTTCCTCTGAATCTGGGGTTAAAGATGGTTGTAAGCCACCATGTGGGTGCTGGGAATTGAACCCAGGTCCTCCAGAAGAGCAGGCAGTGGTCATACCATTGAATCATCTTTCTAGCCCCAGTAATGAACTTCTTAGCAGCAGAACAAGCAGCCTAGGATGATAGAGTCCCTTTTGAAGAATGGCATATTTTTTTAAAACTGTTAAAGGAGTGCACGCACTTGGCAACATTCAATAGTGTTATAGGGATTTATGATCAAACTCACAGTCCCTTTCCCTTCATCTGTGTTCACACCCTTCAGATCAGAGCTCACCACTTAATTATCTCAGTTTAAGCTTCTGTCTAAAGCTTATTTCCATAGCTTCACTTCAGTGCTTGTGACTGTTTCTTGACCCTTTGTTGAAGAAGAGGGTTTGACTATAGAGGATTCATACTTGTTTAGGTAATTATGACATTATTTTGTTTTTCAACCTGACACTTACATAGCTTTAGCTAATGTATCTGAGCCTTTCTTTTCCATTAATTTGGAGTAGGGTTTGCTGGGACTGAACCCGGAGTGGTGCTCGTGTTAGGTAAATCATCCACTGCTGCACTAGGCCCTCCATATACCACCCTGGCCCTCTTTCCCACGAGCTTTTGCTGCTTTTCCTCTACTACCCACCTCATACAGTAAGATATTGGCTCCTTTATCTTATTTCCACTTCTGATCCATTTCAAAGGATCCTTGAAAGGAAGGGAAATTGAGGTGACCTGGCTGCTTGGAAGAAGAGCAGTAGATCAGATGATCCTTAAAAGCTAGTCTATGAAAATTTGGGAGCTTGTTAGGCCACCAGGATTGGTGTGGAGCAGTTCATATTTATCATGCAAGGAAAAAGAAGCAATAATAGTAATTGGGTAAGGGTATTAATTTGGGTCTCGGTACCATCTTTCCCGAGAGGCTGGTCCAGTAAGCCTTTTCATAAAGACCTTTTTCATTAAATTTCGTGCAAACAGAAGTTTTAAGGTGCTCTGAAGCAGAGAGCTTGGCTAAGAGGTAGTATTCCCTGCAAAGACCCTGTAGGCATAACTGATCAGGCCCATAAAACACATCGTGGCCACTTTCTCTGCCTCTTCAGAAGCAGTTCTGTACTACCGTAACCTGGACCCACCCTGATACTTAGACTTTCTCGATTGTATTAGTTAGTTTTTCATTGCTACCTCCTAACACCTGTCAAAAGCAACGTAAGAAGAATTGATTTGGCTCACAGTTTGAGGTTATAGTCCATCACAGTGGGTAAAGCACAGTGCTCTGTGTGTGAGGCAGCTGTTGGATCTGCAGTGAGAACAGAGAGGCAGTAATGTTTGTGCTCACCTTGCTGCCTCCTCTTGATTAACTAACTCTGGGCCCTGACCTATGGAGTGGTGCTACCTATAGATTGTCCCACCTCAGTTAACCAAATCTAAAAAATTCCTCATAGACATGCACACAGAGATTTGTTTCCATGGTAACTCTAAATCCCATGAAGTTGATTTAAGATTATTTCTCATGCCTTCCTCTCCCAGTTCTATGGGACCCAGTTGACAACATTTTAAGCTCTGATCTTTCCTCAGCCTCCATCTCAGGCTGCTAGGCTCAGACAGGAGGCCTCTTCTTTTTCTTTGCAGTCTATCTGAAGGAGAGTTAGTGCCTCAGCTGTGGATGCTATAGCTTGCAGGAGGAAGAGTGATAAATGCAAGACTTTGTTTTTTTTCTCCCTTTTTCATTTCTGTGTTTTAATCCTTTTACTTCAAAATAGTGTTCCATGGTTGGTTTTTATTTACTTAAAGATGAAGAAATTAATGTTGAACACTATATTTGACTTAGATTTTGAAGTAACTCTTAAGTTCTTTTGCTGTGTGTATGTGTGTCTGCCCATATGTGTTTATGTGTGTGCACATGCATGTGGAAGCCAGAAGACAAGTTCAGGTAACAACTTAAAAAAAAGAAAAAAGACAGGGGCCCTCCCCTTGCAGCTGGCTAAGTAGGGTAGCCTGGCTGGCAGACAGTGCTAGGGGTCTGCCTGTCTGCTCCCCAGCACTGGGCATCACAAGTGTGTGCTACCATGCTTCCTGTTAGGCTTCTTTGCCTTGGGTTCTGGGGATCAGACTCAGATCCTTGAGCATGCAGAGGTCTTCTCAGTCCCTATTCTGCTGTCTCATTTGCCAATATGATCTGATCCTCTCCCTCCTATAATCCTCTGTTACTGGCAGTCCCTGAGTCCCCAAGAATCAGGTGGTAGCTAGTGGTAGAGGTGCTTATCTGCCCTACTTTTGGGGGTGGGGAGGTGTTGGAATTTTTTTGTTAAATTTTTTTTTTTGTATTTTGGTTTTAGTGGGGTTTTTTTTTTGTTTTATTTTTTTTGGTTTGTTTTGTTTTAAAGATTTATTTATTTATTATATGTAAGTACACTGTAGCTGTCTTCAGACACTCCAGAAGAGGGCGTCAGATCTTGTTCCGGATGGTTGTGAGCCACCATGCGGTTGCTGGGATTTGAAGAAGATTTGGAAGAGCAGTCGGGTGCTCTTACCCACTGAGCCATCTCACCAGCCCTTTTTTTTTTGGTTTTTTAAGAAAGGGTTTCTCTGTGTAGCCCTGGCTGTCCTGGAACTCACTCTGTAGACCAGGCTGGCCTCGAACTCAGAAATCTGCCTGCCTCTGCCTCCCGAGTGCTGGGATTAAAGTCGTGCGCCACCACGCCCGGCTTTAGTTTTGTTTTGACAATATTTTCTCCTACCTCTACTACCCAAGTGCTGACATTACAGGCACATACCACCATGCCTTGCTTTTTCTGAAATTTCATGTATCATTTGTGTGTGTGTGTGTGTGTGTGTGTCCATGTGCATGCGCACACAGTAACACACATGCTACCCCATGCATGTGAAAATGAGAGGATGACTTTCCTGACTTGGTTGATTCTCTCCTGCCTTATGAATCACTCCGAAATTCCCTCCTGCTTTTTGCTGATTGTCCTGATCTGGTCTGGTGACACTCTGAAGGCTACTCTTAGAGGCAGCAGCATTCTCTGACTACTTCTACAAGGTCATCCAGAGTCCTGATTTCTTTTTGTCTTCTTAGAACCCTTTCAGTTTCTAGAGCTTTTATGTGACAGTGGGGAAAGCAGTTAGGGGTAGGGAAAGGTGGTCATAATTTTTTCAAGAGTTACAAATCTAATGCAATTCACATCCCTTATAGAATAATAGTATATATGCACATGTTGCTTATTAACCTTTTATGGGGTTACAAGTCAGCTAGTATTGTTGAATACTAGAGTACTACTGTGTGCCAGAGCTGTGTTAAATCCTTTCATCCACATCAGCTTGTTTTCTGTACAGCAGCAATGTGAAGTCAGGTCTTTTCCCTCAGTTTGCAGCCGAGGAAGCCAAGACAAGATACATGGTGTGTTTACATTTGTGTGGCTTGTAAGCGTAGAGCATGGGTATGGTGTGAGGAAGCTGGATGTGAAGGAGACGGGGCAGCTTCTGAAAGGTTGGTGACAGCTGGGTGGCTGTTTTAGAGATGCTTCCTACTACTGTACTTGCTGGGTCTTATTCCCTGGATTCTTTGAGTCTGAAAAGGAAAGTGTCTGTAACCAAAGCATAGAGTGGTAGCTGGTGCCTGAAATTCCAGTACTTGGAAGGCTGAGGTAGGAGAATTGCTACAAGTTTAAGAACAGCCTGGGCTATAGAGTAAAACTCAGAAGATAGTAACAGCTTTGATACTAAACTGGGGGAGAGGCAGAGGACTGGTGTGGGATATGTTATGAATAAGGAGATACAGCTTAAATAAGAAAAGGAAAGTATCACCATGAACATTTGAAGGTGACACAGGAGAGCAAGAAAAAAGTGTTTAGAGTTAAAGAAAAGAGAGTAAGACTTGAGTTGATCTCAGTATACTGAAAAATGTGTCAGGCTGTTTTAACATGCCACGTGTAAAACAGTCTTTTCACATACAAGCGAAGAACCAAGGGTACTGTGAACACATGTGAACACAGAGATCAGTTGTGGGAGGTAGTGAAGGCAGAGTTCTGTTGACATGACTTCATCTGCTGTTGAAGGAGAAATTGCTTGAACAGGCTTCATGGTAAAGGGAAGATCTGAAAATGATAGCACTAACCAGTGTGTGTATGTGTCCCTTTCTGTTCTTTTCTCCCTCCCTCTAGCTTGGAAGCTCGGAGTCTGGCTGTAGCCATGGGAGACATGGTAGTGGAGCCTGCCACCCTGAAGCCAACTTCTGAGCCTACTCCTAGCCCATCAGGGAATAACGGGGGCTCCCTACTAAGTGTCATCACGGAGGGGGTCGGGGAACTGTCAGTGATTGACCCTGAGGTGGCACAGAAGGCTTGCCAGGAGGTACTGGAGAAAGTCAAGCTTTTGCATGGAGGTGTAGCCATCTCTAGCAAAGGCACCCCGCTGGAGTTGGTTAATGGGGATGGTGTGGACAATGAAATCCGTTGCCTAGATGATCCACCTGCCCAGATCAGAGAGGAAGAAGATGAGATGGGGGCTGGTGTGGCCTCTGGCACAGCCAAAGGAGCAAGACGGCGACGACAGAACAACTCAGCCAAACAGTCTTGGCTCCTGAGGCTGTTTGAGTCAAAACTATTTGACATCTCTATGGCCATTTCATACTTGTATAACTCCAAGGAGCCTGGAGTGCAAGCCTACATTGGCAACCGGCTCTTCTACTTTCGCAATGAGGATGTGGACTTCTATTTGCCCCAGTTGCTTAACATGTATATCCACATGGATGAGGATGTGGGCGATGCCATTAAGCCCTACATAGTCCACCGCTGTCGCCAGAGCATCAACTTTTCCCTCCAGTGTGCCCTGTTGCTTGGGGCCTACTCTTCAGACATGCACATTTCCACTCAACGACACTCCCGAGGGACCAAGTTACGGAAGCTAATCCTCTCAGATGAGCTGAAGCCAGCTCACCGAAAGAGGGAGCTGCCGACATTAAGCCCAGCCCCTGACACGGGGCTGTCTCCCTCTAAAAGGACTCACCAGCGTTCTAAGTCAGATGCTACAGCCAGCATAAGTCTCAGCAGCAACCTGAAACGAACAGCCAGCAACCCTAAAGTGGAGAATGAGGATGAGGTAAAATTGGGGGAGGGACAGATGGGCAAGGTGTCTGAGCGTTGCATGAAGACAGGATGTCTTATGTGGGGTTACTCTACTTTCTGTCCTTTCCTCTGTTCATTTCACTTATAGAAACATGGAGTGTTGGAATGGAAAAAGACCTTAGAATTCATGTATTCCACCGGCCTCATTTTACACAGGAAAAATTCAGAGACTAGAGAGATAAAGTGACTTGCCTCAGGTCATCTAGCTAATGGCAAGGCTGATACTCTTGACTTTGTCCAGGGTTGATTTCACTAAATGGCACTGTCATTCCATTAACCACATACTAAGAACTGTGACACAGACCTGGCCTGGCTGAGATCCCAGCAGCCACCAGAGGGAAGGAAAAGGAGCTGGGAAAGAGAAGATGCTAACTAGGACACCAGCATCTTCTCCTGCCCACTCCTCAGCATTCTTTTCTCTCACTCCCCAAAGATCCTACTTTTTGTTAGCATGGATTTATTCTCTACCAATAGGGCCTCAGCAGAATGTAACAGCCTGCCTTCCTTTGAGAAATATAAAAGGGTGAGAAATAGCCTTGGCAAAGTAAGTCTAATGCCTCCTTGATGAGATGAACCTGAGCAGCAGCAGAGAAGCTAACCTGTGATATGGAGCAGGAAGTAAGCAGTCACTAGCTCAGTGCCACCCTCCACTATATATCTAGAAAGATATAAAGTGGAGAAAAGTACACGGCAGATAACCAAGTGCTCTGATGTCCCAGACAGCTGTGCTCCAGTCCTCGTCTCTGGCTCACTGTTGGTAGGCTCTAGTCCTGGTTGCCAGCCAAGCCTAGGAAAGAAGGGACTAAAAAAAATGAAGACTTTGCACCATTGGAATGCATATGCCCATGTCCTGGCATCTGACTCTGTGTGGTGTAAACTACCCACATAGTTATTACAGTAGAGTTTCTTTCAAGTAGAGGGTTGTCAGTGGATAGGGAAAGGAAATGCAGTAGGCAGGGAAATTCAGAGCCTGTTCACCCTGGAAATGTATTTTATTATGACATTTTAATGATACTAAAACTAAATGTGCCAGCATTTATTGGCCATTGATATGCTGGGCAGCATGCCAGATGTACGTGGAATCCTCACAACAGCTTTAAGTGGTATGATTTTACCCATGAGGAACAGGCTTAGAGAAGTTAAATGACTACTAAGGTCACTCAATCATGACTATTAGACCAGGAGCCCAGTCCATAGCTCGTGCTCATAGTCACTGCTGATCTGCCTAGGTTATTTCTCAGCATCTGCTTCCCCAGATCCCAGCTGTTAAGAGGTCACTGGAGAAGAAGAGCCCAGGATGTGACAACCTAACACTTCCACATTCATGTACAGAGAAAGCCCAAGCCATTCTGGGAGCTAGATCAGACTGTTTTCATTTCTGTTTAGTTTAGCAGCAGGGTCCAGGGTCTAGAAAGGGAGGTCGCTGCAAAGCAAGAAGAATCCAGACCTTGGTGGAACCAAGGTCCTAAAGGGCTTGAGCTTCTCCGGAAGCTGTCTCATGTAAGGTCAGGTCTGGTCAGAGTGAGTGTGCTTCTGGGAGGGGTTCACTGGTACCTCCTGTCTGGCTTGACTTTTCCCTGTATCTATTTTTTAGTCTGCATCTTAGGACCAGAAAAGCAGAGGCCTTAGGGCTTCTCTTACCCTGTGCTGGTCTGGGGTCCCTCTTCTATGCATCTAACTTCTGCTGCAGGATTATGGATGGCTCTGAGAGGCAGGTATTCTATGAGTGTTTAAATCTCTAGGGTGGGTTCTCCAGTTGCCTTTCTTCCCCACCTGGCTCCTCTTGGGTTACTAGATCCAGGAATGGAAAAAGATGGTACTTCCCAAGGCCCTTCTGGGTTATCTGATGCTGACAGTGAGACACTTAACCCCACTGAGGCTCCTTGGGAAATAAACATAACTACCACTAGGTTTCTAGGCATGGAGACGAGCTCAGGAATTTCTGCCAGTCCCTTTTGATATTTTGATGACATGTCAATTAATGCCTTTTGTACTTGAGGTACCAAGGGAAATGGTTTTCCTTTCTTCCTCCATTATATGAAACATTCATTCACTAAACAACTAGCTATTATCCCTGTACAGTGTGCAAAAAGATGGAGGATAAAATACTGTTCTTGAAGCCAGGCATGGTGGTGCACGCCTTTAATCCCAGCACTTGGGAGGCAGAGGCAGGTGGATCTCTGAGTTCAAGGCCAGCCTGGTCTACAGAGTGAGTTCCAGGACAGCCAGAGCTACACAGAGAAACCCTGTCCCGTAAAACAAAACAAAACAAAACAAAACAAAAAATACTGTTCTTGGACTAGGAACTGATAAAGTTTAACAAAGTGAGAGCTCCAATATAAGGATCTAGTTAGTGTATATCTTGATTGAAAAGTTTACAGAAGCAGTAAGTATACACGTGCCTTACTAAAATACACTAAACATTTTTCTAAAGCCCAAGCAAGACATTCTAAAGGAGAATTTCTGGGTGTGCCCTGACACTGGGCTCCCAGTCTAGGTTGACCTTGCGGGTTCTGGTTAATCCCATGCTCCTCCCACTATGGAGGATCTCCAGAAAAGTGAAGTAGGGGCTCTGGGAGAGAAGAGGCCCAGGCCTACTTTCTTCCTGGAGTCTCCATACAAAACTCTTTTTCATTGGCCAGATCTCACAGAAGTTTCCATGTTCTTATGAGGATTCCTTTATGTTCCCTACAGAGTCACATACACACCCAACCCTCCCTCCACCCCACCCCCCCAAAAAAAAAGCAGTTCTTAGCCTCAATTTTCCTTCCGATTTGTAGCCAAATGATAAATACTTTGGCATAGAGTTGGCAAGGTGGCACAAGAATCATAGAGTGATTTAGGTACCAACCCTTAATCACACCTTCCCCTACATAATGACACTCCAAAGAGATTAGCTTTGTCTTTTCAGGACTGTAACCTTTGTACAGAGACATCTGCTGCATGTCACACTGGAAGCCTTTCCAGCCCGATAAGGGTGTGATGTCAGCTCCTGGCTTCAGCTTCACTCCCTGAAGCTGACTCAGTACAAGTGACTCAGGCCCAGGGAGTAGGAGGAGAACAGATCATGAGACCCTACTGCCTGCCATGGGCATTAATGAGCCCACTGGGGCCTGTCTGGGAGAGGATCAGCTAGGCCAATTTTCTGCCTTTATTCTTCTGCAACTAGCATAAGTATAGAAATTGGACCAGCAGATTATAACAGATCCTGACATCTTCACTGCCTCTTTCTTTCCCACTTCTACCCAAAGTAGAAGAGTCGTAGCCTTAGCAGGGTGTTTCCAAGTGTGACTACACCCTGTAAATGCTCTTCTGCCTAGATTCTTAGAGGAAAACCCACATGTAGTGCCTCTATCAAGAACTTCAGTCATAGAATTGAATTAAGCAGAGGCGTGAAATGCTAGCATAGAATAAAGTGCAATGCCCACTGCCTTCTTGCTCTAGGAACTCTTAAGACTTTGCTTTAGTCCAGGCTCCTCCCTCTTGCTCCTGTCCCTGCTGCCTGCCCGGTAGGATATAGTGTGTAGAACCCAGGATGTTGTATGGATCTATGTCCAGGAGGATGCTCTGTGGATCTATGTCCAGGAGGATGTTGTGTGGATCTATGTCCAGGAGGATGTTGTGTGGATCTATGTCCAGGAGGATGCTCTATGGATCTGTGTCCAGGAGGATGCTCTATGGATCTATGTCCAGGAGGATGCTCTATGGATCCATGTCCAAGAGTGCTGCACCACAGTTACTGAAGGAGCTCTCCCTCACTTTGCTCCCAGCTAGCACAGGGGAGGGATGCTGTTTATTTTGTAATTTTTTTGTTTTCTAAGAAAGACTCAGTATGTAGCCTGGGCTGGCCTTGAGCTCTTGATCCGTCTGCCTCAGCCTCTTAAGTACTGAGATTACAGGCATGTGTTGCTGCCCTCAGCTGGGGTGATATTTAGATTATTGGGATCTAAACTTTGGGCTGGAATCAAGATTGCCACCGCCCTGCTAATTAGCTTTCTCAGATTTAGTTAGGATCTAATTGTCCAACATACATCAAAAAATGTAATATATTTAGTGTCATGTGCAATAAATAGCCTGACAATAAGCCTAAGAAGGTTTGGAAGAGATAAGACTGATGCATTTTTTGAGCATCCAGCCCACAGCTTTCAGGTTCATGGGTTTGGGATGCCCTTTGTCACATAGGCTCAAGGTTGGGATTAGGTTTTCTCAGGTGATCACAGGGCTGACTGAGAGGAGATATGTACACCTGAAAGCTTAGCTCTTCCTGAGACTACCAAGACGCTACAAGAACATCGACTTTGTACCACAGGGGTCTTGCAGTTTTTAGTTGTCCCCTCATAGATGGGGTTGGTTGAAGGCATGTGAGTGAGTGGTATGAAAGAAGTGAGCCTTGGCCAGGCAGATACTGCACTGGGGACCCAGCTCTAGGATTTTGATCTAAAAGGAAAATTTGTTCAGGTAAGAACAGGAGATAAAACAGAAAACAGAAGGTGCCTTGGCCTTCAGCTTTTGATCTCAAGGTCTGAGCTGGCCTTCCATCATCCCACAGATGTCTAGACTCTGGGCAACTGGCAATTTCAGACTGACTGGCTTTCACTAAAGCAGATGTAGCTGCACAAGAGAAGCAGTTATGAACCAAGTTGGAGCTAAATTCTTTGCCTTTGTCTCTTTCCCTACCCCCAACCCCACCCCTTTTTCCCCTTGCCCTCTGGCCCTTTCCCAGGAGCTCTCCTCCAGCACCGAGAGTATTGATAATTCATTCAGTTCCGTAAGTGGGGCCAGGCTGGGACTGGGTGGCAGGCTCCACACGTGGCCGCATTTCCTCTCCGTCCCGTGTCTTCTATGACCAGTGAAGACCCCTTTGATTCCCAGAGATTAGTATCTCCCTGCCAGGCTTTCAGACCTGGAGGCATGCCCTCTGAGCTTTGCTAGTGCCCTGACAGGCTCAGCTGATCCTTTGCGCAGACAGCAACTGGAATGTCGTGCTGCTTAGTCCTAGCCCCTCGGGCTCTGGAGCAAACAGCTGGGAGAGGTAGAATTTACTCCTGGATTAGTGCCAAGGACTGCTGGGCAGAAACCTCTAGTATCCCATTTCTCCCACCAAGAACCCTTTCCCTATGGCTTCTGCCATCAGCCCATCAAATATTTATTCAGTTTTCTAAATGTTAGACCCTGTGCTGGCTGAGCCAACTCCAAAAACAAACAGGAATTGGCCTGAGGGAAAGTTTTACCTTCCCACAACTGGTTTTCCTTTTTTAACTCCCTTTCTTTCAGGTCTGAGTTCTGCCCATCCCCTAGTTCACTACCAGGGTATCCCTTAATCCCTGTTCTCTCGTCTTACTCTCTCTGGACCAACCCATGACCCTCTAGTCCTGTTACAGGGGCTTGGGCCTTGTTCCTGGGCAAAGACGTGAGAGGAAGTGCTGGACCCTCTGGGAGTTTGGATGATTATATATATATATATATATATATATATATATATATATATATAAAAATTCAACATTTTATTCTTTGTCTACCCACTCTGTTTTCTAGTTCCTGTGCTGATCCTCTTTTAATCGTGATCCCTTCTCCTCCCTGTGGCAGAGCCTCTTTTTTGGAGGCCTGGGGTCTTATCCAGTATGGTTAGGTAACAGGGGTCTATAACAGAAAGGCTAATTTGAGAATGGAAAAGAATTCTGCCTTTTCTACATGAGATGACTATGAATTGGTTGGGGCGGAGGGCCCTTGGAACAGTGATCCCTTGCCACCTGAGTGGATGGATTCTGGGATCAAGATAAAGGCATAGCTCTCTATCCCACCCCAAGCCCTCTCTCTGGGAGGGAACCCAGAACCTCATTCTTTTATTGCTGTGTTAAGCCCCCAGGATATTTCTAGAGATCTTTGAAGTCCAGGTCCATCTTACTTTCTCTTTCTCTTTAAGCTTTGTCCTTAAAGCTTCCCTTCCTCACTACTGTGCAGGGCTTTAAGCCTGCCCACTGACCCCCATCACAGAGTAGAGGCTGTGAGGTTTCTTTGCACCCTGACTCTGATATCTGAACATGATACTGCTCAGTGCTCAAAAGACGGTTCTGGGTGGGAAAAACTAGGCTCTGCCCCTAGATGAAGAGCTCTAGGTAGTCAGTAGCTGCTGGGGGGAGGTAGAATCAGTTTTCTCTGGAATGAGCCCCATGGTAGGTTTCCCAATTCCACCTGGCCAGACTTAAACACTTGTGCATATGCACAGCACTAAGTGGACTTAGTACGATCTACATAAAAACAAGAATAAGGGGCTGGAGGGATGGCTCAGGGGTTTAGAGCACCAATTGCTCTTGCAGAGGACCTGGGTTTGATTCCCAGTACCCACATAATGGTTTATAACCATGTGTAACTCCAGTCTCAGAGAATTGATGCTCTCTTATCTCCATGGGCACTGCACACACATGGTAATAGACATACATGTAGACAAACACCCATACACATAAATAATTTCTTAAAAAATTAGCCAGATGTGGTGGTATGCGCCTTTAATCCCAGCATATACAGAGGCAGAGGCAGGCAGATTTCTGTGAGTTTGACAGCTAAGCCAGTCAGAGCTACACAGTGAGACCCTGTCTCAAAAATAAAGATAATTTCCAAGCCTAGTAGTTTCATCTTTTCTATAATATTATAAACTATTACAAAAGGTGGGGAAAAGCTGGGTCTTTCTGCTCCCAGTGTGTCCAAACTCTGAATAAATCTACTTTTTAAAAAATGGTATTTATCATAGAAAAGATCATGACTTCAAAAGGGAGGGGTTTGGGAAGGTGGAAGCCATAGACTGCATACTCATGAAGTTCTCAAAGTAATTTTTTTCATTAACAAAAGAAGTCTTGAATAAAATTTGTTCTTAATGTCAAAAAAAAGAAAAAAGAAAAAATGTTCTCCTTTTTTTTTTTTTCTTTTTTCTTCTTTTTAATAATGAGTAGTAAGGGTAAAAACTCTGAATAACAAAAATAAGCAAGCTCGATGTAGTGGCTCACATCTTTATCCTAGTACTGAGAAGGTAGAGGCAGGAGGATTCCTGTGAGTTCAAGGCCAGCCTAGTCCTCATAGTGAGTTCCAACCCAGTCAGGGCTACATAGAAAGACCCTCTCACAAATAGAGTGGCAGGGAGGGGGAAAGGAGAGAGAGAGAGAAAGAGAGAAGAGAGGAGGAGAGGAGAGGAGAGGAGAGGAGAGGAGAGAGAGAGAGAGAGAGAGAGAGAGAGAGAGAGAGAGAGAGAGAGAATGAATATCCTGACAAATGAAATTTTATTTCAAAAAGAAGAGCATAAAGAAGAGGAGATTGTTGTATGTAACTGAGGAGACATGATGAGATATGGAGTTGTGTAGTAAATGTCTTTGGTTTTGTTTTGAGACAGGGTTTTGGTATGTAGTACTGGCTGACCTAGTAATCAAGCACTAATCCAAGTTGGCCTGGAATTTGTGGCAATCCTCCTGTGTCAGCCTCCCAAGTAGTAGAATGTGGGTCATCATGCCTAGTGTATGGGGGTTTTGTTTGTTTGAGTCAGGTTCTTGCTATATAGCCCAGGCTGGCCTCCAACTTGTGATCTGCCTTGCCTTGCCTTTCAAAGTACTAGGATTATAGGTGTACACCATGCTGTCCAGCTTAGTGGCTGTCTTGGTAAAGGGTCCCTGTCATAGATAGGCTTAGACTAATAGGAGCTTTTCCTCATGTCTGAGTCCATCTTTCTCCCCACCCTACCTTAGTCTCCAGACTTGACTTTGGCCTTTCTGGGAACTGCTGTAATACCTGACAGGAGGAACCAAGCTTACCACAGGGGATTCAAATGGGGAGCCTAGTCTCTGAGAGGCAGAGGAAGAGAAGAACTCCAGGAGGACTTGCTAGAGACGGGCCTTTAGAAAAGCCGCCAAGAGCTAAAAGGAGCTATTGCTTCCTCCATCAACCTATGCAAACCACCCCCCACCTGCTTTTCTTTTCCCATGGATTGTGCCCTCATTAATAGTTTGTTCATTCTCTCTTCAGCCCCTGCATGTGCACTTAGCCCTTACAAGAATGTGGGGATGGTTGGGGCATGTGCCATGGAGAACAATAGAAGTCTTGGGATGAAGAGGATCTTCCTTCTCTGAGGGGGAAAATACTGATTTAGGCCCCTTATCCTAGACTTTGGGGCCTGGCCGAGCCCCTCAGCACAGATCCAGCCTGAGGGCCCAGATGGGATGAACTCTTCTGTCTGAGGTCCTGGATGGCTTTTTGAGACCTTGTCCCCTTGCCTATACTAAAGGTTTGGGGTAGTTTTTGAGGACTCAAGTCCAAGCAAAGGATTCTGTCCCAGTGAGCTGAGTTCAGGTCATCTTGAGTCCCCAGGAAGTAGCCTTCAGAAAAGGGATGTGTTCTTCCCAATTCAAGCTAAGAAAAGTAGGATGGAAACTCCTATCATGGCCAAAGGTAGCTCCTTTCCTGCAGCTCTTTATATACTAGGGGCCCTGGCCAGAAGGAAATAAGAGGGATAGTCCACTTTTTTCAATGTTTCCTTTACCGTCTTTGGTTTAATCTCAACCCTCTGTAGCCTGTCCGGCTGGCTCCTGAGCGAGAATTCATCAAGTCCTTGATGGCAATTGGCAAACGGCTGGCCACGCTCCCCACTAAAGAACAAAAAACACAAAGGCTGATCTCAGAGCTTTCCCTGCTCAACCATAAGCTCCCTGCCCGAGTCTGGCTGCCCACGGCTGGCTTTGACCACCACGTGGTCCGAGTGCCCCACACACAAGCTGTTGTCCTCAATTCCAAGGATAAGGTAAGTGGCTCTCACCCAGACCCTTCCCCTCACCTGATTGCATTTCCATGATTGCTCAGGCATTGTTCCTTACTGGTGTGTTAGAGACCTTTTTAGTTTATGGTGCATGTGCTAACAGTGACTCATTGCTCTTGTGATGCTGAGAATCCAAGAACCCTCCTGCCCAACTTCTTGAGTTTTGTTTTTATGGACCAAAGTAGCCTAATAATTTCAGTTTACCTTGAGCCATATTGAGAGCAAGTGGCTTTTCACATACTCCTTACCCTCCTTTTGGTAGGGCCTCCAGCCTTCCTCTAACTTTTAGCCTATCCAGGCATAACCACCATATATGAAAGAAAAAAGTTTATAAGACTTTTTGATCAGAGAGGGCAGAAGGGAAAGAAATACTCCCAATTCATACTAGGGAAAATAAGCTATGTTGTCTGCATACTGGAGTGATGTGATGGTCCTCATGGTTCATATTCTCTCAGAGGAAGTATTGAAAAAGAGGATTCTCCTTGACATACATCTCACTTTATCCAGTTTGTGTGTCTACCTTCCTGGACCCTGACCTTAGCATGAGCCCACAGAGCTTCTAGGCCTCTCTGGAAGACTGTCATTGATAGTGGGAACAGTTTTTCCCAGTTGCACATGTGCCTTCTGAAGCCCTGATGTTATATAAGCTCAGAGGCATGTACACCCTTTACCCAGATGTACTATAAGCTCCTACCTGTGCGTGTTATCCATAGTCATAATGGACTGCTGATGAAGGTCGGAACAGAGAACTGTGTCAGTAGAACTCAGATCGGAGGTAGTGGCAAATGCTCTCTCTTCACCCAGGCTCCCTACCTGATCTACGTGGAAGTTCTTGAATGTGAAAACTTCGACACAACTAGTGTTCCTGCCCGGATTCCTGAAAACCGAATTCGGAGTACACGGTCTGTAGAGAACCTGCCTGAATGTGGTATCACTCATGAGCAGCGGGCTGGCAGCTTCAGCACTGTGCCCAATTATGACAATGATGATGAGGCCTGGTCGGTAGATGATATAGGCGAGCTGCAAGTGGAGGTAAGGGATCTCCAAGGGGATAATCCTGGGGGCACAGCCCCTGTTCTCTAGGAGCTTTTAATACATGGGAACACACCTGTTAACAGAGTGAGGCACATATCTGTATGAATATTGTACATAGTAAGGGGTATGAGAAGGAAAAGCTCTGAATAGCTGGTTGGAATAGATTCAAGCTCGTTCTCTTACAGCAGGAGTTCAGGTTGAATGTAAGGAGGACCTAGGGGAAACTAATAAAATATTTAAGAAACACCTGCTATATAAAGTTGATTGAGGACAGCAGAGACTGACAAGCCATGCATGCATATATTCAATCAAATATATAAAGGGCTGGAGACATGACCTAGGGTTAAGAGCACTGGCTGCTCTTACAGAGAACTGTGTTCCTTTCCCAGCACCTCTGCAGTGGCTCACCACTGTCAGAAACTTCAGTTTCAGGGTACTGAGTACTATATGCTAATGAATGAGACTTGGCTTATACTTGTAAGAGTTTATGTGCTAACAGAATCAGACCAGACAGCTGGCAGTTGTAGTCTGATGTAATCTGCGCTGTGACAGGGAGCATGAGACATTCTGGAAGGCCTAACGGTGGAGAGAGTGCTTACTCCAGACTCAGCATGGGAATCAAAGGATCTCCTGGAGGAAGTGATCTTTCAGCTGAGGCTGGAAGCATGGTTTAATTAGCAGAACAAAGAACATTCAGACCATTCAGATTGAGGAAGAGAAAATGCAACATGGCCATGATAGGGATGAAAAGAAACTGTATGCGCTGATGCGTAGTGAGGTGAGGAGCAGTGATGAGTGAGTGAGGCTAGAGAAGCTGGTACAGCCCTGACAGGCAGTGCACTCACTCAGCTCTGGTAGCCATGAAAAGAAACTCAAGCGGCACTGTGGAGCTGGCAGAAGAAAAATGAAGATACACGTGTCACTGTGTATTAGATGGCAGGTGTAATTGAGAGTACTTTGTAAAAGGAAGGACAGAGACTTCTTGGGGCCTGGCAGAATATTTTATAGATAAGAGTGAGGAGATTAGGTGGAGATTTAGCCTGAAGAAACTGGGTGTGGTGGTTCACCTATAGTCCCAGCACTGATGTGGAAGCTGGGAAAGCAGGAGTTTGAGACCATTCTTAGTGTTGGGAGTATTCTAGAAAGTTCACAAAAATGCAGCTTCTAGATATCATTCCCAGTAGTTCTAATTTGGACTGATGGTCAGAACTGAGAATCTGCACTTCCTATGCTTTTCCATGAATTCTATTGGAGTAGTTCACACTTTGAGAACATTGCTGTGGGATCCATGGCTCAAAGCCACAGTGATGTGGAACCATGGTGGCTTAGGGAGAAGGCTGGAGTGGAGTGGTAGGCCACCATACCATAGGTAGTGGCAGATGAGCAGAGAGCAAGAGGGAGATCTGTGTTTAGCACTTCTGACCTGCTCTTTCCCAGCTCCCTGAAGTGCACACCAACAGCTGTGACAACATCTCCCAGTTCTCGGTGGACAGCATCACCAGCCAGGAGAGCAAGGAGCCTGTGTTCATTGCAGCAGGGGACATCCGGTATGGCCCAATCACATCGTCCTTCATCTTCATCTTCTTCATTCTGCCTCTTTGTCCTGTGTCTGGTTACCAGCTGTCAGCTTTGTGTCTCTCCTTTATCTCCTTATTCTGTCCTTGTTTGGTACTTGAGGCCCTGAAGGTGCAGCTGAGACATTGCTTGAGCTACTACAAAAATGACATTTTAAGAGAGTTCCAAAAAGAAGAAAATGCCCCAAAGGGCATTTGAGTTTCACTTCTCCAAGTTGCACTTGACTAGCATGTGAAAGACCGTGGGTTCAGTTCCTGGCACCACAAAAAAGAAACGCAAAACCAGTCATCAAAGCGAGACCCCCAAGTGGAATCCTTCTCTTTGAAGGCAGAGAGGAAATCTTATACATGCAGGTTCTGGAGTCACCCATTCTGAATCAGTATTGGGATAGAGGAGTGAGGAATACCAGGCTCTCTGCATTTTAACATGATCACAAACTACCAAGTTAGCAAAATTGTACCATTGATTATCCTTGCTTCTCTGGCTTTCCCAGCTAAGAATCTGCCAGGAATCTAGGAACTGTGGCAAAGGAAAGTGGGCAAAGCATGCATGCAGCTCTGAGTAACTCTTCCCATGTAAATTGTGTATTTTCTTCCTGCTAGACGGCGCCTTTCAGAACAACTGGCTCATACTCCCACAGCCTTCAAACGAGACCCTGAAGACCCTTCTGCAGTTGCCCTCAAAGAGCCCTGGCAGGAGAAAGTGCGGTGAGGAGGGTAGAGGGTAGACAGTGGTCTCAATACCCCCCTCATATTCCAAGGCATCTTCAGGTGCTCACCTCTTCCATTGCCCTTCTACCTCTAAACACTCCATCAGGCTTCCTCTGTGGTCTGAGTCCTTACCCTGGCATCATCCTGTGACTTCTTTCTTCACAGGAGGATCAGAGAAGGTTCCCCTTATGGCCATCTTCCCAATTGGCGACTCCTTTCAGTCATTGTCAAGTGTGGAGATGACCTTCGCCAGGAGCTGCTGGCTTTCCAGGTGTTGAAACAACTGCAGGTAAAGAAATAGAAGCACAGAACAGCAAAGAAAGGAAAGGAAACACACAGGGAAAAGGGTGTTGAAAGGAAAGGCTCTCAGTTTAACTCCAGGGAGCTCTGCTGGGCACCTGCTTTCTACCCAGGTCTGAATGGGAAGATTTAAATAAAACTGGTTTAATCCCAGCACTTGGGAGGCAGAGGCAGGCGGATTTCTGAGTTCGAGGCCAGCCTGGTCTACAGAGTGAGTTCCAGAACAGTCAGGGCTACACAGAGAAACCCTGT
>NC_034593.1:85217452-85224607 GCF_900095145.1 Mus pahari
CTGGCTGTCCTGGAACTCACTCTGTAGACCAGGCTGGCCTCGAACTCAGAAATCCACCTGCCTCTGCCTCCCGAGTGCTGGGATTAAAGGCGTGCGCTACCACTGCCCGGCGGGCTTGTACCCTTGATCCCCCTGCCTTCACCTCCCAAGGCTAGGATGATGTGCATGTGCTATGCACCACTGCACTTTGGGTTTGTCCTTTAAATCAGAACCTCCCAAATGATCTGGGATGGATGGATTTACACTCTGCTCAAGTATTTGGGTTTAGTTTTGTGTTTTAAAAAACATTTACTTTCATTTATGTGTATAGATAGTTTCCTGGCATGCTTGTCTACACAGCACATGTGTACAGTGTCCATGGAGATCAGAACAGGGTGTCAGATCCTCCTGGAACTGGAATTAGTTGTAATAAGCCTGATAGGTGCTAGGAACCTAACCCAAATCCCCTTCAGGAGCAGGAGGTGCTCTTAACCCCTGAGCCAGTTTTCCAGCCCTTGCTTTGAGACAGGGTCACTATAGTTCAGGTTTACCTGGAACTCATTAAGCAGTCTACACTGGCCTTGAATTCATAATGAATTCATGCATCAGTGTGAATACTAGAATTACAGATGTGCACCACTGTACCTGGCTATACTATGTTGAGATATCACCTGGGTTGGTGATCTCCAAAAGGCTTCACCTGTTCAATCCAGTTCTCTATAATTGTAGGTTTTTTGAGGGATAGAGGTAGCTTGAACTAACTTTCTCTTGATTTTGGTTTTGTTTTTAGAAAGGATCTCACTTGCAGCCTGATGGAACTTGCTTGCACCCTCTCCACTCTCAGCCAGTGTCACTACTACTATTGTGTTCATTACTGCTGCCTCAGTTTCCCAAATACTAGGATTATAAGCAGTATATGACATATGGCTTAAGTACTTTCATTTTGGTTTTGTTTTAAATATTTATTTATGTATATGTGTACACTGTCACTGTCTTCAGACACATCAGAAGAGGGCATCAGATCCTATTACAGGTGGTTGTGAGCTACCCTGTGGTTGCTGGGAATTAGACCTTTGGAAGATCAGTCAGTACTCTTAGCCTCTGAGCCATCTCTCTAACCCTTGTTTTGTTTTTAAGACAGGGTCTCCTGTAATTCAGGCTGACCTCTGACTACTGTAATCGAAGTTGACCTCAAACTTATGATCCTCCTGCCTCTACCTTCCAGCTGCTGGGAATACAGGCTTATGCCACCACATCCAATAGTATTTTTGTTTTCTAAAGTAGCTTTCTCTGCCCCTAAAATCCCATCTTTTTTATTATTTTATTTAATAACTTATATTAATAGCCCCTCCTCTCCCTACTTAGGTGATAAATTTCCTCTTCTCTCTCCCTTTTTTCTACCTCTATGTGTAGTTCCTGCCCTTTGCCAGGCCCTGAAATTCACTTTAAACTTCCTGGTTCTTTTATTTGTGATTGTGTACACCTACAATCCTAGAACATGTGGAGACAGGGCTCAGGAATTCAAGGTTAGCCTACATGAGTCCGTCTCAAACAGAAAACTTCCAGGTTCTTAGTAGGTCAGTAAGTCTTATTTAATGTCCTTCAATCCCCTACACTAAGGGAGAGAGATTGAGAAGAAAATTTTATTCTCTAGTTTGAAGAAAAATGAGCCACTCTCAATACCTTTGTGTCTTTTCACAGTCCATTTGGGAACAGGAGCGAGTGCCTCTTTGGATCAAGCCATATAAGATTCTTGTGATTTCAGCTGACAGTGGCATGATTGAACCAGTAGTCAACGCTGTGTCCATCCACCAGGTGAAGAAACAGTCACAGCTCTCCTTGCTCGATTACTTCCTACAGGAACATGGCAGTTATACCACTGAGGCATTCCTCAGTGCCCAGCGCAATTTTGTGCAAAGTTGTGCTGGCTACTGCTTGGTCTGCTACCTATTGCAAGTCAAGGACAGGTAAGTGACTTGTGTCCTTCCTCCTAATCTTTCAGAGGGCTCTTCTCTATCCCTTCACATACAGTTCTCAGTTGGTGAACAGCATATTTTTAGAGAAGATTTTGTTTGTGTGACATTAAGCCAAAGAGGAAAACTGTGCTGGACAAGTGCTAGAGGAAGTGAGGAAGGAAACTGAGGATTTAGAGCGGTGACCATTTGAGTGAGTAGGGCAGAAAGGATAAAGGAGAATGAGGACAGATGAAGTTGTGGGGCAAAGACAAGGAAATGTTCCATTAGGATCAAAACTTGGATAGCGGGCAGTGACATAGTCTGAAGAGTCTGGGGGTTGGTTTTTGAGACAGGGTCTCTCTATGTGACCCTTATGTGACTCTGGCTGTCCTGGACCTTGATATGTAGACCAGGCTGGTTTTGAATTCAGAGTTCTTCCTGCCTCTGCCTCCTGAGTGTTGGGATTAAAGGCCTTTGCCACCACACTTAGGGAGAGTTTTATTTTGCAGCATATGAATGATGTGTTCTGGTCTGTGCAGATGCCATATGGTGCTGAGGAAAAGGGTTGGTGTGACTAGGTCCTTAGCAAGAAAGCAAGAGATAACAAACCCTGGTACATACTGTCAGTGACCAAAAGCAAAAAAGGAAATGAATGAGGGATTCCGTAGAGATAAGCTTGAAATTCCCAGTCATGCACTCTCATTTCTCCTCACTCCATGATTTCCTAAACTTCTCTGTTTGTGTGTTTGGGTATTTTTCCTGCACATATATCTGTGCATACCTATTGCCAGTGGAGGCCAGAAAGGGCATTGGATGCTCTAGGACTTGTGTTACAGGCAGTTGTAAGCCTCCATATGGGTGCTAGAAAATAACTCAGGATCCTCTGAAGGAGCAGCCCATGTTCTTAACCACTGAGCCATCTCTCCTGTCCCTAATTTCCACAATTTTTAAGTTTCTTTTGATTGCCTAGATTGTCATTTCTTTCCATACCACATGATTTTTATGAAACCTAGCCTCACATAGGTGAAGCATTTTATACATTAATAATGGCTCCTACTATGCTCTGCTATCTAAGAGTATCTACAGGCAAGTGGTTTGGGGTCTGTGGCCTCAATGCTTCTTTTGGTTGCACCTTTCCCTGAACATTCAGGTGGAGCCTGGCTAGATGGATAAGTGGATAAGAGGTATTGCTTAATCCCTGGAACCAACTCTCTAGAGTTGTCATCTGACCTTCACATGCACACTATGGCATGTGCCATATGTATGCACATTTGTGCTCCCATGTACACACACACACAAACACTTAAAGAAATTTGATGGCCCATGTTTCCAGGGCTCCCAATGACATGGCAGCTTATTAACATTAGTCAGTTGAACAGCTTCTCAGAATCTCATTTATTAAGTGACTACACCATGGATACACTACATGAGTGAAAACCCTGTTAGGGGAGCGCTCCCTCAAGAGGAAGATAAAGGTTAGTAGTAGCTTTGGGAGCCCACAGTCTCTGTGTGAGAGCAGAGGGAGAGTGTAATCATACGGATCTTTTTTTTTTTTTTTTTGGTTTTTCGAGAAAGGATTTCTCTGTATAGCCCTGGCTGTCCTGGAACTCACTCTGTAGACCAGGCTGGCCTCGTACTCAGAAATCCGCCTGCCTCTGCCTCCCAAGTGCTGGGATTAAAGACGTGCGCCACCACGCCGGGCAATCATATGGATCTTGACTGCAAGTTTTAGATTGTCCTGAGCTCCAGGATTCAGTAGGTAGGGAGCAGGAAAGCTGGTGCTAGTTAGACCTCAGCAATTTCAGTTCAGAAACTGGTATGTAAAGATAAAATTAAATAAAACCACCAAAAAGAAAATGCTTGGAAGATGAAAGTCTGTTCTTTTGGCAAGGCAGAGAGCTGATAACCATTTTTGTATTCCTTTTTAAAAAAATATATGTTTTACCAGCGTGATGTCTGCATAATTTGCCCAGTAGAGCCGGAGATCATCAGATCCCTTTGGAGGAGGTACAGATGGTTGTTAGCCACTGTGTGGGTGCTGGGAATTGAACCCAGGTCCTTTTTCTAGAAGAATAACCAGTGCTTTTAACCACTGAACCATTTCTCCAGCCCCTGATAAACTAACTATTCCTAATAACTTAAAAAAGAATAGATTTGAGTTGGTGCTCTGCTTGAGAATGCACAATGTTCTGGATTTGATCCCCATTACTACAGAACCAGGCATGGTGGCCTGTAGTCCTCTCACTGGGTGGTAGTTGCAGGAAGTTCAAGATCACCCTAGCTATGTGGGGAATTTGAGGCCTGGACCACATGAACTCCTATCTAAAAAAAAAAAAAAAAAAAAAAAGATAACTGAAAACCATCTCATAAGAAGGTGGCCACAAAAAAAAAAAAAAAAAGTTGTTGGTGTTGACCAACTAGGTCTAGGCTCCAACTTGCTCTAAAATCACATATTCAACATGATTACACAAAGCAAAATCAGCCATCCTCATAACTGTCCTGCTTTAAGTCTGAAATAGAGTGTGCCATGTTGGCCAAAACTGTTGCCTATCATTATAGTAGCAATAATATCAAATTAGGCATAGAGTGTAGAATACACTGGAGTGTGCACTGTCATTAATCTGGTGGCTTTTTAAATGTTTTTATGTGCATTGGTGCTCAGGCCCCCTGGATCTGGAGTTAAAGTTGTGAGCTGCCATACGGGTGCTGGAAATAAACCTGGGCTCTCTTAGAAGAGCAGTCAGTGCTCTTAACCACTGAGCCATCTTTCCAGCCCCCATCAGGTGGTTTTAACATTAATACAGACCTGATAAAACAGGCCCAGAAAGAGAAAACCATTCAAATTTTTTTAGTAGAATTTCCCAGTGCTGCTTTTTTACTGCATTTTTATGTGTGAGTGTTTTGCCTGCATGTATGTTTATAGATTATGTGTATGCCTCATTCCCACAAAGGCCAAAAGAGTGTCAGCTGCCCTGGAACTGGAGTTACAGTGAGCCCACCATGTAGGTGCTGGGAATCAGACCTTGGTTCTATGGAAGAAGAGCCAGTGCTCTTTTCACCCATCTCAACCAAACTGTTTTTAAAAAGGGGTGGGATGGGAAGGGCTGAGTATGTAGCTTGGTTGGTAGGGAGTTTACCTAGCATGCACAAAGTCCAGGGTTCAATTTCCAGTACTCCAGAAAACCAAGCATAGTGGCACACACTTGGAAGACAAACCAGAAGTTCAAGGTCATCCTCATGTGTTCCAGGACAATTTGGGGTACATGAGACTGTTTCAGAAATTTAAAAAATTGAAAAAAATATTTTAATTAAATATTAAGCCGGGCGTGGTGGTGCACGCCTTTAATCCCAGCACTTGGGAGGCAGAGGCAGGTGGATTTCTGAGTTTGAAGCCAGCTTGGTCTACAGAGTGAGTTCCAGGACAGCCAGGGCTATACAGAGAAACTCTCTCTTGAAAAAAACCAAAAAAAAAAAAAAACCAAAAAAAAAACAAACAAAAAATAAGCATATCAATAACAAAAACTGAGCAAATGCATATCGATTTGTATTTCACATGTCTAGTTTGAGAATATAAGTTTCTTTCATCCATAGCTGAGGCTACAAAGAGGCTACTGTTGTGGGTCTCTCTGCCTATCAAGGAAAAGTTAGTTCAACAAAGTTAGGGCCCATTTGGGCCATAATAATTTTTATGTATTATCACTTGGATGGATCCAGTGTTAAGATTCAGTTCTTCACTCACCCCACCCCGAGACAGGGTTTCTCTGTATAGCCCTGGCTGTCCTGGAACTCACTTTGTAGACCAGGCTGGCCTCGAACTCAGAAATTCACCTGCCTCTGCCTCCCCAGTGCTGGGATTAAAGGTGCGCGCCACCACACCCAGCTTTTCACTCACTCTTATCTCTGGAAAATGTTCACTCTGGTGGTATCCTGGCAATAAGATTTTAATTGAAGTCTGGAGCAAAATTTGACACAACTGTCACTTGGGGGAACTGAAAAGAGCATGTCCACTGTGCGATCAAGAGACTTACCTCTTTTTATTAAATGTACTTCAGGGATTTCTAATAGTATGAATTTCCAGTAAGTGGAATTTGTTATGTTCTGAGTTTTAAAAGGTGAAAAATACATTTTTAAAAACTTATCCAAAAAAGTCACTGTCAAGACAAATCAGAAAACAGTAAATTAGGACAATTAAAAACAAAACAAAACCCTCCATGTCAAAAGGAGTCCCAAGGCAGCTTACTAGGTAGAAGGTAGGCCTGACCAGGTAGTTAACAGAATGAGAGAAACTGCCTATCACTGGTGGAGTCACCTGTTCTCTAGGTCTAGACATCTAGGATTGTGTGGGTGGTGCTACATTGTTAGTGCTTTCCCACAACTCAGGTGGGCCTGTCTGTCTGTCTGTCTGTCCTCCTTTCAGCCAGTCTGACCAACTTAGAGGTAGCCTTCAGCTGGGGCATGAATGCTTGGCCTAACAAAGCTTCTATTGATAGGGAAAAGACTGCTCATGCTGAATAGGCCAGGCCTCACATGCTTAGCATGCTAATTGTTCTTCCTACTGACATTAATGTGGGAATCACAAAGACCTGAGGTATCTTCTACTAACTCATTTTTCCCAGACAGCTGGCCTGTATTATGTAAGTCATTTGCCCTCAGTTTTAAAGTTTTTTCAGCACACATGATGGCTCATTCATATGATCTTAGCACTTGGGAGATGGAGGCAGACTTGGGCTACCATACAACATATCTTTAGAGGAGGGGAGAGCCTAAGTAAATAACTTGAGTCCATTAAGTTATTACCATACATAAAATCATGAGTACATGAGTTCAATCCCCAGAACCCACATAAAAATCCTGGTATGATGGCACACTTTAATACCAGGTAGGGAAGCAGAAACCAAAGGATTTCCTGTGCAAGCTGCATCAGGGATCTCCCCCCCCAAAAAAAAAAAAAAAAAAAGTCTACCAGGAACAATGCCTTACATTGACCTCTGGCCTTCACACACAAGTATACATGTGTTTACCCACATAAACTAATTGTTGCTCTCTACTGATGGGACTTTGGTTCTGCCATGGACTGATTAAGAATTAAAATAGGGGCTGGTGAGATGGCTCAGTGGGCAAGAGCACTCGACTGCTCTTCCAAAGGTCCAGAGTTCAAATCCCAGCAACCACATGGTGGCTCATAACCATCCGTAACAAGATCTGACTCCCTCTTCTGGAG
>NC_034593.1:85224813-85243842 GCF_900095145.1 Mus pahari
CTGAGTTTGAGGTCAATTTGGTACTATATATGGGTATCAGACCATCTGAGGCTGCATAGTGAGACCTATCTATCTCAAACTGATTCTGAATGAGGGCCTTCCCTCATTCAGACAGCTAGCTGCTGGAGCCTCAGAGACCTTTTCTTCTTACCTGTGTGCTTACTACTTAAGTCAGAGTCAAGTCTGAGTACTATAAGTACAATTCGGGAGAAAACAGCATGTGTCAGTCTGGCCTCTGTATTTGAGACTGAACCTCAGTTTAAGATCTTCCAGCCTCTGCCTCCCAAGTGCTAGTTATAGGCATGTGCCGTTATTCACACTCAGTTTATGTTATGTTAGGGAACAAAGCTAGGAAAGAGCGTGATAGGCAACCACTCTACCATCCTCAGCCTTTTGATAATCTTAAAACTATTTTTATTAAGGTGGTAATAACTGAATTTCATACCCCAGTCATTCTTCATATTTTTCTAACTTCCTTTTGTTACTAGTTTTAGGTCCTAGGAAATTGACCCAGACTTGTAAGCAACAGGAAACATGGCTGGGGCCTCCCTTGTCCGGTATGGTGAGGCCAGTGTTGTAGCTTGAGGTCCAGGCTAAGCCACACTTAACTGTCGCCTCTTCCGCAGGCACAATGGGAACATCCTTCTGGACGCAGAAGGTCACATCATTCACATCGACTTTGGCTTCATCCTTTCCAGCTCACCCCGAAACCTGGGCTTTGAGACATCAGCCTTTAAGCTGACCACAGAATTTGTGGATGTGAGTCAAAAAAAAAAAAAAGGTGCTTCCAAGGGTAACTGTGTTCTTCCTTTGAGAGGAGCTGATGGACTCCCCCAAATTAGGAACAGAACAGAAATGGCAGTAAGTCAAGATGAGGCAGGATTGCCTGGGAGCTTTCTTAAGAAAGAAAATGTGGAGATAGTGATAGTGAAATTTACCATGATTGCCTTAAGAGAGGAAGCTCTGGGGCCTACAGGGAAAGGACCCACCAGAATTCCTCTGTGCAGACAGACACTCTCCTTGCTTCCAGGTAATGGGTGGCCTGAACGGTGATATGTTCAACTACTACAAGATGCTCATGCTGCAAGGGCTGATTGCTGCTCGGAAGCACATGGACAAGGTGGTACAGATTGTGGAGATCATGCAGCAAGGTGTGGCTCAGGAGGGCCCTGGCCTGGGGTCCTCAGGTTGGGTTGCCTACACTTAGAACTTTTAGGAAGTTGACTCCACCTCAAGACTCAGGTGGGGGAACATTTCTCAGGGGGTCTGCATTTCCCCTTTAAAACATTCTTCACCCTGGCAGAACTGGTTTTGGAGGTGGGGAAGGAGAAAAGGAACAGCAGAAAGCTTAGGTACCCTCATGGGAAAACAGAGCCACTTTCAGCCTCCTGACTTCCCATTCTCCCATTCAACTGTATTTCTCAGTCTTCTTCCTTCTCCGATACTTGTACTCACTTCTCTCCCATTACACTGGCCTGACTGCCCTGACCTTGGCCACCACACTTCCTACTAACCTCTGCTGCTCTGATTTTTCCTGCCTCTTTTTTCTTTCACTTTGCCTCTTCCTTGGTCCTTCAGTTTTTTGCACAGGACTCCCTTCCAGTTCCTCTGGGCCCCTCCTATTCCCCCCCCCCAAAGTTTACCCTACCTAAGCTGCCAGTCTCCTCCTCCCCATCCTTGCCCCTACCCCACAGGTTGCCGTCGTTGCTCGGGAGCATCTCTCTCTGGCCCCGTGGTGACGGTGGCCCAGGTCATCTGTGAGTGTCTGACCTAGCATAGGCAGAGGCCTGCAACCAGATAAGTGCAGGGCCCATTCCCAGAGCCTCTTCCCAGCCTTCCCTCTGGGCCCTAAGACATCTCTCCAATGCTTACTGGGGGAAGCTGTGGGCTGGCTTGCCTTTTCCTATCATGCCCACATACTCCTCCTTCAGAGGAGCTAAGGAGTATGGGATGAGGGCTAAAGACAGACTGAAAACAAGGCTTCTTGATTGCTTTTCTCTGCACAAGCAAAATTGCTCTGTACCATCAAGGATCCCAGTGGTGGGGAGGGAAGGGTTCTAGCTCTTTTCCTTGTGGCCACTAACTACTGGCCTGCCTTCCTAATTGTCCATGACCCTTAATTTCCACTGCTTCCCCCCAGGTTCTCAGCTTCCTTGCTTCCATGGCTCCAGCACCATTCGTAACCTCAAAGAGAGGTTCCACATGAGCATGACTGAGGAGCAGTTGCAGCTGCTGGTGGAGCAGATGGTGGATGGCAGCATGAGGTCCATCACCACCAAACTCTATGATGGCTTCCAGTACCTCACCAATGGCATCATGTGACACCATTTTCAGGCCTAGAAGTGGTGGGACTGAAGGCATCCTCCTTAGGAGGACCCTTGCCTAAGAAAACCCAAATCACAAAACCCCACCTACCTAACCACCTACCCAAGGGAAATGGAAGGCAAGAAATACAAAGGATCATGTGGTAACCATGAGAGCTTGCCAGAGGGTAGGAGAGCCAGCCTCCGGGTCCAGACTTGCTGGGGCTTCCCCACCTCTTGCTGTGTCAGTATTACCACCTGACAGATCCCAGGACTCACTGCCCTCCAGAGAACAGAGGTGATGAACATGAGGAGGACTGGAGTCTTCTTCACCTCAGGTCTCAGAGGTTTTCTACAAACCATCTTTTATTTTCCCTGGGTCCCAGCAAGCTGGGAGGAGTGGGTTCTTGGTACTTAGGACTTAATCCTATGTTTGGCCATGCTGCTGCCTAACAGTCCCCTCCTGGTGGCTGACCCCTGGCCCACATTCCCGACAAGTGGGACCTGCACTTGCTGAAGTTCCCCATCATGGGGGTAAGGAAGGGAACTGACACAATCCCTCTGATGGATTGAGGGTATTGGCTTAGCCGTGGGGAACTCTTGCCCTCATCCTTTCCTCACGCCCAGGGAAATATCTCTCAATTTTTTTTTTTTTTTTTTTTTTTTAATTTTTGTTTGAAATAAAGTCCTTAGTTAGCCATCTGTCTTGTTGCTTCCTGGGGGAGGAGTGCTTGGAAAGGGTTAAGTCCAGCATACAAAAGGCACCAAACACACAAGATGAAGGAAGATTGCTTTTTTCCATCTGTCTTTGTCAATCAATACTGCCTCTTCCCTGAGAAGGGCTTCCCCAGTTCTGACTCGCCCCCTCCCTATGAGTACACATTATCCAACTCAACATAAAAAGAAAAGCCTGAATGGGGATTAAACCACAAGCAGTTTTAATGGTCTGGTTTTCTCCCTCCTGTTTCTCCCACTGTTAGTATTACTACTACTACAAGAATAAAGGATTCCTGAGAGCCTGTCCTCTCCTCTCCCTGGAACCTACTTGACAGGACTCATCCCCACCAACCCCCCCCACCCCTAAATTTCTGGGGGAAAAGACAAATGGAAGGCACTGCAGGGATTGAGGTGGGGGTGTTAGTGCCAATGAGTGTTGGAGGAGGGGATACTAGGGCAGAACCCAGCCCAGAAGGAGAAATACTGGTCTGTGCCTGAAGAAATCTAGTAGAGGGGTAGAAGCCAGACCCTGTACATCCTTCAGTCCATCCCTGTGCCTGTCTAGCAGGCTTGCCAAGGTTCCATCCCCCTCCCCCCCCAATTACTGGGAGTCTGCAGCAGGAGCATTAGTGTTGGATTCAGAAAGGAAAAAGAAGGCCCACTTAAGTAGGACCTAGGGGCCAAACCCAAGAGGGAGGGGGGTGCAAGTCTCTAGAATCCTCAAAAGCCTTTCCCTCAGGGATAGTGAAAGAAGTAAATGTTAAAACTCCCAGCCCAGGGAGGTGACAGCAGCAGTGAAACCCAAGTCCCAGGGAAGAGGCCTGGTCAGTCTGAGGCCTGGGACCTAGTTGTCCCCACTGCCTCCCTGCCGGGCCCTGATGAATGCCATGCCATGCGTGCGGAAATGGGTCTTGAGGTTTAGAGGGCTATCACAGCTCTTGCCACAGACCTTACAAGTTAGGGGGCCTCCAGAAGCAGGCAAAGGTGAGTCTCCACCCTCTGGGTCAGAGCGTAAAGGAGGAGCTTCTTCTTCCCCATCCCCCAGCCCCAGGACACTGGCTTTACCCCCAGCCCGTCTCTTCTTGTGGCTAATGAACCGGTGGCGGCTCAGGGAGCCAGGGGAAGCAAAGCACAAGCCACAGTCAAGGCACTGCTGAGTGCCACCATCCACCCTCAACCCCACAAGGCTCTGTTCTGCTGAGCCACTGCTTCTAGAGCGCAGAGGACCGTGGCCTCCTGACCCAGGGCCACCCCTCAGGGACTTGGCTGGTGGTGTTGTACTGTCAGGCTCCTCACTGCATGAGTCAGAAGACTGGCGGCGTTTCCGTCCTGGCCCCTGGAGAAAAGTGGAAGACACCGGGCCTCACCATCACCCTGGTTTCCTGAGACCAAGGTCTCACTAGTTTCTCAATCCCATGACATAAGGAAGGCCTTTTCTTACCTGGGCTCTGCCACCAGAGCCTCGAGCCAGGGAGCCTCCTCGGCCAGAAGACTGGGTCCCAAGAGGCAAGCCATGCCTGACCTGGACATGCTTCTCCAGGATCAGGCGACTACTGAAGGTGCGCTTTCCCTCTGTACAATACCTAGCAGAGGTAAAGAAGGCAAGATGGCACCAAGGCACAGGCAAAGACCAAGACCCACAGCTCTTGAGAGAAGGAAGGCTGCCAGAGCAGGTGGCCTCAAGCTTCAGATCCCTAGAGAGACAAGTGGCCAGATACTCTGCGAGGGAATGAGTAAGGGTTACCTGCATGGGTAAACTCGCTTGATTCCCTCATGGTTGACCCTGACATGGCGCCTCAGGCTTGGGGCAGAGCAAAAGGAGCGCTCACACAGGCGACAAGGGAACTTTTTCACTGACTAGAAAGCAAAGGGTGGAAATTCTGTTACTCAGGTCAACCCCAAGGCTACCCTCCAGTCCCACCTCTCCCGAGGTGACCCCAGCTCACCTTGCCATGCTCCTTCTTCATGTGAGTCACGTACTCGTCACGCTCAGGACACCAGGAGTGACAAAGGCCACAAGTCCAGCCCCCAGGTCCCCCACCCCCACCTTTGATGCCTTTGTTTCCCAGTTCTCCTCGTCGGGGTCTTTTGGTTGGTCGGGGAGGCTCAGGGGAGCTGGGCAGCTCCTCTTCAGAAGATGAGCAAGATTCCTCAGTAGCAGGGGCTGCCTCTGCCTGAGACACAGCCAGCTCCTCAGGCTCAGTCTTGGGGGTCAAAAGGGCACCTCCAGCCCCTTTCCCAACTGCCTCTTCCCCCACACGTCCAGACTGGTGAGTGTTCTGTAAGAAGACAAGGAAGATGGCTAGGTGGAGGAGAGCCTGGCTTTGCCAAAGTCCTCACTTCACCCCTGCTCCCCACTGCCAGAGAGTTCTATGACCCTAGTTCAGGTCAGCACAGCTAGCCAGTAGCCATTCCCTAGCCTTTGCTCCTTCTGTACCTTGAGATGCTCCAGCATGGTTCTTTTTTGGGCAAAAAGCAGAGGACAGGACGGGCACTTAAAGACACTGACACGCTGGGGCAGTAAGTGCTGGTCGAAGTGTGAGGAGAGGAGGGGTTTATGAGTGAAGACCGTATCACACATGGCACACTTATAGATCAGCCTGTGGGGGCAGAAGGGTCGGTATAAACATGGGTGATAGCAGTTCACCACCCACCACCCCTTCACCAGTTCACCTCCCCACCAAGCTCCCTCCACAGGTCTCACTTGGCTTGCTGGGTGAGGAAGCTTGGATGCTGGGAGTAGAGGTGGGCATGGGCGCTGGGTGCAGACTTGAAGGCCATGGGGCAGATGGGGCACTTGTGGAAAACTTCGCAGTGTGATGCCTGTATGTGGGACTTGATGGAGTTCACACCCCCAAACACCACTGCACAGCTGGGGCACCTTGGAGAGGAAGTGGGGGATACAACAGTGAGGTAGGGGCGTCCCAAGCACCACTCTTGTTCTTGAAGACAAGGCAAATTTCAAAAGGAAATCAACAAAGAAGCATGAGCAAGACAGAGGAAGGAAGGAGGCTCAGTCCCTGAGAGAGGTCTGAGAAGGCAGAGCTGGGATTCCACCTGGGACCCTGCTCTCCACTGTTCCCATAATGCATACTTGCCAGCAGGAGGGATAGGGTGTGTCAACACAATAGGAAAAGTGATGGTTCTCCTTGAGAAGCCATCTAAAAAGATTACTGCTGGGCTGGAAAGATGGCTTAGTGGTTAAGACTGCTCTTCCAAAGGTCCTGAGTTCAATTCCCAGCAACCACATTGTAGCTCACAACCATCTGTAATGGGATCTGATGCCTTCTTCTGGTGTGTCTGAAGACAGCTACAGTGTACTCACATTAAATAAATAAATCTTAAAAAAAAAAAAAAAAAAAAAATTACTGCTAACAAACAGATCCTAAAGCTCTAATGAGGAGTTGAGTGTGAGGCACCTGTATCCTACACGGCGGGAGAAATGCAGACAGGCCTCTCGAAGATGGGTCTGAAAATTAGCTTGTAGGAAGTTACCCCCACACTCGGGACACACATGGGGGGGTCGATTCTTATGTGTGCGCTGGTGGGCACTGAAGCTGCATCGATTGGGGAGCATCATGGGGCAGGACGGACACACCTGTCAAGAGGTTAAACAAGGTCAATTAATGAGGGGTGCCCTGTACCCTGTTACTTTGAATTTTTACCTCCATAGAATCTGGCTGTCCCGCCCCCCAGAGAAGGAAAATGAGAAACTACTCACATTGCTGGTAGACCCGAGCGCAGGAGGGCCCAGCTGCTGGAAATGGGCTGCCATGCCAGCCTTGTCCCGGCACTGCTCTTTGCACTCCAGACAGCGAAAGCACGTGTAAACAGAGGCAGTAGGGGGAGCAGGGGGCTCTGTTGGGAGTGGCAGCACAGGAGCTTCAGTGGCAACTGTAGTGACGGTAGAGGAAGTGACAGCCCCCTCCCCCTTGCCCAAAACAGGCAAGGCCAGAGGTCCAGGAACAGGTGGGACAGCCACAGGCAGCAAGGGTGTGATGTCTGGCTGCCCCACCATCTGGTCCAGGGCTACAGGCCTCATGACCAAATGTGAGCACTGCATGACAAGCCCCTTGTCCTTGTGCTCACGGGCATGCAGAAGCAGGCTACACTTGTTGAAGAAAACCAGGCGACGGGCACAGTGGTTACAGGTGACCTCTATACGCATGCTTCTTCGATCATAGTGCCGTGCCAGGCTCTTCTCCAGTGAGAAGGCATCTCCACACTCAAGGCAGCGGTAGCCTGTTGGAGGCAGGGCCAGACCAGCCTCAGCTGGTGGACTCAGGTTTGGTCTATAAGCAGGCAGCAGGTTCTTGCTGTTGAGGATCTTGTTGAAGGCCTCTACCAGACTGGACTGGGTTCGGGAGATCACCGAGCCACCTGCTGTGCCTGGCCCAGTAGCAGACTTAGAAGGCTGTACCATCACCACGGAGGCACCATTTACCTTCTGTCCCCCAAGACTAAACCCTGTCCGTACCTCAGCCTTGGGCAGAGTTTGGGGCACCAGACCTAACACACTCTTAGTCATAGTCTTGGGGCTGGTGGCATTCCCCCCTGGTAGAACCACAGCTTTGCGGGCCACACTGGCTGCCATGAGCATGGCAGTGCTGGCATTCTGGATGGTGGCCACAGGCAGCACTGTACCTTTCAGCCTTGTGCCATCACCCAATTGGACACTCACCACCTTTGGACCCTCGGGGTTTGGAGTTACAGGGGACAGTTTCAGGAAGCTAGCCTCGGCCAGGAAGGCCCCCTCGGCCAAAGGGGCAGGAGGATCGGGTTCTGAGGGGACCCGGGTTACGGTTCTTGTGATATTCCCACAGGATGTTTTAATAGTCTTGATCCGCACCTTGAGGGGCCTAGAAGAGCTGGAGGAGGTAGGGGAATCATTGCTGTCCTCATCTGCAGCCTCAGCTCCACTAGAGGGACTCTGGGGACTTCTTGGGGGAGACTTGTCCACTGTTCCCTCATCTTCTTCCTTCAGGGGTTTACAACTAGGCGCCTTGACAGGGGAAGCAGGAGGGCTCTGGTGTCCTGGAGACTGCTTGAAGGACACCCCAGCTACCTGCGGGGGGGAGACACTGGCAGGGATGCCTGCTGTCTCCGGGCTGGAGCCTGCGCCTTTCTGGGTTAGGCCCTGGGAATGGTGAGGGCTGCAGCTTTCCTGTTTCAAGGCCCCTTGAGGCAAGAGTGAAGCAGGAGGCAGCAGGGTTGAGCCATTTTCTTGGGCCAGTTCAAAAGGAGTGGAGAAAGGAGGTGGGGCCATGTCACCACCCCGAGGTTGGGAAGGTTCTGGAGGTAGGGGATCTGGATGGGCTCCTGGTTCAGACCCAAAATGAGCAAAGAGGTCCAAGCATGCTTTGCCTTCCACAGCTTTGTCTTTCCAGGCATTCCCACTGGCAGGTGCTGAAGAATGGGGGGTTTCTGAGAGAGATGGCTCAGGACCCCCAAATCCATTCTGCATCAGACAAGACCCCACAGGTCCTTCCTTAGGCATACTCCCAGCCTTGGTCTCTTCCTCTCCTGAATCCCCAGTCAGGGTCTCAGACTGCTCTGGACACACGGTGTTCTTGACAATGACGCTGACTGTAGAAGTATCTGGTGGTTGTGGAAGGCCGTGATCAGAGGCCTCAGCTGGACCCTCAGGGTCGTTCTCAGCTGCTGCTTCTCTGTCTTTACAATCTCCGCCTGCACTGGGTTCTGGCTTCCCTTGGCCTCCTGGTCCCTCATTTTCTTCTGGCCCAGAGTGAATGGCTTCATTTGCATCAATGTCAGGGATGTCAAATGCAGCAAGGAGGTCATCGAAATCAGGGGTCTTCATGTCCCCCATAGTGACAGGTCCCAGACCTAACAAAAACAGGAAGAGTAAAGAGAAATTGGGATCCCCATATCTAGACCCTGAACCCCCCTTCTCAGTACCCTGTATTTATCCCTCCGACTTGGTACATCTCCACCATATTGTGAATCCTAGAGAGCTGCTTGAGTTATTCAGTGTGCCAACCCCTAAAATCAGGTTAGTGGGAAAACATTAGGTACTGCCAGAATCAAAGCCCAGAGAAAACTAGAAAGAGATTCTTAGAAATACAAAGAAAAGTAAGAGAAGTTGAAGGTTCTCAGAGATCATCCCCGTTGAAACCAGATAAACTGTTCCTGTGCCTCACACAGAACCAATTAACCAACAGAATATCAAGGAGGATGGCAGACATAATGCTCTGGGTTTCAGGGCTTGAGTCAGCATGGGATCAGTATTATTCATGAAATATGAATTGGGGTCCACAGAGATCTGAAAGGTCATTTACACATAGGAGCAGTAATTACAGCTAAAACTTAACTTGCTCTGCCTTTAGCTTTATCACTGTCCTTCAAGCAAGTTACTTCATTGCCTTACTTTTGCTGTTTCAAAGAGTGGACAAGTAACCCATTTATCAAAGTTCTTCTACAAACATAAAATTGTATGTGTGACTGTCAAACCCAGAATACAATTTACTAATGCAGCTGGGCCAAATTAGGACATGAGGTCAAGCAGGAGCGGGCTGCACTGGGAAAGAGGCCACCTAGGGCCACCTAGGGCTAGGGCCAGAGCTAAGAGTCAGAGGTCAGCTAAAGGCCATGTGAAAGATCTGGAGCTCCTCCTGGCACCCAAAGCCCTAGCACAGTGAGCAAGGGGAAACAGATTCAAGGTAGAAAGAATAAGACACAGAAAGAGGTGGAGGGGGCATAGTCACAAGGGCCCTGGCTGAGTCTTCTCCTGTCACAAACACCTGCGGCTTGCTCACCTTCCCCAGAGTGTCCTCCCTCCTCCCTCCTCTACCTTGCTCTCTCAGGGTTAAGACTCCAGGGCACAAGCTGGTCCCACATAGCCTCCACACTGGGAGAAAGTGCCTTCTTCCCACTGTCATTTCTGCTCTAAGCTGCTCGCACAGTCTACCCTCCAACTCAGACTCCATCTTCTTGGGTAACAGCCTAGAAGTCTCCCCCAACCTTAATCTGGCCCAGGGAGGATTGGGGGAGGGGGGATTCCCAAAAGACTTATGTGTCACTAAAGCAACAAGGAGGCCAGCTCGGAGACTGTAGGAGACCCAAACTCTACCCTCTATCTTCTTAACCATAAGTAATTCTGTATCTAGGAAGACTCAACAAAGGGACAAATCCACTCCCCTTTACACATTCCCTGCCCAGGGTGCAAGCCATTTCCCAGGGCCAATTCTCTCACCTCTTTCCAGCCTTCAGACTGTAACTGGAGATAGTCCCAGCAGGTGGCGGCTGGCATTGCCCGGACCAAGGTGGGGGTGGGGGACAAGGGTACCAACTAGAGGAAGAAAGGGTAGTTCTCCTTGTACATTACCCCTCTACTTAATTCTGCACATTCTGGGTTTGAACAAAGCCCTTAGTTTTAACCCAGAAGAATCGCTAGGTGCCTCTTCAATTCGGCTCTCCCGGGGTCGGGAAACCTGGGCTACCTTCCCACTCAAGCTCCCAGCAGGGTGGGTCGGTGGAGTACAAACCAATGGGGACTGAGAAAACACCTGCGAACCTACCTCTCCCAACCACCTCCCTCTGGCGTACAAGTGACTTGGAGGTCATCCGATAGCCACCTGGAGCAGACAGTGGGCCAAACGCAGAGGCTTAAGGCCAATGAAGATCCTCCACTCAGCCGCCAGGCCTCTGGAGCTGCCATCTCCCTACCGATTTTCCCCCTCTTCTCCAAAAGCAAAGGGGGCTTAACAAGAGGGCGAACAGACGCCGGTCGGGTGGGGGCTCCATTGCCCTTTGCCCAAGGCCTACAGCGCAGAGCAAAAGGAAGGGGCCAGAGCACGGCCGGGGGCGATTAGGTTGCGGCCAAGCTGGGCAGCGGGCGACATTTAAGTCCCTGCCATCTGCCAGAGACTGGCGCGGAAAGTAAGTCCGGGGTTTCGGGTAGGGGACAAGAAGTACATTAAAAAACTGAAGGGTAAACTGAGGCGAGCGGTGCTTCTTTCACTTTCACCGGCTAAGAACTCAAGGGAGGGCCTCGGCGAGGCCAGGCCCTTAGGATCTGCGGCGCTGCACATCGGGGGCCAGGACTCCCCGGCAGTGGGGAGTGGCGCGAGGGGAGTGGAGACACGAGAGGGGGCGGTCCCTGCGTGATTCTAAGCACTGCAGCCAGGTCAGTCCGGACTCGAACCTGGTCCCCTTCATCTCTGCGCGCCGGGCAGCTTGCCCCGGCTCCGACCCCCAGAGGCTCTCTCCAGCCCCGAGTGATTGCAAGGCGCGCACCAGGATCGAGGCTCTAGCCCGAGTCCTGCCCGGGCCCGGACGCTGACCAGCACCCGGTCGGGATGCAGGCTCCTCTCCGGCTGGGCCCAATTCCCCCGCCCCCACCGCCCGGCACGGACACCATTTTAGGTCGCGACATCCCGCAGCCTCGAGTCCCCCGGCCGCACTCTTGACTGCCTCTCCGTCTAGGAGCGCCAGGACTTAGGGGTCCAGGAACCCCCTCCCACGTTACCGGGCTAGGGGGCCGTGCTTCCAGCAAACTGGAGTTCCCACCGGCGGTCCTCGAAGAAGAAGGCGGCGACCCGGCCAGGCCAGCAGCCGCCCCGGGGGGCGGCGGCACGGAGAAGGGGGTAGTTGACCAAGTGGGGGAGGGGCAGGGGTATTTACCCGCCCCCCCGGGGGGCGGAGCCGGGGGCGGGTATTTGCCGCGAGCGTGCTTACTTGTTCCGATCCTGGTGCGGGCTGAGACCCTACGGCCTCCTCCCGGTTCCAGCCGCCACCGCCGCTGCCGCCGCTGCCGCCGCCGCCGCCCTCCCCGCGGCCGCCGCTACTTCCTGCTTCTCTCTGCTTCGGCCTCCCCTCTCCCTCAGCTCCCTCCGCGCTCCTAGTCCGGGCTGCCCGCTTTCATACTCGCCATTGGCTAATGGACCCGTCATTCAAGTGTGAGCCCCACCCAGTCCCGTACGGGATTGGCCCTCCATACCCCGCTCGGAACTGGCCCCTCAGAGTCTTCTCATCGCTATTGGACAAAGGGCCTGGGCCCTGGGGAGAAGCCTCTCCTCATTGGCTGCTCCGGAGTCCACCTGCCCTGTCTGAGCAGCCCGAAAGTCATTGGCCGCCGCCGCTGTCGCTTAGCAAGAAGCCAGCCGTAGACTCCGCTTTGGGTTGCGAGGGGTGACTAGCTAGCTCAGAAGCGTGGCCGTCCCCTCTCCATTGGTCGCTCGAAGCTGGACACTGTGCCTCTCGTCTGCAAACTTAGGAACTCTAACTGCATGGCGGCGCGTCTAGGGGAACCTCGTCGGCTCCGTGTGGAACCTGGGTGTTTTAAGTGTTCGTGCCGTTTCCTCAGGCTAAGGCGCGATCCCACGGATGCGGTGCTGGGGTCACAAAATGGGGTGCCACCCCCAAACATTACGTCATCGCGGTGACCACCGCCAGGCGCGCCTCGCAGTCTGAACTGCTTTACAATCCGGATGGATGCGGTTCTGGCGTCCGCCTGCCTCTGGGCGTACGCACCACGCACGGCCCCTCCCTCTGCGGGAGAGCCGGACAGACTTTGGGATTCAGAGTGTAAAAGAAACCGGAACCACCGAGACCTGAGACCTGGGACACGCCGCGACCGGAAGTGGGGGAGGTGACGTTGGGAAGTGCTGGCGTGGCCTGGGCCACAACCAAGGAGAGCTTAAGGTAGTACGCTGATAGGCTTCTTAGGCGAGAGAAGGAGGGAGCCCAGATCTATTTCCCATTTAAGAGAGCTCCTTTCTCCCCGCCCCTGACGGGAGCTGGCATTACTGTTCCCGTTGAGCTTTCCCGCGCTTTACTGCCCCGCCCCGTTGGAGGCGGGAAAAGGGGCGGAGTCGCCAGGGAGACGAATTGCGGTGACACTCGCCCACCTGCGCTGGCTCTGCTTTTCGCTGGGTCCATCTGCAAGCGCAGTGTGCCACCTGGCGCGTACTCTACGCTGGCCGCGCGCCGCCGCCCACCGCGACCGCAGCCGTTGCAAATGACAAGGGTTTTTAAATTTCTGTTTTATTTTCACTTTTTGCAGTGTTCGGAATGGAACCTAGTGCTTCACCCAGTCCAAGCAAGCAGCCCACCGACATAGTAGCTTGGCGAGTCGTTTTGTTTTTTGGCGATACTGAGTATTGAACGTTGGGAGTCGCACAGGCTAGGCAGGTGCACTCATAACACTGAAGCTACACTATATCCTATCACTTTTTGGGACAGGGTTTCCACTAAGTTGTCCTGCCTGCCTAGTAACTGGTGCTTCACTGCTGCGCCATCAGGTCCAGGTTTGGGTAAACCTTTTAAAAGAAGGCTCTTTTACCTGCCATTGGGCCCCCATAGCATTGGATCCAAAAGGTTCCGGCTTATGTATGGGAAGAATCTAGGACCCACCACATTCCACATGATGACATCAGACAAATCGTTCTACCTCCCGAAACCTATTGTCTCATGAATAAAATGGTAACTATAATATCCACCTGCCAAGATTATTTTTGTGAGCATGAAAAGCTTAGAAGGCAGAATGCTATTTATAAAGAACGGGATAAATGCAGCCCTACCTTCGCCTCATCTGCCATCTTTCTCTGAAGTGCTGCAGCTCACAGAACTCTCCTTTCTCTGAATAACGAGAGTTCTTTACTGGAGAACTGAGGCTGTGGCTCTGTTGGTAGATTATATTTTACAAACGTGTTTTGGTGTCTTATGCCCATTATCCCAGCACTTGGAAGGTGGCAGCAGGAGGACCAAGTTCAAAGCTAGACTTGGCTGCATAGGGAGTCTGATTTCCACCTGGAATACATGAACTCTTGAGTCCAACAAGGGAGAAAAAACCCTACTGGATGCATTCCATTCCCATATTCTCCTCTGGGTCTTTCTATAGGTTTAATAATTACTTTTCATATACATGTATTGTGATTAGAACTTTCTGTTAACTCATTTAATCCTTACAACTCTAGAGGACAGTATTAGTATGGTCATTTTATAGAGAAGGAAACAAGCACAGGGACTAGATTAACTGACCTACACAGAGTCAGAAGCAGTGCAGTTAAAATTCTGAGAATCCAAAAGAGTAAGTGGTGAATTACAGATCCCCTTGCCAAGAGAATTCTGTATAGAAACTTGTTCTTCAATTAGATGTACTAGTTATTTGTTTAAGAAATATTTTTCAAACTAGTTGTAGTGGAAGAAATCTTGTAATCCTAACACCTGGGAGGTGGAGGCAGAAGGAGCAAGAGTTGAAGGCCAGTCTTGGGCACATAGCAAGTTCCAAACTGTACTGTTACTTTTCTATTGCTGTGGTAAAAACACCATGACCGTGGCAACTTATAGAGGGTTTACTTGGGCTTACAGTTCCAGTGGGTGGCAGGCTTCTACTTTTTTTTTTATTTAAGATTTATTTATTTATTTTATGTATGTGAGTACACTGTAGCTGTAGAGATGGTTGGGAGCCTTCATGTGGTTGTTGGGAATTGAATTTTAGGACCTCTGCTCTCTCTGTTCAACTCTGCACAGTCCTCGCTCCAGCCCAAAATTTATTTATTATTATACATAAGTACACTGTAGCTGTCTTCTGACACACCAGAAGAGGGTGGCAGATCTCGTTATGGGTGGTTGTGAGCCACCATGTGGTTGCTGGGATTTGAACTCCGGACCTTCAGAAGAACAGTCAGTGGTCTTAACCACTGAGCCATTTCACCAGCCCGGAAAACTCACATCTTGAACTGCAAGAAGAAAGCAGAGAGGGAACTGGGAATGGTGTAAATCTTTAAACCTCAAAGCCTACCCTGGTGACATACATCCTCAGCAAGAACACCTTCCTGAGCCTCCCAAACACCTCCATCGGTTGGGGATCAGGTATTCAAGTCCTAAGGCTGCAGGGGGACAATTCATTCAAACCACCACACAGACCAGCTTATGCAAGTGAGACCCACCTGACCAAATGAAGGGAGGGTGAGGAAAAATATTTTAATTCAGATGATATTTAATAAGCACCATCTGTGGGTTAAGCACTACTTTTTGGTTGGAGAGGTGGCTCAGTAATTAAGAGCACTGGCTGCTTTTACGGAGGACCAAGTTCAGTTCCCAGCACCTTCCACGTGGAAGGAATCTCAGCCATCTGTAACTCTAATCCTAAGGATTCTACAGCCGCTAGCTTCCAAGTGCATCATACATGTGGTACATAAATACTCACATAGGCAAGACATATGTAAGTGTAAGAGAGAGAGAGGGGGGGAGAGAGGGGGAGAGAGAGAGAGAGAGAGAGAGAGAGAGAGAGAGAGAGAGAGAGAGAGAGAACGAACAGTTTCTGGTGTGACCTGGACATTCTTACAAATCCCAGTACTTGGGAGGCAGAGGCAGGTGGATTTCTGAGTTTGAGGCCAGCCTGGTCTACAGAGTAAGTTCTAGGACAGCCAGGGCTACGCAGAGAAACCCTGTCTCGAAAAAAAAAAAAAAAAGAAAAAAAAGAAACAATACTTTCCAGGAGGGAAAGAAAGGGTTGTCAAACAATGAGCATGCATGAGGTCCCTATAAATGCATATTACCATTAGTAATTGAAAAACAAATCTGAAAAGTTACCAACTATACTATTCCATCTATCTGAGATTCTAGACAAGGCAGAACCACAGAGGCAGCGATCAATCAGTGGTTGCCAAGGGCTCACTTAGGTGGAAGGAAGGATGACTAGATAGTGCACAAGGAAATGTTGTGGCATTGAAACTTGTATGACTATAATCACAGACACGTGACATTCTGCATTTGTCAGAATCCATAGATTGAGCACAAAAGATGAACTTCAAAATTAATTAACTCTAGTTAATAATGATAATAAATTGATATGTGGGGCAGGAGAGATGGCTCAGTGGTTAAAAGCACTGGCTGTTCTTCCAGAAGTCCTGGGTTCAATTCCCACACTCACATGGCACCTTACAACTTTCTATAACTCCAGTTCCAGGGCATCCGACACCCTCACACAGACATACATACAAGCAAAGCACCAATGTATATAAATGAATTATAATAATATAATAATAATAATAATGCATCAATATGGTTGATCAGTAGAAAGTAATGTGCCATGATTCAAGATAATAAGAGAAATTAATGAATATATGGGTACTGTCTGTATTTTTGCCCAATTTTTCTGCAAACCTAAATATCACTTAAGTAAAGTATATTTAACAAAGTTTTAGCCCAGCAGTAGTGGCACACACCTTTAATCCCACTCACTACTCAGGAGGCAGAGACAGGTGCGTCTCTAAATTCAAAACCAGCCTGGTCTATAGAGTGAGTTCCAGGAAGGCTAGGGCTACACAGGGAAACCCTGTCTCGAAAAGGCGGTGGGGAATTTTTCAAAACCAGGGACATTTTTAAATTCAAAAACTAAATTTCAAAGCAGAAAAGAATGACAGGAAGCATGTGAGGGTTGTAGCTGTACATAGGGTAGGTGAGTGAGGCTTTTCTGATAAGATTGCAATTAGGTGGTCCCTGAAGAGCTGACTGATTTTTCAGCTATCTGGGTCAAGAACATCCCAGGAAGGAGGTACAAAGGGTTCTTAGATGGAAATGTGAAACAGAGGGGTTAGCAGATAGGAGGGGTAAGTCAGGTCATGGGGTGAGCTGAAGGCTGTTTAAAAGGTCTTTCGTGCCTACCAGATGTGGTGGTGCACATCTTTAATCCCAGCACTCAGGAGACAGAGGCAGGTGATCTCTGAGTACAAGGGCAGCCTGGTTTCCAAGACAGCCAGAGCTACACAAAAGTAAGTAAGTAAATAAATTTTTAAAAGGACAAGAAGGAGAGATGGATGTGGTGGCACGTACCTGTAAACCCAGCACTGGGAAGGCTGAGGCCAAAAGACTACAAGTTTTAGTCCAACTTGGGCTATCCAGAGAGAGGTTGTCTCTAAGTTTAAAAAAACAGCTGGAAAGATGGATCTGTTATAAAGATCACTCACTGCTTTGTAGAGGACCCAGGTTTGATTCCCAGCACCTACATGGCAGTTTACAACTGACTATAACTCCAGTTTTCCAAGTGATCCAGCACTCTCTTCTGCCCTCCTCTTACACCACACCCCCCCCACACACACACAGTATGCATACATACATTCAGACAAAACCCTCAAAAATAATAAATTTTAAAAAAGAGTCTCACAGAGACAGATTGATCTGGGGCCATAGCTCAGTGACGAAGCCTTCCTAAACAGGTCTAAGACCTGTTCTCGTACACCACAAGAAGAACTGAGAGCAGAGAATAGTCAGATCCCTATATTCCCAGCACATGGAATAGGCTGCAGCAGGATCAGAAGTGAGTTCCAGAAACCTTGTCTCCTTAGATGAAGGCAGCAATGAAAAGGATCTAGGGTGTGCACAAAGATTGGAGGAGGGAAAGGTCTGGGCGTCATCCAGGGCAAGTCCAAGTGTCCAAGGAGGCAAGAAGAGAATCCTAGGAGGGAAGCAGAATTCTGAAACCTTCCAACCAAATTTCCTGTTCCTAGGAGGAAAGGAGAAAGATGCACTGATAGGTTCCACTCTCATTAGTGATGGGAGAAGTGACCTTATGGAGTAAAGAGAGTTCATCAAGAATCCTGATGAGATGGCTCAGTGGGTAAGAGCACCCAACTGCTCCTCCGGAGTTCAAATCCCAGCAACCACGTGGTGACTCATAACCATCCGTGACAAGATCTGACTCCCTCTTCTGGAGTGTCTGAAGACAGCTACAGTGTACTTACATATAATAAATAAATAAATCTTTTTTTAAAAAAAAGAATCCTGATGAGAACACATATGGTACATTGATGGAGCAAAGCTTTTACAGAATGAGTTCATAAGATTGGAGAAGAGATGCCAGGTGTGGTAGTGTAACCCTTTAACCCCACCTAGCACTTGTGAGGCAGAGCCAGGCTGACGTATGGAGTAAGATCTAGGACTGTCAGCCAGGGCTACATAGTGAGACCCTGTCTCTGATGGACCCCACAGTCCCACAAGGTGGCAGGAGATAATCACCTGAGAGTTCTCTGACCACGCTGCTCTGTGGGACACATGGGTCCCAAACTTTTTTAAGAATGGAGGAGGAAGAAAGCAAATGAGAACATTGACTAGTCAAGGAGAGAGTGGGTACCAATGAGAGCGATGAGGAAGCAGCTTTGGAGGGGATGGGATTGTCTGCAGTGCTGGAGACTGAGCATGGCCTCGCAGATTAGAAAAGCACTTCACCACTGAGCTATATCCTCAGCCCAAAATAGAACTTTCAAGAGTTGTTTATGTGTGCTGTGTATAAAAGTTCCCTCGGAGGTCAGAAGAGAGTGTTGGCTTCCACAGAGGTAGAGTTACAGACAGTTGAGATAGAGGCTGGGAACCAAACTCAGGTCTTCTGGGAAAGTGGTAAGCAATGCAGCTGCTGGGCCGTCTCACCAGCACTGGGGGGGGGGGGGGGGGAGATGGTTTTACTTTGTTTGTGTAATTGTTTTAATATTTTTATATATGGATGTTTTGCTTGAATGATCTATTTGTACTGCATGTCTGTGCTACATATGCCACTGGAGGCCAGGGGAAGGCATCCCATCCCCTGGGACTGGAGTTACTGATGGTTGTGGGCCACAAGGTGATGGGAATAAAACCCAGGTCCTAGGCCGGGCGTGGTGGCGCACGCCTTTAATCCCAGCACTTGGGAGGCAGAGGCAGGCAGATTTATGAGTTTGAGGCCATCCTGGTCTACAGAGTGAGTTCCAGGACAGCCAGGGCTACACAGAGAAACCCTGTCTCTAAAAACCAAAAACAAATAAGCAAACAAACAAAAAAAAAAAAAAAAGAAGAGAAGCAGAAGATAGTCATGCTCAATTACACAGTAAATTTGAGGCCATCTATCTACATCAGGCCCTGTCTTAAAAACCAGTAAAATAGGAGCCGGGTGTGGTGGTGCACGCCTTTAATCCTAGCACTTGGGAGGCAGAGGCAGGTGGATTTCTGAGTTCGAGGCCAGCCTGGTCTACAAAGTGAGTTCCAGGACAGCCAGGGCTATATAGAGAAACCC
>NC_034593.1:85244657-85254994 GCF_900095145.1 Mus pahari
AGAGAGGAACAAGGAAGAAGACCTAGAAATCCACAGGTAGACATGTATGCCTCCCCGTGTGCACATGCCTGCATGCGTGTGTGTGTGAGAGAGAGAGAGTCTTAGTTAGCACTATTCTATTACCACTGTTTGCTTTGCCATTTTGAGCTTTATATAAAGAATCATACCCTCTTATGAGAGCTAATAATTCCTTGACAAGGACTTGTCAGTTTTTTTTTTTTTCAAGACAGGGTTTCTCTGTGTAACCCTGGCTGTCCTGGAACTCACTCTGTAGACCAGGCTGGCCTCGAACTCAGAAATCCACCTGCCCCGGCATACCAAGTGCTGGGCTTAAAGGCATGCGCCACCACTGCTGGGCAATAGAAACACATTGGTTTTCTTTGGGTAGAGCGCTGAGTCATAGCAGGTACCCACTTCATCTGAGCGCACCAGTGTACACTCCCTCCACTGCTGTCCTCCATGCCTTCCAGGGTCCACCCAACACTGGGGATCTTCACTCAGGTTCCCAGCTTTAGATCTTGGAGATGTCATTGTGATTCCATTTACATTTTCTTGATTAAAAACTCAGAGGTTGGCCCTGAACTCAGAGATCCACCTGCCTCTGCCTCCTGAGTGCTGGATTAAAGGCGTGTGCCACTCTGCCTGGCTCTTTATATAAGCCATTTGAATTTCTTTTCCAAAGTGTTTTTTCAAGTCATTTCATTATTTTATTGTTGTTTTCTTACTAATTATGGGTGGTTTGGTTTGGGTTTCGTTTTCAGACAGGTTCTCATATATAGAAAAGATTAGCCTTGAATACCTCATGTTCTTGCCTCACCAGATGTGCTTCCACACCAGCAGTTTTTAACAATATATTCTGAATAAAAGTCCTTTGTAAAGTGTAGTAGTTACAAAAGGCTTCTTTTAACCTGTGTGCATTGCCTTCCCACTCTTTTAGGGGAATTTTTTGATCATTTGTGTACGTGTGTGTGTGTGTGTGTGTGTGTGTGTGTGTGTGTGTGTGTGTGTTGTGTGTAGCATAAGTGATCGTGGATGTGCAAGTATATGCAGCTGTGTGCACATCAGAAGATGGTGTTGAATGCAGGAGGAAAGAGGGGCGCTGGGTGGTTCCCACACAGACAAGAGTCCTTAGTCTGGGCCTTTATGATCAGAGACAGTCTATGGTTTTAGAGCTTTATTGTAGAAAGGGGGAAAGAAAGAAGGTAAAAGAGAGAGAGACTGGCCATGGCCATGTGGAGAGGGGAAGGAAGAGAGAGAAAAAGAGCTAGAGAGTAAGAAAGTAAAAGCTTAGAGAGTAAGAAAGGTGAAAGCTTAAGTGAGCAAGGAGGGGCCAAACAACCCCTCTTATAGTGGGCTGTTATCTTGCTGTTGCTAGGTAACTGTGGGGAGGAGTTTAGCCAGAAGGCCAGAAGCTTGGGACATTGTCTATGTGACCGATATCCACACACCTTTCCTGTGGGGGCTGTGGGGGAAGGAACTTCCGACAGGAGCCAGGGATCCAGGAGACATGATCGAATGTCTTCTGTCCCATGTGGGTAGAAATTACCACCCACCGGGTCCCACCGGGGTTCAAGACCTCAGCTCCACTGGAGACCAGGCTGTCTGTGCACAGCCCACTGCCCCACATTTCTCTCTATGGCTTCCTAGCAAATACAGCTCAACTATGCAATGTAAGGTGGACCAATACATGCATGTCATTAGCAAAGAATCCTTCATCATGTGTCCATTCACGTGCCTGCTTTAGCAGAACATCCTCTCCTGCTCTGCTTCAGCGAAACGTTCCTCCATGAGTCTGCCTTAGCCTTTCACCTGCGTCTGCTTTAATGAAACGTTCCCTCATGTGCTTGCCCCAGCAAAAACACCATCCAGCTGACTTTCCAAAGAACTCTTAAGTTTCCACTTCAAACTCTTGTTTCTTTTATTCTTCTCTCATTTATTACATCCCAATCGCAATTTCCCCTTTCTTCCCCTCTCACCCAGATCTCTGCTTCCCTTTACAAAGAGCAGGCCGTCTGGGGCTATCCACTGAGTATGGCCTAACAAGATGCAACACGACTAGGCACAAATCTTCATGAAGCCTACATGTGACAACTCAGCAGGAGGCAAAGGAACCTAGGAGCAGGCAAAAGAGTCAGAGACACGCCCACTCCCACTATTGGGAGTCCCACCAGAAGACCAAAGTACATGTCATAAGGCACATGCAGGGGACCTAGCTCAGACCTCGTGTATGGTTTGGTTTGGTTTTTCTTTGAGGATTTATTCATACATATGATGCTCTATTTGCATGTAAGCCTGCATGACAGATGAGGGCATCAGATCCCATTATAGGTGTTTGTGAGCCACCACGTGGTTGCTGGGATTTGAACTCAGGAACTCTGGAAGAACAGCCAATGCTCTTAAACACTGAGCCATCTCTCCACTCTCCAGCTTTTGTCTGACTTCTTTAGTGAACATAAAAATAAAATGTTTTCAAGGTTTCTCCAAGAAGTTCAAAGGTTTGGGTTTATTTGCAACAGAGTCTCACTATGTAGGTATCCCTTACTGACCTAGAACTCAGTATGTAGACCAGGCTAGCCTCAAATTTACAGAAACCTGTCTGCTTCTGTCTCCCACTTGGAGGCACCACCACACCTGGCCAATACAACAATGCTATGTTATTTTGTTATTTAGTTTTCATGACAGGATCTTACCATGTATCTCAGAACTCAAGACGCTTGGTGCTGGGATCACAGATTGGCACAGTGTCCCATGTAAAGTCAGAAAGTTTTCTTTTTTTCTCTAGGCCTTGGTTATCTTCTCATGTTTATGAGCTATTATGGATTAATGTTCACATATCATATGAGCTTAGAGACCAAAGTGCATTTGCACCATTTGTTGAATGGCTACAGAGTGATCCCCTGGCAGCCTCCAGCCTCCACTCACTTGGAAAATAACCTTCCCATATTCAGAGCATCCTTTCCTACTGCACATCCAATGGCTTTGTAAGCACGTGGTCAAGCTCACTCCCCCTCCCCCACCCCTTTCTTTTCTTTTTGAAACAGGGTCTGTGTAGACAAGACTATCCTCAAACTAATAGAGATCCCCCTGCCACTGCCTCCTGTGTGCTGAGATTGAAGACAAGCCCCAGGGCTCCTGGCCTGTTAGCTCTAAATTTGGTGAGATTCTTCTCCCTCAAATACCTGAATTGGTTTTGTTTCTTACACCGAATGCTGACTAGTTAAGTCATCTAGGCATGCGGCGGCACATCGTCTGACCCTGTACTATCTGTGGCATGTATTTGTGACCAGAGCTTAAATGTGGTATACTAGAAGCATCTCTGCTATAAGGCAGGTGAGACTGTGGTAACAAAAAAACAACCAACCGCATCTCGTGATTTATTGTAGATTGATGCTATGTAATGGGAAAGTAAGTCACCAAAAGGCTGGAGATGGCTCGGGTGGTTAGAGCACTTGATGCTCTTGCAGAGGATCCAGGCTCAATTCTCTGTATCCACACAGGTGCCAGGATCAAAGGCATGTGTCCTGGCTAAGGGACCTCCTTTTAAGGGCTTTGGGAGTGGCATTTTATTGGAGAGTTCCAATTGGGAACTGCACTTCTGTGCATCTCTGGTGCCACCCCTGCCATTCATTGCAGCAGTGTGGCAGTGTACACTTCAGTTGGTTGGTTTTATTTTTATTTTTTTCAGGACAGGGATCTCTGTGTAGTCCTGGCTATTCTGGAACTCACTCTGTAGACCAGGCTGGCCACAAACTCAAAGATTCAACCATTTCTGCTTCCAAGTTCTGGAATTAAAGATGTGTACTACCAAACTGTTTACCTTTCCTAAACTCAGTCCTAGAGTTCCTCCCACCATCTTATTGGTGGGTACCAGCTGACACAGAAGATGCATGGCACAGCTGTTGCTGACACCCATGCTGCCTGCACAGCCATCTGGCCAGTCCTCATTTCCTGCTGTCTTGTATCAGTAAGCTTCCCTTCACCCTCTTTGCTGTTGCCATATCATCTCACAGCACCAGCTTCTTCCTGTCAGCTCATCTTTCACTTTTACATTCACCTCACATCCCAATCGATCGCTGCACCCCTCCTCCCAGCCCCCTGGGGATCACTATGTTTTTGTACACATTACATTATCCATTTCTTCTTCCCAATTAAGCCCCATCTTACTCTCATGCCTTTTCTCCCTTTTTTATGTGTATGTTGTGCCTCAGTGAATCTCATCAGGGTAGCTTACAGGAACATTTGAGTACAGCACAAAGTTATTTATAGGAACATAGCACGTTACCAGTGATTACTAAAGAAAATGTCTCCCTGATCCCAGCTAACAGGATCTATAGTATAGATGGTCAACGACGAGTAGGGCTTTTTAAGTCCCTTGCCCTGACTTTATGAAATTTTTGGACCATCATACTGTGCCTCATTACCCTGACCTGATGCCTCTGTGAGTTCAAGGCCAGGCTAGTCTACAGAATGAGTTACCGGATAGCCAAGACTACACACAGTGAAACTGTCTCAAAAAACAAAACATATATATATATATATATATATATATATATATATAATTATACACACACACACACACATATATATATATATACACATACACGTGTATGTGTGTGTGTGTGTGTATAATATATCCTGGATTACTGTATTTCCAATTATAATCATTTCCTTATTCTACACTGAGTTTGTTCTCTCAGGCTAGGAGGTTATGTCTCTCATAGCTCATAGGTACATAAAAAGGTTACTTTTAGGATTTCAAGAGTCAGATGATTCATACACTTGGAAGGTTAAGAGTTCAAGGCCAGCCTGATCCACAGAGACTCAATCTCAAACAAACAATCCAGCTATAAAGTGACTAAACTCAGGAAAGAATGAATCTTTGCAGGGCAGGGTGTTGAAATGACTCAGCTGGTAAAGGCACCTGCCAACAAGTACAACATCCGAGTTCCTTTCCTGGAACCCACAAGGTAGGAGAAAACCAACATTCACAAATCACTACTGAGCTCCATCCACATTTACACCACTGCCATACACACATACATGCACACACGCATGCACGCACACAGACACTAACAAAGATAATGATTCCAAAACTTGCACTGAACTTGATGCTGGTTTTATAGCTTAATCTGTGTTTTCTTAGAGGACCTCCCTAATAATCATTTCCTATTATATGGAAAGAAAAATCATTAATCCAGTACTTGTTAGAGGCACAGGCAATATCCCTTTAAGCTGGAGGCCAGCTTGCTCTGCACAGCAAATGTGAGACGGTAAGGGTTCTGAAGGAAACCCATCTGGAAATGAACCAAGCAGGGCTGGAGACACAGCCCAGCACGAGATGCTCTAGCAGAAGTCAGGTTGTTGAAGTGCTTGTCACATAAGCATGAGGACTTGAGTTTGACCCTCACACCCATGTAAAAGCAAGATAGGACATCACGCCTGTAATCCCAGCACTGGAGAGACAAACAAGAGGATCTCTGCAGATACTGACTAGCCAGTCTACAAACTGGCAAGGTCCAGATCCCATGAGATACACTCATCTCAAAAGATAAGGGGAGAAGGGATTGAGGAAGGGTCCACCCTTGTCACCATATAAGCACACGTGGGCGTGTGAATGTGAACATGCACACACAAACATACAGAGCAATCAAACTACTCTGACATGGAATTTCAATAGTCTAATACCTAGTATAATAGTAGGTACTATTTAAGACATGAATGAGAAAACTGGTTCAAAACAAGGAGGCTGATAGGAGGCAGAAGACAGCTCAACAGTGTTTAAGAACACTTACTACTTTTGCAGAGAACCTGGGTGTGGCTCCCAGTGTTGCTAGGACCACATATAATGCCAGTCCTAGGGAATCTGCTGTCTTCTTTGGCTTCCCATGGCATCAGGCAAGCAAACGGTGCACACTTACATGCAGGTCAAACATATACATATGACTTCAAAAAAACAAAAACAAAAACCTTTGGGCTGCAGAAATGGCTAAGAGGTTAAGAGCACTGACTGCTCTTATAGAGAACCTGGGTTCAGTTCCCAGAGCCCACATGGTACCCCACAACCCTGTCTCAGGGAACCCGGTGCCCTCTTCTGGCCTCCACAGGCATCATCAGACACACAGATGTCAGACATGCAGCAAAGCACCCACTGCCATAAAAACAAGCCACTAAGTAAATAAAAGGCTGGGCAAGATGACTCAGCGGGCAACGGCACTTAATGCTACCACAACCTAAATCCAACCGCTAGAACTCACAAGGTAGGAAGAGGGAACAGTCTCATAAACTCTCCTAACGTTTAAGTTTGTCTTGCTGTATAGACACAGACACGCCACCCCACCCTCAAGCAAACCCACACACACACCAGGTTATTGTTTTCTGAGTTGAGAAAGGCACATATAAAGTCAGGCATAGTGGTGCTTGCCTTTTAATCCCAGCACTTGAGAGGCAGAAGCAAGCAGATCTCTGAATATGAGTCCAGCCTGGTCCACATAGTGAGTTCCAGAGCTACATAGCGAGACAATGTGGGGAGGGGGGCTGCAGTGATGGCCCAGCCATTAAAGGGCAAGCTCGCAAACAAAAATAGAAGGCACACATAAATACTGACGCCGGGGGCTCAGCTTATAGTCCCAGTTCTTGGGAGGCTATGGCAAGACTGCCATGAGTTTTACACATAGCTCAGCTTGCTCTAGACTGCAAGCATCTGAAGAAAAGCCAAAGAAGAGAAGTAAAGACTAGCTCGCCCACGGGTACAAGGTGCTGGAGAACTCCGGCTCCTGCCTAAGCAGCGTCATGTGCTGTTTTGTTGTACTTGGGGCAGATACAGGTTCCATGCTTCCCGTCTGTCAGGCCCTAGTCACACTTTCATGAGACAAAGGAAACCATATGTGGCAGAGCTGCAGTCCCAGCTGAGGCAGGGGACTCATCACTAGTGTGAGACCAACCTGGGGCACACAGACCACGTCTCAAAACTTCAAGAGAAAGTAGTGTGTAGTCTGCATTCTATTTTATAACTCACCTTTTGTGTCTTCATAGGAAACTAGGTCTACAAAATATTGTCCTTGGTGTCGTCGGCCACTCACTCCCAACACCAGCCTATGAGCTGCCCAGGTCTGAAAAGTGTCTCCATCTGCCTGCACACCCCCATCTCTTCCTTACTTTTTTAGAGAACTCGTGTCCCTCAGGAACCAGAGGTCACCAGAGTCTCCACCTTTCTCCTTACTATCCTGTAGTAACTGGTTCACAGTTCACTTTTACTTGATATTCTATTTATGACTGGGGTGGGGAACACATGTGCACCATGGCATTTAAAGTGGAGACCAGAGGACAAGTCTGGCATCTCCTCCTTACAGCTTTGTGTGGACTCTGGGGGTCAAATTCTTTTTTTTTTTTTTTTTTTTTTTTAAGATTTATTATATCTAAGTACACTGTAGCCATCTTCAGACACCCCAGAAGAGGGCATCAGATCTCATTACGGATGGTTGTGAGCCACCATATGGTTGCTGGGATTTGAACTCAGGACCTACAGAAGAGCAGTCAGTGCTCTTACCCACTGAGCCATCTCTCCAGCCCCTGGGGATCAAACACTACACACTGGAAAGATAGCTCAGCAGTTAAGAGCGCTGGCTGCTCTTCTAGAGGACCTAGGTTTGAGTATCAGCACCCAGATAGCAGCTCACAACTGTCTGTAACTCCAGTTCTGGGGATCCAGTGCTATCTTCTGGCCTCTGTGGATGCCAGGCATACACGTAAAACACAGACATACACGCAAACCTATATAAAAAACTTTGGGGGGGGGGCTGGTGAGATGGCTCAGCGGGTAAGAGCACCCGACTGCTCTTCCAAAGGTGCAGAGTTCAAATCCCCGCAACCACACGGTGGCTCACAACCATCCTTAACAAGATCTGACTCCCTCTTCTGGAGTGTCTGAAGACAGCTACAGTGTACTTACATATAATAAATAAATCAATCTAAAAGAAAAAAAAAAAAAAAACTTGGAATTTTTTTTTTTTTTTTAAATGTTCAAGACAGGGTTTCTCTGTATAACCCTGGCTGTACTGAACTTGCTCTGAAGACCAGGCTTGCCTTGACCCACACAGAGACCCACCTGCCTCTACCTCCCAAGTGCTGGGATTAAAGGAATGTACCACCACAAAAATTTCTAAAAAATTCTTAGGATTTTTCATGACAAGTGCCTTTTCCCACTGAGCCATCTTGCCAGATCCCTCATAATTCTCTTCTGAGCCAGCATGGTGGTTCATACTCCCAGCAACACAGAGGCAGAGGCTAATGGGTCTCTGTAAGTCTGAGGTCAATTTAGTATACATAATAATTATAGATCAGCCTAGACTACATAGTGAGATTCTATCTCAAAAATACATACATACATACATAATCTTTGAATCAGACATGGACTGTTCTTGTCCCTAGAGGGTGACCCTGGTGCTGTCCTTGAGTCATCTCAGTGGCCTTAGGATTTAAGAGTGGGTCCTCAGCAAAAAGCTTCTCTCAATGAAAGAGAAAAAGCCCAAGGGCCTGCCTGTCAGGGAGGGAGATGACAGGCAGCAGCCATCTGTAGAGCAGGAGGCGAGGACATTCCTTCAGGCCCACTCCTCCACTGTGTGAAAAGCTATCAATTTGAAGCGAAAGGGGAAAACTTGCCAAGCTTTATTCCATCGTAAAGGCAGCAGAGCACATCTAAGCCTCTATTCAACCCCGTCTTTACAGTCCCCTGGGCAGACGCGGCTACCCCTCCCTCCGGTCTCACTTCTTCTCTTCCTCTTTCTTGTCATTCTTGTCATTCTTGCCATCCTTGGTGGCCTGGGAGGCCAGAGCCCCCATGACACTTCGAATGGCTGCATTGTTGGGATCCACACCTGGAAGGTTCTCTAGGACGCTCTGAAGGAACTCCGGGTCCTGCATCACGTCATAGTCATCCTCCTCCTGAAAAAAGGCACACAGAGCAGCAGAGTGCGGTGACAGGGAGCATTCAGTGTAAGGGACAGCAACATGATGCTGCCCACGCTTGACTGCAGGGTGGGGGTGTGCAGCTAAGGGAAGGAAAGGGGCAAGTCAACAAGAACCATGCCCACAAATGCTGAGCATTCCCGACAGCATAGAAGTCGGAGACCTCTGCTAACAGAGCTCAGAGAGGAAAACCAGACCACCACAGCAGCTTTCTTGGGGTGGGGGGACACATGGAAACCCAGCACTCCTTTCCCCCAGACCCTCTTGGGAGGAGCCCCACAGAACTGTTAGGGACAGAGGTGACAGGCCACTCCTACTAGAAAATTCCAGGACAATGGAATAAAAGGTTTACAAAGAAATACTCACACCTGTGTTTCCTTCTGTTGCTCCAAGACCTTTCTTATGAAATGCTAGGGAGGAAAGGCCCTGGCCCCCAAAGGATAAAGATCTGAATGCAGGGGGATTTCAGATCCGGCTGGGTTAGAGCCTCACTGCTGGCACTCACCTTGACTGGATCAGATGTGTCCATGGCTGAGCTGGCATCCATGTCAGTGGATTCTTGGCTAAACTCTGAGGAAAGGAGAGCAGCAGTGCGCTCAGTGCTAGCTCCTCAGCCCAGACTCTGCCCAGGCCCTGCCACACAAGCCTTGGCCCACCTGTTCCCTGCAGGGACATCTGCATGGCATAGGCAATCTGCTCTTCCTCAGTCATACTGCTTAGGTCCGGAAGTCCAGGACGGCCAAACTCCTGCTGGCTGATGGTCATCTTCAGTAGGGCGTCATCCGAGTCTGGGCAAGGACAGAGGCCAGGGTAGACCTAGTAGACATTCCACAGGGCTGCACGCTGTTCCCCAAGCCCAGCCCAGCTCTCCCCACTGCACCCCCAGGCCCAGGAGTTCAGAATCCACCTCTTTCACCTTCAGTCCCAGGTGTAGCAATTCCAGCTTCAGCTGCAGAGGCCGCAGCAGCCCGCCGTGCCTCCTCCTCCTGCCGCTGCCGCTGCTCTTCCATAGACACACGAAGGGCCTGGTAAAGAGGTTAGGAGAGGTTAGGAGCGGTTAGGAGCACTGGCTGCTCTTCTGAAGGTCCTGAGTTCAAATCCCAGCAACCACATGTGGTGGCTCACAACTATCTGTAATGAGATCTGATGCCCTCTTCTGGGGTGTCTGAAGACAGCTACAGTGTACTTACATATAATGAATAAATATATCTTTTTTTTTTTTAAAAAAAGAGCAAGACAAGATCAACTCCTGGGGACCAACACAGTCGATGCTGTGGCGTCTTGAACAGGATGGCACCTCCTGTGGCTTGCCACATGGGAAAGAAGCTGTAACACTTACAAGTCCTAAGGGGAAAATGGAAGAAGCAAGGCAG
>NC_034593.1:85255979-85276349 GCF_900095145.1 Mus pahari
CCCAGCACTGAAATCACACATTCACCTTTCCCCAGATGACATGCCTAACACCTCCGCCCAGTTCTAAGTACTTCAAGACATTTCCAAATGGAGGCTCTGCCTGGCAGGCTGTCTGTGGACTCACATCCTTCTCGTTGTCCTCCACGGGGCTACCCACAAAGGCGATGATGCGCATCTTGTGATTCTTGCCCTGCCGGTGCTTCAGAGCCAACTTGGAAAGGAAAAGAAGTTCCCGTGAATCCCAGGAAGCACATGTCCTTCCCTGGGTCAGTCTGCGTTTCCTGCTCCTTACAGTACCTATGAACCTCAATTCTACCATAATGCTCACTCACTACACGCCTCCTCTCTCTGTTGTGCCTCAAGTGGACCAGAGTGTAAGACCAGTCTCACACTCACCCTGCCTCATCCTTTCTATACTGAGTGAGCGCCCTGGAAGTCAGCGGTTCCCACCTTGGAGGGGGTAAGATGACCTTTTCACAGGATAGCATATTAGAAATTAACCTTATAATTCATAATAGGCAAATTGTAGTTATGAGCAGCATCAAAACAATTTTTATGGCTGGGGGGTCATCACAGCACGAGGAACTGTACTGAGGGCTGAGAAGCACTGCTCCAGGTCTCTCTCATCTTGCTCTATTAGCACTAGGTCATAGCTCTGGAGAGAAAGGATCACAGACCCTCCCAGCAGGGAGTCATCAGAACTCACATGGGCCACGCGGATGCCAGTGCAGAAGGTGATCTTGCCTTTGGGTTGGACAGTGTGGAGCTTGGAGAGGATGCGGCCAGTGTCCGGGGTGAGTGTGGTCAGCACCTCACAGTCACTAGATGTGAGCAAAGGATTTTAGTGAGTTCAGACCACACAAGTGCCTCCTAACCACACCCATTCATCTTCTTTCTTCCTTCTTTTTTCCCTCAGAGACAGGGTTTCTCTGTTTTGGCTGTCTTGAAACTCATTCTGTAGATCAGGCTGGCCTCAAACTCAGAGATCCACCTGTCTCTGCCTCCCGAGTGCTGGGACTAGAGGTGTGTGCCATCTTTTGTTTAGAGACCTTAAAAGCAACTTTTATCTTTTTTTCTAAAGACACAGCTCAGTGATTAAGAGCACTCATTGCTCTTGCAGAAGACCCAGCTTCTGTTCCCAGCACTCACATGGCGGCTCACAATCAGCTCTAACTCCAGTTCCAGGGGATCTGAACCCCCTTTCTGACCTCTGTGGGCATTATGCATGACCATGGTGCATATACATACATGTAGGCAAAACATTTATATACATAAAATACAAAGAAAGTCATGAGAAAAAAAAAACAAAAAAACAAAGGTACATATCAAGTTTGAAGTTAGCCAGGACTACATGAAAAACCGGTGTGAAAAAAAAGTCAAGTCAAGAAATCCTCCCCCAGCACAGCAAGCTGTCTGACTACTGGAGGAGGTGGAGCACAGGATTGGATGAGCAGAGCCTGTGCCATCAACCCAAGGGCAGTCACCTGCAACCCAACATGGGAGCACCACCCACCTTCACAGCCCCACTGTGTCCCACGTACTTGGCCAGTGTGATCAGGCCCACGTTATTCTCAGGGTTGCTTCGAGTCTTGGAGTGACATACAATGTTGACAGCATCCTGCTGGGCCTGCAGTCGGGTGGGAAGGAAGTCTCCGTTCCGCATGTACTCACTGTTGTCCACACTGTCAGAGGAGGAGAAAAGCACATTGGAGGATGCCCAGAAACATCCTCTATAATGGAGGGAGGACCCCTTCTACACCTCCTGCCAGACACATGTGGTACAGCAGGTGCTCTCAGGCTTCTTGGAACACAGTGGTGGTGCACACATTTAATCCCAGTACTTGGGAGACAGACAGATGGATTTCTGAGTTCAAGGCCAGCCTGGTTACAGAGTGAGTTCCAGGACAGCCAGGGCTATACAGAGAAACCCTGACTCAAAAAAAAAAAAAAAAAAAAAGGATTTATTTTATATATGTGAGCATACTGTTGCTGTCTTCAGACACACCAGAAGATGGTGTCAGATTCCATTGCAAATGGTTGTGAGCCACCATGTGGTTGCTGGGAATTGAACTCAGAACCTCTGGAAGAGCAGTCAGTGCTCCTAACTGCTGAGCCATCTCTCCAGCCAGGAACTCTTTCCATCTTAAATAGATGAGGCAGCACATAGCTGTAATCCTGGAACTCCATGTATATAGCTAGAAGGATCTGGACTTCATGCCAGCCTCAACTACATTGTAAGTCTGAGGCCAGCCTGGGCTATGTGAACCCCTATCGCAAAGAAAACAACAACAACAACAACAAAAACCAACCCCAACCACACTCTACATAATATGAAACATAGACTCCAGCTTCTCGGCTTCCCACCTTTTTGGTCACACAACCTACCATCTACTATTGAGCCACATTCCTGATTCAAGACCAGCTCTTGGTGGCCCTTGAGGTCTAGGAGAGTTCTTGCTGCCAACGGTCCTACTTGTGCTAAGGAAGGGAGAAGTGCCCAGAACAAGATACTTATTCTACTAGAAAGAAAATCTAGTTCAGTGGTAACTTTTTTCCACCTTATAAAGCTTTATCTGGTAATAAATAGAATCAAAAAATGGTAAGGAAGGGTAATGTACTGAAAAAGCAGAAACAGGGTTCTCAGGCAGAAGGATGTCAATCAGCTGAGGCCCAAGCTCAGGTTCTCATTCTGAACCTCCCTTTAAATCTACCCATTTGTGTGTATGGCTGTTTGGTCTGCTTGCATGAATGGCGGCATGTGCTCTCCTACTTACTGCCTATGGAGGAGAGAAGCCGGTGCTGGATCCCCTGGAACTGAAGTTACAATTTGAAACAACTCATAGATGCTGGGGATTAGAGCGTGCCTTCTGTAAGAGCAGCCGTTGAACATCACTCTCCAGCCCCTGGTTAATTTTTTAATTCTAAGAAAGTTGCGTGTTTCTCTAAGGCTGCTTTTTCATTCTATTACACTTGGGAACTCAGAACGAATATGGGCACATGCTGCCACCACCTGCATACAGGAGTCAGAGGACAGCTTTTGGGAATTGGGTGTCTCCTCCCAGGGTTCCAGAGACTGAACAGGTCATCAGACTTACAGGGCAAGCACTTTTACCAGATGAGCCATCTTGCCAAATTCTGTGTCATTTTTCTTGTATTCTCTACACAGAGTTGCTTTGAGAATTACATGCATGTAAAGTACTGAGCATAGTACCTAACACTTAGCAAAGGTGAACACAGATTACATGTATGATACCCTGGATTTGATCTTACCACAACAAAACAGGAAGCATTCCAAAAGAGTAGCTTAGTGGTGACCCAAACATGCATCTGTTAGCAAACTAAGACGCAGCTGACCCACAGCCATGTCTCTAAAGTCCTGCTTTCCTGAAACAGTTCCAACTTCTCTTCCAGGAGGGGTGTGGCAGCCTCTCAAACTTCAAATAAAGTGGCAGGTCCAGATATAAAACCAGAGGCTTCAAGCACAGTTTGGATGGAACAGCTACTAAGTGCAAGGACTGTACGAAAGGCCAACAAATAAAGATGGGGAAAGCAGTCAGAATAGGAAAGGCGGGGGGTGGGGGGTGGGGAGGACTGACAATGAGCACTGAATCTGTGTTGTCCTCACCATCACTGGGGAAGGAGAGTGGTTACTGATGGAAAAGCCACAGGTGCCTTACTTCCTATGCATGTGTCCTTAAAAAGCCACACTGTCAGGGTTAATCCTACTATTCCAGAGGCTACATAGCAAGATCCTGTTTCAAACAAAACACCACGCTGCCCCGAACTGCCCAGCTTTCCGTTTCCAGCTAGGTAAGAATGGGGTAATGTTACTTGCATTTCTTAGAACTGCTTTCCCTCAGCACCATAGGATTCGCTCTTTCATCTCCCAAATCATAAACACTTGGGCTTAAGGTATTACCCAACCTTTCCATGACATCATTTTAACACTGAATACTGCTGGGATGAAGTTCTGTGCTGGGGTGCTTCTAGCATGAACAAGGCCCTGGGCTTGATCCTCAATATTGAAAAGTCAATTAATCCATCAACACAGGACAGACAACAGAGCATACCTGTGGCTCAACTACTTGGGAAATCAAGAGGGTTTCTTGAATCTAGGATTTGGGGCAACAAACTGAGATCCTGTCACACTGTCCCCTCCCAACCTCTCCCTCAAACTCAGTCTCCCTTGGAAACAGCTTTCTAAGGCAAGCGGTGGTGGTGCACGCCTTTAATCCCAGCACTTGGGAGGCAGAGGCAGGCGAATTTCTGAGTTTGAGGCCAGCCTGGTCTACAGAGTGAGTTCCAGGACAGCCAGGGCTACACAAAGAAACCCTGTCTCGAAAAAACCAAAAAAGAAAAAAAGCAACAGCTTTCTATAACTGAAGATGACACTGATCTGATCTCTGGTCTTCCTGAGGCCACCTCTTAAGTGCTGTGATTACAGTGTGGACCAGCACATCAGACGCTAGCTAACATCTCTTTATAACAATCAAGACAACAGAGCTCCAGAGTTCTAGAACTCTCTACCTACTGGCAAAGTGTAATGTCATGTATAAAAAGACTAACAAGAGAATCTGGCTCAGCAGATTAGGCTAAAGTCAAAACACTCTGTTGCCTGGAAATCCAGAACACCTCATAGAAACAGGAGGGTCTCATTCTGTGGCAATTACACTGACGGCTACGGTCTCAGGTCCTATTCTTTCCTTTTATGTATCAATTGAATTTTTTTTTTTTTTTTTTTTGAAACAGAACCTCAATATGCATCCCAAGTTGGCCTTGAACTGATGATCCTTCTGTCTCAACTATCCAGTGTTCCCAACAGGTGTGTACCACATCTGGCCAGATCAATATTCTTAAATCAGTGTCAGTCTGTACAAAGGCCTGACTCTCACCCTCAGAATCTTCTCACTGGGACTCTGGTGTTGAAGCTCTTCGGTCATTTCATTCTACAGTGACCCCTCCCACCTTATAACAACAATCTATGATAAGGTTCACTCGGGTCTATTTCCCAAACACAAGACTCTTACTCCAGCAACTCTGTAATGACCTCTCCTCAACATGTCTCTTTACAACTCTTAAATTCTGAGGACTCCCCAAACACCATGCCGCTACAGAACTCTGTACTTTACAGAGCACCATCACATGTGGCTTACCTACTTGTACTATGAGACACAGAGAAGTTACTACAATTCTCCAACAATGTGCAAAATGTGAGAGCCAGAAAACTGTTTGGATTCCAAATCCATCTTCTATTTTAACATACTCTATGCCAGAAGTGAAAACAAACTTAGAAAACAAAAATATAGGACTTAAAAGTTAAATTTTAATTTCAGATAAATAATGAGTAACTTTGGAGATTTATATTTATTGTTTTTAGGCGTGTGCGCGCGCACCTACAGAGATCAAAGGCACTGATCTGGTCCTGTCAAAAAAGCAACAGCAAACGACATGGATGCTTGGAACCAAACTCTGGGCTCTTACCCACCCAACCATCTCGCCACCCGAAACAAGTAACTATTTTGTTGTTGTTTTTGTTTTATTTTGCCACCTTTTGAGACAGGGCTTCTCCGCATATCCTAGAATTTGCTCTGTAGACCAGGCTGGCCTCAAACCCCTAAGAGATCCACCTGCCTCTGCTGCTCAAGTGCTGGAATTAAAGGTGTGTGCCACCACTGCCGGGCCCCAACAAGTAACTTGTAAGAGCAATATTTGGGTTGCACTTAAAATTTCCTTTCATACTAAAAATCATTCATGATTTGATTGAAATTCAAATTTAACTGGGCATCCTGGTTGGCTTATTTTGAGACAGAATCTTGCTAGGTAGTCCTGATCATGAAAACTCTCTGCCTCACCCTCCAAATGCAGGAAACAAGCTTAAGCCATCCTGCATTTAGGTGGCAGAAATAGCCAATCTCCAAATGAAAACATGGGCCTAGTGACTCAGGTTTATAATCCTACATACTCATTCCAAGTTCAAGGCCAGCCTGTGCATCTTCTCAAATAAAGACTTCATAGCCAGTCTGAGCTACAGTGTCAAAGCTCCATCTAAAACAATAATAAATGCAACCCAGAAGGTGTGTGGGTGAGGCTCATTGGTAGAGCACGTTCCCAGCGTTCACAATGCTCTGGATTCAATTCCCAGTATCTAAAAACACAAAAACAAAGTCCTCTTGTAGCCCTGAAAAAATATGTTCTCAGCTTTATTTCTATTTATTTTTCTTGTCCTCAGTATCTAATCTAACTCTTAATAGGTACTCATCCCAAATATAAACCTGGTAAGAAATAATTCATCGGAGAAAAGCACTGTAGTTTTCAATTTGACTCCAGCTTATCACGACCACTTAATTGGCTACAGGGGATCACCCAGAGTCCTTCCGACTCATTATGAGACAAGGACTATTTTCCCTGAATGCTGTTGTGAGGTATACATGCGATAAAGTACAGAGACAAGGAAAACTTGGAGGTGAGTGGATGGGGCAGTTGGCCTCTGCTTTACGGGAGACCTGGAATTCAGGGAAGGGAACCGGAGTTCCCGGGCCTGCGTTCCTGGGCCGGGATGACTCAGGGAGTCGCCTGCCTGTCTCCCGCGGGCCCCGAAGCCACATCTCGCCCGGCGGCCCTGTCCCTACCCCAGGCCCTCGGGTTTCGGAGCCACGTGCACCAACAACCCAGATGTACCCCCCAGCCATGTCCGAAGCTCCTTACCAAACCATAGTGCTCTCCAACACCATCTTGCCTCCTTCCCTCTGCGGACTGGCTCAGGGACTGACAAACAACAGCACCTCCGATTGGCCTGGTACTTATCACCAATCAAAGAACTCAGTCTTCACGCTGCCCCGCCTCCGCGCCCCGCGGTGTGTTCTGGGACTTGTAGGCACCACAGACGTGGAAAAGTTGGTCGTCCAATTGAGTTGGCTACCTTCGCAGCGGCTTCCAGAACAGCTGTAAGCTCTCTGCAGTCGCCAGGCAGCGACTCCAGTGTGAGGCAGGAGAGCTGTAATTTACCCCCTCTTCTGCTCTCTTTCTTTTGAATGTTTGGGTTTTTGTTTTGTTTTTGTTGTTACGGTTTGAAAAAGGATGGCAGCAATTCGCTGTGGAGCTCGGGCTAACTAACCTCTCATTGCTTCACCTCCCAGTGCTGTTTACAAGGTGCACACTCATGCTAAGATCTGAACTGCAATTTCTAGTCCAACGTGGGCGACACAGATACGTAGTGAGACTGCCTCAAACACATAACAGACACACATGTGTGCACATGTGGATATGTCAGTTCACGCGTAATCACTTAAAAAATGTGTCAGCATCATTAATCACATTCTAGCTCCCTGTTTCCCATTGCACTGTGTTTATGCAACTGCTATAAACACTTGTATCCTCAAATTCGATTTACCTATCTACTGCCTATGTTTAATTAAGTACAGAAAAATTTTTTTTACAATCCCTAACTCCAGTATTGAGTCAGACAGGATGAAGGAATCCAGAAAAGTTTTGACAAATTTTAAAAAAAACAAAACAACCTTTTAAAAAATTTAAGTGTTTGTGTGTGTATTCGGGCCCTGCAAAGGCTGGAAGAAAATATCAAATCTCCCGGAACTAGAGTTCCAGGCAGCTGTGAGTTGCCTGTCTTGAGTGCTGAGAACTGAACTCTGGTCCTCTAGGAAGAACAGTAAGCACTCCTCAGCATTGAGCCATTTCTCCAGCCCCCAGTAAACACCATGGGATCACCCTAAGAACAAGGATCTGCCAGCAAGTTATGTTGGTTTTTTTTTTTTAAAGATTTATTTATTTATTATATGTAAGTACACTGTAGCTGTCTTCAGACACTCCAGAAGAGGGAGTCAGATCTTGTTACGGATGGTTATGATCCGGACCTTCGGAAGAGCAGTCAGGTGCTCTTACCCACTGAGCCATCTCACCAGCCCCATGTTGGTTTGTTAATTAACACCTTTAACACCAACCCCTGGGAGGCAGAGGCAGGCATCTGTGGTTTTAGACCAGCCTGATCTATATAATGAGTTCCAGGGCAGCCAGGGTCATACACAGTAAGACCTTGTCTGGGGGTCAAAGAAAAAAAGACCTGTTGGCACTTGCCTGTGATCTCAATTATATAATAGAATGATTACAAATCCAAGGTCATCTTGGAAATTTAGTGAGAGAATTCTCAAACATAAAAAGGGAGAAGGGCTTACTTAAAAGATGTTAGCGGGGCGTGGTGGCGCACGCCTTTAATCCCAGCACTTGGGAGGCAGAGGCAGGCCGATTTCTGAGTTCGAGGCCAGCCTGGTNTACAAAGTGAGCTCCAGGACAGCCAAGGCTACACAGAGAAACCCTGTCTTGAAACAAAACAAAACAAAAAGATGTCTCATAGTTAAGAGTCCATCCTGGAGCCGGGCGTGGTGGCGCACGCCTTTAATCCCAGCACTAGGGAGGCAGAGGCAGGCGGATTTCTGTGTGTTTTGCATTCTTGTATGTATGTGTACCACATGCATGCAGTGTCTGCAGAGGTCCAGAGGGAATCAGATTTTCTGGGGCTGGAGTTACAGACCCTTATGAACAGCCACATGGATGCTGGGAACAGAACCTGGGTTCTCTGTAAGAGCAACGCGTGCTCTTAATCTTGAGCCAATTCTCAAGAACCCTAGGTATTTCTTTTAATAACTTCTTTTTTTAAAAAAAAATATTTATTTATTTATTTATTTAATGTAAGTACACTGTAGCTGTCTTCAGACACCTCAGAAGAGGGCATCAGATCCCATTACGGATGGTTGTGAGCCACCATGTGGTTGCTGGGATTTGAACTCAGGACCTTCAGAAGAGAAGTCAGTGCTCCTAACCACTGAGCCATCTCCCCAGCCCTTAATAACTTCTTTTAGTTTTCTTTAATTATCTGTATTGTCTGTGTGAGGGTATGCACGTGTGGGTACAGGTACCCTCAGACGCCAGGTGTCAGTTCCCTTGGAGTCACAGGTGCTTCTCAGGTTCCAGAGAGCACTGGGAACCAAACCTGGGTCTTCTACATGAGCAGCAAGTGCTCTGAGCCATGAAGCCATTTCTCCAGCCCCTACCTATTTATTTTTGAAGATGTATTTAGTGTGTGTGTGTGTGTGTGTGTGTGTGTGTGTGTGTGTGTACGTGCACACCAGTGTATATGTGTGTACAATATCCATGCAACTGTCCAAGTACATATGTTGTGGGGGTCAAAAGACAATTTTTTAAAAAGATTTATTTATTTTATGTGAATACATAGCTGTCTTCAGACACACCAGAAGAGGGCATCAGATCCCATTACAGATGGTTATGAGCCACCATGTGGTTCCTGGGAATTAAACTCAGGACCTCTGGAAGAGCAGTCGGGGCTCTTAACCACCGAGCCATCTGTCCAGCCCCCCAAAGACAACTTGTGTGAACCAGTTCTTCCCTTCCACCAGATTTCAATTGTGGTGGCTTCCCCTCCTGAGCGCTTGCTAGCCTTTCAGTAATGTTGTAGTGATTATATTGGTGCTTTGTCTTAGTTTCCTTTCTTTTTTCTGTGATAAAATACCCTGACAGAAGGACCTTAACTGAGAAGGGTTTATTTGACTCACAGTTATAGGTTATAGTCCATCAAGGTAATATGAGCTTGAAGCAGCTAGTTATGCCAAATCCATCATGGTCAAGTGAAAAGAGCAGTAAGTCGATGCTCACATGCCAGTCCTGCTCGCACCTTATATATTTATATACTTGCATACTTATACAGTTCAGGACCCCTAGCCAAGGGAATGGTACCACCCACAGTGGGTGGGTCCCCCAACATCAATCAATGTAATTAAAATAATCCCTTGCTGTACAGTGGTGGCTCCACATTTGATCCCAGCACTTGGGGGCCAGATGCAGATGATTCTCTGAGTTCGAGGCCAGCCTGGTCTATAGAGCAAATTCCAGGACAGCCATGGCTATACAAAGAGAAAGAAAAGATAATTACCTCACACTCAGACCGTTTCAGAGACCCTTCTCCCACAGAGTTCTAGGTTATGCCAAGTTGACAATTAAAAGGTCCCTGACCCAGGAATAAGGGTCCCAAATGGTGAGATGTGAAGTGGGAGGACAGGATGAGAAATAAAACAAGAAGTAAAGACAACAAAGCAACGGCTGGGACCAGGAGGTCTTGCCCACGCACACTGAGGACTGATGGGAAGCAAGTTTATTAAGAAGCACAGCATCGGGCTGGTGAGATGGCTCAGTGGGTAAGAGCACCTGACTGCTCTTCCGAAGGTCCGGAGTTCAAATCCCAGCAACCACATGGTGGCTCCTAGCCATCTGTAACAAGATCTGACGCCCTCTTCTGGAGTGTCTGAAGATAGATAGCTACAGTGTACTTACATATAATAAATAAATAAATCTTAAAAAAAAAAAGAAAGAAAGAAAGAAAGAAGAAGAGGAAAGAAGAAGAAGAAAGAAGAAGAAGAAGCACGGCATCACCAGGAGGCAGAAGCATGTGGATCTCTGAGTTTGAGACCAGCCTGGTCTACAGAGGGAGTTCCAGGACAGCCAGGGCTACACAGTGAGATCCTGTAAAGAAGAACAAAGAATGAGCATCATCTATTGGCCTAGGGGGGTGGGGTGGGGAGGGGAAACAGTCAAGGTCAGCAGAGAGCAAACTGCAACAAAGTTGGAAAATAATACTGGATACCTCCGACACAGCTGCCTGAGCTGATAATCTCAACCCAAGGAGAAGATTCGCAGCTCTCATTGTCTCCAGAAACCACAACCTTGACTCCTATGAGACACTGGCTCCAGCCTTAAACTGTTCTTGCCAAGTCAGTTCCTGGACAAGGACATGGAGGTAGAGAGTCCTTTGTCCTTTCATCAGGGCCTCTAAGAAGGTTCTAAATCCATCTGGCTCCCCACGCATCACAACTCCACCCCTCCCCTTGTCAGCCTGACACATAAAGTACATTAAGTAAAACCATATCTCTTTGTTTCTGCAAGCTCATGGTCACCTTATCATTAAAAAATACACTTGGTCCAACTTTAGAAGTTCCCGTTGTCATTAACAATTTCAACACTTTAAAAGTTAAGTCTCGCTGGGCGTGGTGGCGCATGCCTTTAATCCCAGCACTTGGGAGGCAGAAGCAGGTGAATTTCTGAGTTCAAGGCCAGCCTGGTCTACAGAGTGAGTCCCAGGACAGCCAGGGCTACACAGAGAAACCCTGTCTCAAAAAGTTAAGTCTCAGCAAAAGTGGTGGTGCATGCCTTTGATCCCAGCACTTGGAGGCCAGCCTTGTGTATAGAGTGAGTTTCAGAACAGCCAGGGCTACACAGAAAACCCTTTCTCAAAAAGTAAAAAAGTTAAAAGTCTGAGGCCAGACATGGTAGTACATGTCTCTAATGCACACAGGAGGCAAAGGAAGGTGGATCTCTGTGAGTTTGAAACCAGGCCAGCCTGGTCTACAGAGTTGGCTCCAGCCAGCCAGGGATACATAAAAAGATCTTGTCTCAGGCCAGGTGAATCCCACCACTTGGGAGGCAGAGGCAGGTGGATCTCTGTAAGTTCAAGACTGGCCTGATCTACACAGTGAGTTCCCCAACAGCCAGGGCTATGTAGAGAGATCCTGTGTCAGAACAAACAAACATTAATCCCAGCACTCGGGAGGCAGAGGCAGGCAGATTTCTGAGTACAAGGCCAGCCTGGTCTACAAAGTGAGTTCCAGGACAGCCAGGGCTACACAGAGAAACCCTGTCTCGAAAAACCAAAAATACCCACCAACACCACCACCAACAAAAACAAACAAAGACCCTGTTTTGAAACAACAAAAAAGGCTCACATCTCCTAGTTCCAGCAGGAAAAAAACTCCAAATGCTACAGCCCCAAGGGAGGCATCTGAGCCCCGAGGGAGGCCTCTGGAGCTTGTGATGTAATCAGCTGGGACCAGAGGTTTGGCAGCTCCATCTCTCCACCTCTCCACCTGCATCAATGCAGCTTCTCTTTAGACTGTTCCACTCTAGAGCTGCCGCCCTCCTCGACAGACATCACACAGCCGTGGCCATTTCCAGTATACTGGGGTTCCCCTTACAACTGGTGCTTTACCCCTATAGGACTACATAACAGCCCCTCAGAGCCTCTCTGAAGTGATTCTGCCCGGACTGTTCTTTATGACTGCCTAAGCCCTACCTTCTGAACCAGTCAGTACTAAGCAGATGATATCACCCGTGCTGACGTCAGCCCAGGTCCTTTAACTTTGGAAAACACTTCCTTATACATTTGCTGTCAAGAAGCAAGGAATCCCTTCAGCTCGGGATTTTAAAAGAGATTTATTTTTATTTATGTGTGTGCATGCCACATGTGTGCAGGTGCCTCCAGGGTTAGAAGAGTTGGAATTACAAGTGGGTGTGTGTGCTGAGAACAAAACTCAGGTCCTCCGTAAGAAAGCAGGTGCTCTGACCCAAGGCCCTTCCTTTGAATACATTAGGAGGCCATGGATGGGGTCTCTCACGAGCTGGGTTTGAGATGGGGTCTCTCACGAGCTGGCTTTGGTCTTCAGAATAGGCTTCCCGGGGTCCCAGGGCGGCATCTGAGACCTACTTCCTCAGCACCGGCTTGAACCCTCTCCTGCCCTGAAACCTCCCATGCCAGGCAAACCAGTCACATCTTCCCACCCACCTTCAGTTTATCACAACACAGGCAGAATGAAGCCAGATTGCTGCCAAAACACCACAGGAATGGCCCCACCCCTGTTCCTAATCCTTTGCAACTTCATAGCCTGGAATGCACTATCTGGTTCAAGACAGGGTTTCTCTGTGTAGCCCTGGCTGTCCTGGAACTCACTCTGTAGACCAGGCTGGCCTTGAACTCAGAAATCCACCTGCCTCTGCCTCCGGAGTGCTGGAATTAAAGGCGTGCGCCACCATGCCCGGCTCTATCTGCTTTCTTATCTTCCAAATTCCCCCAAAGAATGGTCCATTTATGCTTTCCCCAAAGCACTCAACAGTGTCCCTAGCCAAATGTTCCAAACTCTTCTACATTCACCACATGGTCAAGTTTACCACAGAGCTGCTTTTTGGAAAAACTGCAGAAGAATTTGGAACGTTGGGCTAGGGAAACCTTTCGATGCTGGAAGCGGAGCTTACGGAGACATTCTGGCAGGAGACTGGGAACATCAGAAGGCTAAGAGAAGTGTAGACTGTAGAGGGCTGGCTCAAGCAGGTTCTTAGGAAAGCAGGGCTGTTTAGGTTGGGCTTCCACTGTGTAAACTATGTAATTGTGTGATGTAATCTCGCTGCATTCTGCTGTGTCCTGAGAGAGGGACTGAGACTAAGTTTTTGTTTTTGTTGTTTTAAATTTATTTATTATATGTAAGTACACTGTAGCTGTCTTCAGACACTCCAGAAGAGGGAGTCAGATCTCGTTACAGATAGTTGTGAGCCACCATGTGGTTGCTAGGATTTGAACTCAGGACCTTCGGAAGAGCAGTCGGGTGCTCTTACCTGCTGAGCCATCTCACCAGCCCGAGACTAAGTTTTAAACTATTGAGTTTGGTGGAGGAGATGTTGCTGTGCTAAAATACAGAAGCAATTCAATGAAGGGCTCATGTTAGCCATTGTCAATGCTTCCAGACAGGGTCTCACTATGTAGCTCTGGCTGTCCTGAACTTACTCTGTAGACCAGATGGGTTGAATTGATCCTCAGACCCTGCATCTATAATCCCAGCATGCATCTGTAATTCCAGCACTTCTATGGTGAAATGGCAGACTAAGAGAAGAATCGCCTGGAAACCTGTGGGCCAGCTAGCCTGAGTACACAGTGTAGCAGGAACAGCAAGAACCATGCCTCAAAATAAGGTCTTAGGAGAGAAGCGACTCCCAACTCCTCTGACCTCTACACACACACCCCCACCCCCACCCCACCCCCAGGCGTGCTTAGAGGCTAAGTCATCTTGACACAAGCTAGAGTCCTCTGAAAGGAGGAAAGCTTCATTGAGAAAATGTTTCCATAGGTTCCCACTATAGGGCATTTTCTTAATTAGTGATTGATGGGAGAGAGCCCCAGCTCATTATGGGTGGTGCCATCCCCGGGCTGGTGGTCCTGGGGTCTATAAAAAAGCAGACTGAGAAAGCCATGAGGAGCAAGCCAGTAAGCAACACTCCTCCATGGCCTCTGCATCAGCTCCTGCCTCTAGGTTCCTGTCCTAACTTCCTTCAATGATGAACAGTGATGTGGAAGTGTAAGCCAAATATAAACCCTTTACTCCTCAAATGACTCTGATCATGATATTTCATCATAACAATAGAAACCCCGACTGGAACAGCCCATCTCCCTGTGACTCTAGATTCTACCAGAAAGACAGTTAACAGGAACCATCACAGTGGAAAGGCATTCAATCTGTGACAGGGTTACTGCTTTTTGTTAAGAAAAATAGTTCAAACATGCAGGCAAAGCTAGTGCTGGAAAGGACGCTGTAGTTACTAAGGGGAAGCCTCCTGCCCTGCCCTAGGACATTAGGAAAGGGTCTGCTTCCCAAATGCCAGGATTGAAGGCATGTGCCAGCACACCTGGCTTTTCTGATACTGTTTTTGAAGGGATGAAGGATGTAAACTTGGGCTGGCAAAATAGTTTAGCAGGTAAAAGTATATGCTGTCAAGCGCAAGGACCAAAGTAAATTCAATCCCTGGGACCCACAAGGTAAAAGGATAAAATGACTCTCCCAAGCTCTGTCCCAACATCTACTCATGTGCTACTGACACACAGACACACAGACACACAGACACACACACACACACACACACACACACACACACACACACAAGTCTCAGAGGTCAGGCAACCCATGACAGGGTTGGGGAGGCTCTTCAAGTCCATGAAACTATGAAAGTGAAGCCTGAGCTACAGTGGAGACTTCAGGATCTTGAAGGTGCCAAGACCGTGGGTCATCTATTAAGGAATGTAACAGCACAGACAAAGCTGCCATAAAACAAGGTTTTTGTGAAAGTTAGGAGTGGTGGTGCTGTCTTTAATCCCAGCACTTGGGAGGCAGAGGCAGGNGGATTTCTGAGTTCGAGGCCAGCCTGGTCTACAGAGTGAGTTCCAGGACAGCCAGGGCTACACAGAGAAACCCTATCTCGGAAAACCAAAAAAAAGAAAAGAAAAGAAAAAATTAATAAGGGGAGGGGTCTGGAGAGATGGTACACTGGTTTGAATGAGGATGCTTCCCCCCTATCCCCAGTTCTCATAGATTTGAATACTCAGTCATAGGGAGTGGCACTATTTGAAAAGATTAGTGTGGCCTTGATGAAAGAAGTGGAGTAGGTTTCAAATGCCCAAGCCCAGTGGCTCTCCCTCCCTGCTGCCTGGGAATCCAGACATTGAACTCTCAGCTACCTCTCCAGTGCCATGATGGAGTACCTGAATGCCACCCTGCTCCCCACCATGACGACAATGGACTAAACCTCTGATGCTGTAAGTCAGCCCCAATTAGATTCTTTCTAACAGTTGCAAAGGTCATTTGGTCTCTTCACAGCAATAGTACACTGGTTAAGACAGATGGTCAGGAGTGGGTACTGCTGCCTCAGAGGACCTGAGCTCAGTTGCAAGCACCCACATCAGGCAGCTCACAGTCACCTGTAACTCCAGATCTAGGGAGATCAGATGGATGCTTCTGGCCTCTGTGGGCACAGATGACACACACAGAGAAGCATAATTTAAAATAATAAAAATAATACATACTTTTTTAAGAAGAAAAATTGAACCTGGGTGTGGTGGCGCACACCTTTAATCCCAGCACTCAGGAGGAAGAGGCAGGTGGATTTCTGAGTTCGAGGCCAGCCTGGTCTACAAAGTGAATTCCAGGACAGCCAGGGCTATACAGAGAAACCCTGTCTCGAAAAACCAACCAACCAACCAAACAACCAACCAACCAAACAAACAAAAAAAAAAAAGAAAAAAAATGTAAAACTGTCCTTGCTAGTTTGATGTCAACTTTACTTTAGTTTAGTGTCAACAAGAGAGGAGGGAGCCTTAATTAAGACTGGGAGCAAGCCTGTGGGATGCTTTCTTATCTAGGGAGTGATGGACCAGCTCTGGGCTGCTGGTCCTGGGTTCTAAAAGGCTGAGCAAGCCATGTGCAGCAAGCCAGGAAGCAGCACTCCTCCATGGTCTCTGCCCCGCCTCCAGGTTCCTGCCCCTTTTGAATGTCTCTCCTGACTTCCTTCGATGATGAATAGCGATGTGTGTGAGTGAAATAAACCCTTTCCTCCCTAACTTGCTTTTGCCCATGGTGTTTAACCACAGTAACCGTAACTAATATACATTTTGTAAAACGAACAAAACTATTAGATCCTACAATCCGAGCACCCGGGAAGCTAAGGAAAAAGAGTGCTGTGATGTTCACTCAAAGCCAGACTGGGCTAGAGTAAGACCCTATCTCAAAAAACAAGACCTTGAGGCTATAGGCTCAGTGATGGAGAGGGCACTGGTCCAGCAAGTTTGGTGTCTAGCACCCACAATGAGCTTAAGTAGAAGTTCACAACTTCCTGCAGCTCCATATTCAGGGGATCTGGCACCCCTGACCTGGGCTAACACTCAAACTCACATTCACAGCCCTATCAAACATTGGAACATACACATAATTAAAAATATAAATTTTGGGGCTGGTGAGATGGCTCAGTGGTTAAGAGCGATGACTACTCTTCCAGAGGTCCTGAGTTCAATTCCCAGCAACCACATGGTGGCTCACAACATCTGTAATGGGATCCAATGCCCTCTTTTGGTGTGTCTGAAGACAACTACAGTGTACTTATATATAATAAGTAAATCTTAAAAATATATATATGTATAATTTTTTGTTGTTAAAGATTTATTTATTTATTTAAAAACAATATCTTTACATGGCCACTAAACTGGCACTTTAAAAAAAAAAGATTTATTTATTTTATTTATATCAGTACACTGTAGCTGTCTTCAGACACACCAGAAGAGGGCGTCAGATCTCATTACGGGTGGTTGTGAGCCACCATGTGGTTGCTGGGATTTTTTTTTTTTTTTTTCGAGACAGGGTTTCTCTGTGTAGCCCTGGCTGTCCTGGAACTCACTCTGTAGACCAGGCTGGCCTCAAACTCAGAAATTCACCTGCCTCTGCCTCCCAAGTGCTGGGATTAAAGGCGTGCACCACCACGCCCTGCGGTTGCTGGGATTTGACCTTAGGAACTCTAGAAGAGCAGTGAGTGCTCTCAACCTCTGAGCCATCTCTCCAGCCCGTATAAATCTTTTTTTTTTTTTTTTTTTTTTTGGTTTTTCAAGACAGGGTTTCTCTGTGTAGCCCTGGCTGTCCTGGAACTCACTTTGTAGACCAGGCCGGCCTCGAACTCAGAAGTCTGCCTGCCTCTGCCTCCCAAGTGCTGGGATTAAAGGCGTGCGCCACCATGCCCGGCTCCTGGGATTTTTTTTTTTTTTTTTCGAGACAGGGTTTCTCTGTGTAGCCCTGGCTGTCCTGGAACTCACTTTGTAGACCAGGCCGGCCTCGAACTCAGAAGTCTGCCTGCCTCTGCCTCCCAAGTGCTGGGATTAAAGGCGTGTGCCACCATGCCCGGCTCCGTATAAATCTTTAAGAGAGAAACAGGCTGGGTGTGGTAGCACATGTCTTTAATTCTGGCACTTGAATTAAAGTGCCAGGAAGCAAAAACAGATATCTATAACTTCATAGCCATTTGAGGCTAGCCTGGTCTACATACCTAGTTCTAGGGCATTCCAGTATAAATAATGTTTAAAAATAAACTAACCAGACCCAAGATTTGTTTTGCAGCAATATATGGTTGCACTTGAATAGAGCTATAAGCACTACCTACCACTCACCAGTAGAGGGACCCTATAATCAGAGGTTCCCTACCCCATAGGCATGGAGCTGCCTTTAAGGAGAGCAGAAAGATCATTATACCTATACTACATCCAATTACAACACTAGTGGATATGGTTTTTCCTTTATCCATCTCAAAGGAAAACTTTGAGTTAAAGTCAGAAAGAGATGGAGAAAGACACTAGAAAACGGAAAGGCATCCCATGCTCACGGAGTGGCAGACTTTTAACATGGTGAAAGTGACCATTCTACCTAAAGCTATTACAGATTCAGTGCAATCCCAATCAAAATCCCCATCTCATTCTTCACAGAAATAGAAAAAAAAAAAACTATCCTAAAATGTATATGGAACCACAAGAAATCCTGGATAGCCCAAACAATCTGGATCGAAAGGAACAATCCTGGAGGGATTACCATTGCAGACCTTAGGATAGATTACAAAGCTATAGGAAAACTAAACCAAGCCGAAACATCATGGAACCAGCACAAGTAGACTTGGAGGTCAACGAACAAAACTAAAGACCCAAACATGAGTACATGTAACTTCAGCCACTTAATATTTGACAAAGACACCAAGACATATGCTTGGGGAGTGGGGGGGGGGCATCTTCAACAAGTGGTGCAGGGAAAACTGGCCAACATCCACGGGGAGAAGTGGGAAACTCCATCTCAATCCTACCGGTTGGGTAACCTCTTCTGATCACAGGGTCCCTCTAGTGGTGAGTGGCAAGTAATGTTTACAGCTCTATTCAATTCAAACCACCTTGTGGTTCGAAGACCTAAATGTGGACCATGAAACACTGAAACTACCGGAAGAAAACACAGTCAGCCACTGCACAATCTAGGAAAAGTCTTTCTGAATAGAAGTCCTTATGTACAGTAATTAAGATCAACAATTGACAAGTGGGGCCTCATAAACCACAAAGCTTCTACATAGGTAATTAAACAATCCGAGAAGAGGAATCCGACAGAACTGTAGAGAATCTTTGTCAGGTATACATTTAACAGAGGACTAATGTCTAAAATATTCAAAAAGCCAAGTGTGAATATAATAAATAACCCATTTGAAAAAAAAATGAAAAAAAAATGAAAAAAAAAAAAAAAAAAAAAAAAGGCCGGGCGTGGTGGCGCATGCCTTTAATCCCAGCACTTGGGAGGCAGAGGCAGGTGGATTTCTGAGTTCGAGGCCAGCCTGGTCTACAGAGTGAGTTCCAGGACAGTCAGGGCTATACAGAGAAACCCTGTCTCAAAAAAAAGAAAAAGAAAAAAAAGAAAAAAATATGACCCTGGAACCTGAATGGAGTTCTCAAAAGGAAAAAAAAAAAAAAAAGCAAATCAAATAACTTTGAGATTTCATTTTAATCAGAATGGCAAAGACCAACAAGACAATGACAACAGACGACAAATGCCGGAGGGGATGTGTGGAAAAGGGAATTCATTCTCTTTTAGTGGAATTGAAAACTGGTGCAGCCACTACAGAAATCAGTGTGGAAAATTCTCAAAAAGATAAAAATAAATGCACCATATGTCCCAGCTATACCACTCCTTGGCACACGCCCAAAGGACTCCCTGACATCCTACTTCACAGAACCTTGCTGAGACCTGCTCATTGCTGCTCTATCCACCATAGCTGGGAAATGGAAACAACCTAAATACCCTGCAAGAGACGAATGGCTGATCAGAGGACAGGGCACACACTATGGAATACTGTTCTGTCAGGAGCACAGATCTCCACTACAAAACCAGTAATGTTATAAGCACGTGGAACTGTTTTCCTTTTTTGATACAAGGTTTCTCTGTTATCCTCTGGCTGTCCTGGATCTTGTTCTGTAGACTAACCTGGCCTCAAAAGCAGAGATTTACCTGCACCTGCCTCCTGAGTGCTGGGATTAAAATCATGTGCCACCACACCCAGCTCCCGAGTTGTTTTTTCAGTGGAAAAGAAGTAAAGTCTGTTTCTGCCCATCAGGCTGGAAATAGATGACTAACACCCCCGTGATCCATGTTAGCTCTTGGGCCAAGCCATATCAAGCTCTTACAAACAGGACTGGAGGTAGCTAGTAATCTAAATTACCTCTACACTATCTGTACGACTGAGACCAGACCAGATCCCTCCTAAACTAGTAGAGGCAGCCTCTCTCCAGAACCATCTTCTTGGAAGAAAAGCCACCCTGAGTTGCCTTTGAGTAATTATGCCCTGGGGATTGGATTACATCAGGGAACTTTCCCAGTTGCACTGTTTTAGTATGCTGGCAATAAATCCCCACATCAGACGTTTTAGAAGTTTCATCCAGTTTAATGAAGTCAAACGGAATCAAGTATTTAATCTCACCTCTTCACCAACCATTTCACTGCTGGCTGCAATACCTGAGGGACTCCTCAACTCGTGTCAAAAATGTGGGGCACACGATTCTCAGAGAATAAGAGTTTTCTTTAAATAGAAATTAGGGGGCTGGTGAGATGGCTCAGTGGGTAAGAGCACCCGACTGCTCTTCCAAAGGTGCAGAGTTCAAATCCCAGCAACCACATGGTGGCTCACAACCAT
>NC_034593.1:85277199-85316978 GCF_900095145.1 Mus pahari
CAGCCATCATTGGGAAGAGAGGGCCCTTGGTCTTGCAAACTTTATATGCCCCATATAGGGGAACACCAGGGCCAAGAAGTGGGAATGAGTGGGCAGGGGAGCAGGGTGGGGGGGAGGGTATAGCAGACATTCAGGATAGCATTTGAAATGTAATTGAAGAAAATATCTAATAAAATAATTAAAAACAAAACAAAACGGAGACTCCACAGCTGCTCAGTTACCAGGCCAGGCACACGCATCCATGGCCCATGCCCAAAAGACCTGACATAGCACTCCACAGACACTGGCACAGCCAAGTTCAATGCTGCTCTCTGCACACAGCTAAGGCACGGACACGGCCCGAGTGTCCTTCAGCTGACACGGCCCGAGTGTCCTTCAGCTGACACGGCCCGAGTGTCCTTCAGCTGACACGGCCCGAGTGTCCTTCAGCTGACTGTGCAGTAAGATGTGGTGCGTGCACACTGTGGAGCACTATCCCGCTGTGAAGTGAAATCACCAACTCTGCAGGTAAATAGATGGAATTAAAAAATGTCACATGGCGTGAAGTAAGCCAGACACAAAGACAAAAGTTGCATTGTCTCTCTCCCTGTAGACTTCTACCTCCAAATCTTCAGCTGTGACTACATATCCTGGAGTAACTTCAGAGATCAGGAAGGGACCACTGCTGGGGTAAGAAGTGAATACCAAGGGAATACCAGAAGGGAATACCAAGGCACACAGAAGTGATCTGAGCGGAGAAATGAGGAAAAGGAAGGGAGATAAATACAGGAGGGAAGATGATAAACACATAGTCAGGGCGTCTGAGAAAAATCATACAAACCATCAATTACCTGAAAAAAAAAGAACCTAAAATATACATAAGTCTGTAATATACATATAGGTTAAATAATGCTTGATGGTGGTGGGGCACACCTTTAATCCCATCACTCAGGGAGGCAGAGGCAGGCAATCTCTGAGTATGAGGCCAGCCTGGTCTACTGAGTTCCAGGACAGCCAGGGCTACAAAGAGAAATCTTGACTTGAAAAATGAAAACAAAAGAAATATAAATAAAAATCTTGCCGGGCATAGTGGCACATGCCTTTAATCCCAGCACTTGGGAGGAAGATTTCTGAGTTTGAGGCCAGCCTGGTCTACAGAGTGAGTTCCAGGACAGCCAGGGCTACACAGAGAAACCCTGTCTCAAAAAAAAAAAAACAAAAACAAAAAAACCTTTGTATGTGTTTGCCTGCATGTATATGTGTGCATCACATAACATACATGCCTGGCATCTATACAGCCAGAAGAGTGTGTCAGACCTCTGGGACTGGAGTTACAGAGGGTGGTGAGGTTGCTAGCATGAGGAACCAATCCAGCAACTCCTCCTAACCGGAGTCCACTCTCCAGCCGTGCAAAAAGAGCTGTACTTAAGAAGGGAGCCTTCAGGCTGGAGAGGTGGCTCACAGCCATCTGTAATGGGATCTGATGCCCTCTTATGGTGTGTCTGAAGATAGCAACAGTGTACTCACATGAGATAAATCTTAAACAAAAACAAAACAACCCCCCCCCACTCTATTGTGTAATAAGAACTGTGAAACACTGATTTAAAAAAAAAAAAAAGGACTGGAGAGATGGCTCAGAGGTTAAGACCACTGACTGCTCTTCCAAAGGTCCTGAGTTCAAATCCCAGCAACCACATGGTGGCTCACAACCATCTGTAATGAGATCTGATGCTCTCTTCTAGAGTGTCTGAAGACACCTACTGTGTACTTACATATAATAAATAAATCTTGAAAAGAAAAGAAAAAAGAAAAGAAAAGAGAGCCTTCTTGACTTCTGCCAAGAAGGGATTCCAGGGCCAGCTGCCCTCAGGCCTCTCCACACCCTTCCCCTTCTGAGTCAACTCTGAGCTGTGGATGCTCAGATCCTTCTCAGAAGACTGAGTCACAATCTACAAGCTGCTTGGATGCTGGAGGGCTGGACAGCTGGAGCGGAAGCCACTGCTCTCCGCTCGAGTAACACAAACTGAGTCTGGGAGGGAGGGCGCTGGAGCAGAGGGAGCATGGAAAAGCTCTAACATGCTCTAACCCTCCTGGAGGAGGCTCAGCAGTCAGGCACAAGTTCAAGGATCCCACAACTACCTCCAGGACAAGAAACAAGTCCGAAGAAAGGGCAACCAGGTAAGGGTGATCCCGTACGTTATGTGCATGTATGAAAATGCAATGAAATTATGACTACCACACTAATAAAAGCATTTAAAAATAGGGCTAAATGATTGCTAGAACTGTAATACATTAAAACCAGATATTTATTACTTTTATATTGCATTTGTCATTTTTCAACAATACAAAGTAGAGGCAAATAGTAACACTCCATAAAAATGTTGACCCCTTGTCCTTTCCCAGCCCTCCCTCAGATACTCCCTCCCACCCCTTACAGAACCCTGTCCTGAATAAAACACTTAAATACATCATAAATAGTAAATTATGAAAAAAAAATAGCAAGAAATTGTTTCTTTCCTTCTTGTAAAAAAGAACATGGCAGCAAAGACAGGCAGCCAGAAGCTGGCTGGGGATGTCTAATATAGACAGTTACGTGGGGTTGGCTAACCTGCTATCAAGGTGGGATGGGACAGGGAAGGAACTAATGTGGGATTTCAATAGCCAGCCTGAAACACCATGCACTGCCCCACCAGCCAGGACCAGATGGGCCACAACTGAGAGGAGGAGAGGGCTCTGTGGCCCCATTTCCAGCTTCTCTGCAGAGTAGGGCAGGCCAGGTGACATGGCGACAACCGTACAGAGGGAAGTCTGTGGCTCCCTAGGAGTTTAAGAAAATATTCTCTAGCCTCATAGATACAGACTGCCTGTTAAACAGACACAAACATCTCCCTCCACCGTAGCTCCACAAAGAGCAGAATACTGTTGGAAAATATAGGAAGAACAAAGAAATCTCCTTTGGAGAATGGTCTAAAATCATTTGATAATTCTTTATATCTAGAAAAAGCTATGAGGATACATTCCAAATTGCAGAATAGTAATAACTGTATGACCTGGCAGTGAGCAGGGTCCTGCTAAGTCCACTCTCCTAACATTGCTGCCCCACTGTCTTAAAAAAGGGCCAGGCCCTGTCTACTCCCTCAGCCCTAAGTGAGGGATCAGAGAGCAGCTGCTGGTGGGGCAGCCCCAGCCTTCCTGCTTCACAAACACTAGGGCTCTTCTACAACACTTAGAGAACTTTTATCTGAGACTGGCTCAAATTGACATTGTGTGCTCTTTGTGTTTTTTTCCTTTTTTAAGGAAAAAAAGGTTGGGAGTAAGGATCATCCTTATTCTCCCCCAAACACCTTTATAAAAATCCTTGGGAGTCTCCAAAGACCAGCGGGAAGATCGAAGGTAGGAACAATGTCCAGCCAGTCTGTCCTGAGGAAATGAAGAGTCCAGCTCCAGGGGAAAGGTAAGAGGAGGAAACCACCAGTCCAGCAACCCCACGTCCAGCACAAAGAATGGGGGTTTGAAAAATATTCAGCTATAGAAGCCATGGCAGGCAGTGGAAAATTCATGCCACCCACTTCTGGAGTGGTGGGGACGATGCTGTCCTCAACTGTCAAAGGCACTACTGCCCAGAGGAAGGGGAGACAGTGACAGAGACCTGCTAGCTCCACATTCTCTCCTCTGTTGATGACCAAGAAGACGACTCAGCATTCCTGGGGCAAGGGCTGACATCTTGGGATCAAAGCGACAGCGGAGTCTTGTTGCAGGTCTTCTGAGGCTCACTGCTCACCAGACAGAAAGAATATAAAGTTAACAGTGAAGAGGGAACAAGCAGGAGCAGAACTGAAGACTGTTTCACCCTACCTAGCAAATTTGACTTTTTTCCCCTTCTCTTTTTAGCTTCAGCTTTGAAGTATAAAGTTTTAAAACCATAAACCTTGTATTTTTTGGAGACAGGATCTCACTATGTATTCTGGGCAGGCTTGGAAAGACCAGGCTAGCCTCAAATTCTGGCCCCCAAGTACTGGAATTAGTGGAGTGTGCCACTATGCCTGACCATACAACTCTTTAGAAGCAAGGTTCAGGAGTCTACCGATATTTCTCAATGAACATTGTGCTCCATTCTGTCAGGGACCCACTTCATACCCTTCAAGCCCTCCTGGATTCAAGATACTTACGTGGGTGAGCTCTGACTCTGCAACATCAAGCTTTTCCAAGGTTGAACTAATAGAAGGAAATAAAATGCAGAGATTTAGAGACAAAGGGGGGCTTCAGGTGTAGTCTGAAGCAGAACTCACACAGCACCCACAGTCCTGGCTTCCATCCCCAGCATGTCTTTCAAGGTCAGTTATATTACCTCCTCACATTTCACTTAGATCTAGAAAACAAAACGGTGCTGAAGAGCGGCTCAGTGGGTAAAAGGTGCTTGCCACACAAGCCTGGCACCCTGAGTATGATCTCTGAAACTCACACCAAGTATGAAGAAGAATCCAATAGCACAGAAAGGAAAACCCAAGAAACTATGAAATTTAAGACAGACACAGTGGTGCATGCCTGTACTCCCATCTATGTGGAGGCTAAGAAGGAGGATTCTAGCTCAACATCTGTGTGTCTAGAAAGTGCCTTCAAGGCTACTCTATGCGGTCTTAGGAGACACCACTTCAAAATGCAAAGTCGAAGGCCCAGGTGGGACACACGCCTTTGACCACAGCACAGGCGGCGGCGGCGGCGGGGTGAGGCAGGTGAGTCTTCGCACTCTAGCCACATCCGACAGGCGGGCCAAGGGCCAGAGGTGTAACACGGTGGAAGAGTGCTTAGTGCCTAACAGAAACAGGCTCTAAACTCAATCTCCAGAACCACAAAACAGCAATGCCAGACAGCAGTGGTGCTCACCTTTAATCCCCAGCACTGGTAGGCGGAGGCAGGCAGGTCTCTGAGTTTGAGGCTAACCTGACCACAGAGTTACAACTGAGGCTACACAGGGACAGGACACCCTTTATCAAAAAATCAAAATCAAAACCAAACCAAACCCCAAACAAAAAAAGCTCACAATAACAGAAGAAGCTACTAGATTTAAAAGTGTTTTTAGGGCTAGAGAGATGGCTCAGTGATTAAGAGCACTGACTGTTCTTCTGAAGGTCCTGAGTTCAAATCCCAGCAAACANATGGTGGCTCATAACCATCCGTAATGAGATCTGATGTCCTCTTCTGGAGAGTCTGAAGACAGCTACAGTGTACTTACATATAATAAATAAATAAATCTTTAAAAAAAAAGGGGGGGGGAAGGTTCATTTGGCTTGTGTGTTCCTGCACACATGCCACAGCATGAAACTGGGGTCAGAGGACAAACCACAGAATAAGTTCTCTCTACACCATATGGGTTTTGAAAATCAAATTCAGATCATCAGAATTAATGGCAAATACCTTTAAAAGCTAAGCCATCTCAATGGACTGAAGCTAATAGATTTAGAAGCACCATTGTTTAATTAAGTAGTTTTTTTGTAGCTTTTTTTACAGACAGAATCTCAAGTAATTGGGGTAGTTCTTTCTGTAGCCGAGGGTAACTTTAAATCTCAGATTCTTCTGCTTCCTTTTCTCACGTACTACAACTACACGCATGTGCCACGGAGCCTGGCTACACCTTCCAGGCTCAGCTACATGGCTGTTGGCATGACTCCTCCTCCAAGGCTATGCCATGCAACTGAGCTGGAAGGTGATCCTTGCTACTCTTCCCTAGGTCCTTCCAAGCTTTTGTTTGTCTTGAGGCAGGGTTTCCTTGGTGGTCTGTAACTCCATCTAGTGAGGCGGCCTCACGGCGGTCTTCCTGCCTCTGCCTCCTACATGCTGGGTCAGGAGTGCTACCGTGTTTGGCTCAAGCTTTCTTCTTTTATGTGGTGCTGGCAATGAGCAGAGGATCTCAAGTGCAAGTTCAGTGTTCTCCGGCTACACTTAATGAACCAGAACGGAGGTAAAGGCTCAGTCAATACAGATGCCCTGAAGCTGGGCATGGTGGCGCACGCCTTTAGTCCCAGCACTTGGGAGGCAGTGGCAGGCAGATTTCTGAATTCGAGGCCAGCCTGGTCTACAAAGTGAGTTCCAGGACAGCCAGGGCTACACAGAGAAACCCTGTCTTGAAAAAAACAAACAAAAAAAAAAAACCAAAAAAAAAAAACCCCACAACCCGCCCCCTGCCCCCCCTCAAACAAAACAAAACAAAACGAAGATTCCTGATGACCTGAAAACAGTAACAGGAAGTAACAGGACAAGAAACCAACCTCAAATTTAGTATTTGCAAAGGTTGTCCAACTACAGGTGAGAAACTGGGGCCAGGAACAGGTGAGCCCTCACTTATCTCCTCCAAAGGTGGAGTCTGAGGTAAGACATCAGGACGCCCAAGGTGTACATCTATAGAAAAAGGAAAAGAAAATGGATCAACGAATAAAGAATGAATCAATAAATCAAAGACTTCATGGTCAGAAAAAAACAGGGGAAGATGTATAGTGACTCAGGGACATGGTGACTCATTTGGTAAACCCAGGACCTGGGAGGCTGAGGAAAGAGGGCCATGAGGCTGCAGTCAGCTTGGCTACGTACATGGTGAATTCCAGAAGAGCATAGGCTACACAGTGAGACCCTGTCTCAGAACAAAGAACAGCTGGGCAGTGGTGGCGCACACTATTAATTCCAGCATTTAGGAGGCAGAGGCAGGCTGATCTCTCTTGAGTTCCAGGACAGCCTGGTCTACAGAGTGAGTTCTAGGACAGCTAGGGCTACACAGAGAAACCCTGTCTGGAAGAAATAATAACCAAACCAAACTAAACCAACCAAACAAAACAATCCAACAAGATGAATTAGTTTTACTGAATAGAAACGGGGCAAAGAGGTCCTAGGGTGAGAACACAGGGCTCAGAAGCAGGAGAGTGTCCAGTGTGAGGGGACCCCAGCCCTGAGCTGACCTGGCTCCACTTCCGCCTTTGTAGTCACTTGTGCTTTGTGTTCCCCAGAGGCCGTCAGCTGGGAGGAAGTGCAGGAGTTGCCGCTGGGGCCTGATCGCCGAGAGAAAGACGGGCCAGACCGAAACTTTTTGGTAGGAGAAGGCTTCACTTCAAAAGGGAGAGAGAGAGCCTACTTAGCACCTGCTTCAGAAACCGTCACCAAGACAGACACCAACAGTACCCAAAGTTGTTCTGGAGCAAAGGCAGAAAAAGGTTAGTGTAGAAAGACGGCTTACAAAGCACTACCCAGAGAAGAGGGTCAAGTCACCTCACTTTGCGAAGATGAAAGTGACACACACTGATACACACACACACACACACATACACACAGTGCTCTCTGCTCGGCTCTCACTGATGGAATGTTCTGTTCTTCATCAGCATCACCCCGTCAACCCTATGGTGATGATCTCTACCCCTTCCTAGAATGCAGCACTGAAATGTCCACTGCTGCTTCACTTTGAAAACAGCTTTCTGCACCTTGTAGCCTGTCTACAATGTCTAAGTCTTCTTCACGTCACTACGGAACAACTCCTGCCTATGGTGAGAGCACAGGAGGGGCGCCTGGAATTTGCCAGTGTCACTAACAGGAAGTCAGAAAATGGAACACTGTGGTACTTCTGGATTGAGACAGTTGCAGGTAAAAACTCCTTCAACAGTCGTCAGCGAGGCTTCAATCACTTGGACTAATTTGAAAACTCCTGACACCTGGACGTGGAAGAAAACTACAGCTAACATCCTTGCTGGTCCTTCCTACATAGAAGTCTGCTTCTAGGCACATAGTCTATAGCCACAGCTATACAATTTTTTCCAGTCCCACCAATTCCCCAGAAATAGCCCTCACCTCGACGATACATGTAGGGAGAGCCAGGGGGGAGCAGCAACGCGGAAACGACTGGGACAGACAGTGACTGACACAAGGACGAGAAGCAGCGCTCACAGGATGTAGGCAGAGCAGGAGAGGCCTCTGGCCTTGGCAGCTCCCTGACAGAGGTGTCTTGCCCCCCATCTCTTGGGGGAAGGGAGCCACTGGGGGATCGTCTGGTAGAAGCCACTTACAGGGAATCTTCTTGAACACTGTGTTGCACATGAAACGCTGGAACCGCTCCGCATAGAAGCCTGGACGATGTACTGACACCGTATCCTGTTGAAGAGAGACATAGCTACAGGGTTAACAGAGACCTAGCAAAGACTTGGCTACAGGGTTAAATAGAGGCCCGCAGGAAAGAGGCCAGGTCTTGTTGAAAAGGAGACACAACTACAGAGAAACAGAGGCCCAGCAGAAGGCTGTGTCGTCGAAGAGCATGTTCTCTTAGAGTGAAACCCTACCAGAGGGGTAAAACCCATAAATGGGGGGGAAAAAAAAAAGGAAGAAACTGCTGAGGGGACAAATGGCAAAAAATGGAGAAGTGGGAAGAAGGCCTTCAGCTGACATTACACTCACCCCATCATGGACCAGTGCTTTCCAAGAGTGCTCCAACTTCTTCACAAACCTGCCAAGAAAAATGTGTATCACACTGTTTTTTTAAATGAAAGACTATAATAAGTATTTATTTTAGAGGCCTTAAAGAGACCACAATAACAGAAAACCTTCAACAGATAAACACATCCATTGTGTATACTGGCTTTCCAGAGAACTGGCAAGGTAGTCCTTAGTCCATAGAGACCAATGCTGCTTCTAGCTAAGTTGATGATCCTGCCGGGGGAAGGGCAGCTTCCAGTTCCCTAACGAGTCAGGAAAAACTAGCAAATGTCTGAGGCCCTGGGTTCAACTGCTAGAGAGGCCTAGAAAGCGCAGGGACACACGCCTGTCACCAAGCACACCACTAGCCCCAGCTCTGCCGGAGCTACAATGGGAGACCTTGTCTGAAAAACAAAAACAAAACCCAGGACAAACCATAAACCAAGAGAGAAAAGGCAGCTGGAGGAACAGACGGATAAAGCCAGGACAGTAGAGCCACACTTGCGTAAGAGGGCTGGTGAGGTGGCTCAGTGGGTAAAGGTGCTTGCCACCAAGTCTGATGACCTAAACCAATCCCCACAGCTGTCTTCTCACCTCCACATGCTGGCTGTAGTATAAATACTCACAAACACATACAATAAGCAAATAAACGTTAAAAAAGTGTTAGTTAGATAATAATCAGTAAATCAAATATTAAAGATTCAGTCTGCCTCAGTGCTGAAAATGTGTCAGGATCAAAATGGAGCCTAACATTTGCAGCTCCTCCTCACCAGCACATCACGGCCTCTTCCTTCCACAGGCGGCTTGTTTTTACGTAACATAGAGATCTGATTTTTCCTCTGTGGAAACGAGAATGTGCCTCTAGCTATCTCCTTGTGTGGGGCATGACTCAGCCTAAAGGTTCCTCCCAAAAGTCCAGGCAGAGGGAGGGAGTGCTCTACCCTGTGCTCCTGAGGACAGGCCAAGCATTCCAGAGGACACGTCATGCTCAAGAGGAATAAACCCACCTAAAATCCATGGCTCACCAGACCGTGACTCAGGGTTCTTGCATCATGAGGAACTTTATAGAGAAGTGCGTGGGGACTGGAGAGGTGGCTCAGCAGTTAAGAGCACTTGCTGCTCTTGAAGAGAGAGGATCTAGGTACAGTTCCCAGCACTCACAGGTAGCTCACAACCACCTTTTACTCCAGTCCTAGGGCATTCAACACCTTTCTCTACACTCTACAAGCACAGACATTAGAGTGGTACACATATATAGGCGAAACGCAAAACATATTTCCAAAATGAAAAAAAATAAAATAAAAATAAATAAATCGATAAAAGGAAAAGCCATGAGTGACCAGCTCCATGTTCCCTCTGTCCTCATCTGTGACCCACATGCCCTCACCTGTAGGACTGAAGAATATCAATGATGCCAATATAAAGCAGGAGCCTTTCCCCTTTGTTATTCCGGGCAGGGATGCCACCCATGCTGGAGAAACAAAGAAAAGGAGTTAGAAAAATGTGTTTACTACCAGGGGAGGCTCCTAACGTCAGTCAAATCTGGACATGGAGCTAAGAACCAAACAGCCGCCTCATCCCCCAGACTATACCCCTCTGAGCATGCATAGAACCTCCTGTACTTCTCCCACAGAGCTCCATCAAGACTAAAATCACCACTACTCAGCAATTTTGGAGCAGTCCCCAGATAAAAACAAACATGCTGTTACTTTTGTATTTTAATTTGTTCCCATTAAGACACTTTCCTTGGCAGTCATGTTATAAGACATCTAAAAAAACGAAACCATCTGAAACTTGCAGTACTCTCTGGACAAAGCCAAGACAGTAAGAAAGAGGCCTTGGCAGAGAAGCCCGCAATACGCCACAGTACAACTGAAGTAGATTTATAGTGCGCGGCTAAGCTACTAGGTCTTAACACCACTTTCAATCTTTCCATCCCGGCAAACTCCCCAGGACGCTGCAGACTGGGACACGCTCCTTTCCTCTGTTAAAGTCAATGCTCCATGAGCATTAGCGCTGTTGGTCTCACTGTCAGATCAAAGCTACTCTCTCCCAGAATCTAGGTTCCTTCAAGAAAAAGTGCTGTGAGCATGTGTGACCAGCTGCTGCTTCCAAGCCCACTCACTGGTCCTCGGTCTCCACGGTGCCGCCCCGTCGAGCCTCGCCCTGGATGGATTCCATAGCTGTGGAATAGAGCGCCTTCTGTGGGGCTGGTCTGCGCGTGTCAGCTGAGTACTGTGCGTCATTGCTAGTGGGCTCCCTCTGTGCATGGTCTATGTTGTGGATGGACATCAGCAGGCTATAGTCCATTATCTTGAAGCTCTGCAGCACCTAATGGGGAGAAAGGACACCATCAACATTTGGGAGCTGTCAGACTTCTTCAGGTTTTCACTGACTTCATCTCTCTTTTTACTCTAGCAGATCTTTATTTATAGTCCTTTCCTTACCTTTCTCCCATTTGAGTAATAGATAATAATAATATTGTCTCACCAAGTTCCCCATGGTATCCTTAAACTTGTGGTTCTTTTGCCTAAGCCTCCCAGTAATTGGAATTACAGGCCCAAGCCACCAGAGTAGGTAATGTGACTTATTTTTTAGAGTTCATTTTGTCACTTATGAAAAGAACACTAAGGGGCTGGAGAGATGGCTCAGTGGGTAGGGGTAGTGACTGCTCTTCCAGAGGTCCTGAGTTCAATTCCCAGCAACCACATGGTGCCTCACAACCATCTATAATGGGATCTGATGCCCTCTTATGGTGTGTCTGAAGACAGCTATAGTGTGCTCATATACATNTCTGATGCCCTCTTATGGTGTGTCTGAAGACAGCTATAGTGTGCTCATATACATTAAATAAATAAATAAATCTTAAAAAAAAAAAAAAAAAAAAAGAATAGAAAAGAAAAGAACACTGTCTCTTTCAAGGTACATGGACTATATACCCAAACTGTGGCAAACATCTGTAACAACAGGTTGGGGTTTGTAACTCAAGATGGTGAAGTGGTTGCCTGGATGGTTGGAAATCCAAGCTCCGTTCCCAGCACTATATATACTGAGCATGGTGACATAAGCCCACAACCTCAACACTTGGGAGATGAAGGAAAGAGCAAGAATCAAGGTCATTCTTAGCTACATAGAAGAGGGATAGCTTCGGCTACCCGAGTCCCAATCTCAAAAAAGGGGGGAGGGGAGTAGACCGTGACAGATCTGGATCAGAAAAGATGTGTGGGATAACTTTATATGATCAGTTTCAACACTTACTGAATACAAATGTAAAAATAACTGCAATACAATACAGTAAAACAGAACAAATGTTTATATAAAAGACCACAGAGAAGGCTAAAAACAATCACTAAAATAGGCTCACAACTAGAAATAAAAAGTAAGACCAGGTAAATAAAGTGAGAAAAGACCATTGCAAAAGGCTAGAGAAAGAAATACACATCAGGCTCAAGAAAGGACATCCTGATAGTGCTATGAAATGCACAGGGCAGATGTGGCCAATGAAAGAGGCTGGAAAGGGCATGGCAGTGATAATGGCAGGGCGTATCACACCAAGGACCTGAGAGCACCTGACACTCAGCCTGTTTTGCTCCTTAGAACAGGGTGAAGAAGAGTCCACTCACTTCAGCTCCCATGGCACACGACAGTGCAGTTCAGCCAAGCGTGTCATAACAGGCATGCAGAAGAAAGGCTGAGGGACAGCTGGCCACAACTGACTGAGTATAACTTAAAACAACCTTTGGTTCATTTAGTTAAGAGGTTGTCTAGCCTTTGAAACATAGACAGACAAACAGGAGACTGACAGACAAACAGAGGGCATCACTGAGGAAGCAGCAGACAAGGGTAACAGGGCAGCACAGAGAGGCAGACAGGGTGGAGGGTCCAGGTAATTCCTGAGAAGAGGGGTCGGGTTGCACAACTTGGTGTTTAAGAGGGATGTGCACACTTTTAATCCTAGTATGGGAAAGCAGAATTCGGCAGATCTCTGAATCTCTGTTCTACAGTCTATCTGGTTTAGAAAGCTGGGCATAATGGCTTTTACTTGTAATCTCTAAACAGAGCATCTTCTGCAGGTCAGGGGCACTGAAATGCCTGCTGGGAAGAACAGGAAATGGAACTTAATGCTAATGGTCTAGACCAGCAATTCTCAACTTGTGAATCTTGACCATTTAGGGAGTCAAACAATCCTTTCACAGGGGTGACCTAAGACTGCTGAACAACACAGATATTTACATTATGATTCATAACAGTAGCAAAATTAACAGTTATGAAGTAGCAATAAAAATAATTTTATGGTTGAGGGTCACCAAAGCATGAGAATGTGAGGTTTAGTGAGACACTGTCTCAGAAAATAAAGTGGAGTGCCATCAAGGAAGACACCCAATACTGATCTGGCCTCTACATGTCCACACACAGGCAAGCACACGCTTGTACACAGGTGATAGCACTTGTGCTCAGCTGTGCTATACACAGCAAAGTGCAATTTCGTACCCCCCCACATACACAATCCCCCCAAACAAACAAACAACTTCAGCCCAGGACACAGGAAGCTAAAGGTCTGAGTTCCAGCTCCCATAGACACAATGCCAGAGAATTATAAGGCTTTCTGATGAAAGTGATTTCTGTGTCTGAAATAGAGGAAAATATAGCAACTCACCAAACAGTCTCGCTGTAGAGTCTTACACAGAGCACTGTACATGTCAGCATCCAAAAATAGGCCGTCGGGGATATCTTGTAGGAAGTCCAGGTCTTTAAAGGTGGGGAGAGTTTTCTCTCGTTCTTTCTGAGAAGCCCGCCGCTTGTAAGTTGAACCCTTCAGGTCATATTTCATATGCATTTTGACTGACCGAGGCAAGAGATTGTTCATCACCACAATTCGTATGTTCTTGCCGCCTGCTTGCACACAGTACAATCCATAAAATTTGGGCAGCAAAGTACGAGGGTTTTGGTTAAGATTCTAAGGCATAAAAGGAAGAAGTAGTAGGCAGGTTAACTGATTTTCAGTGAAATTCAAGGCAAAAGTTGCTACCCACTCTTCCCATCTTTATAAGGGATTTGGGTAAAATGTGTTGACCTATATATTTGTTCAAAATCTTTCAAGGTGTCTAAGAGAATTTACAAAGAAAACAGCATTAAGCCAGATATAATCTTGATACCATGGAGGCAAAGGCAAGAGAGCCAGGAATTAAAAAATGGCATTGAGGGCTGGAGAGATAATGGCTTAGAAGTTAAGACAACATGCTGGTCTTCCAGAGGTCCTGAGTTCAATTCCTAGCAACCACATGGCAGTTCACAACCACCTATAATGAATCTATATAATGAGATCTAATGCCTTCTTCTGACATGCAGACAAAACACTGTATACATAATAAATATATCTTTAAGAAAAGGCTTTGAGCTATGCAGGAAGACCCAGCTTAGCATTCACAAAGCTTACGGTTCAATGCCAGCACCACTTCAACCCAGTGTGCTGGCACACAATTGTAAACCCAGGACTTGGGAGGCAGAAACTCAATGATCAGTAGTCCAAGGCCAACACTGCAGACACTGTGTCAAAATCCAAAACCACCAACAAAAATCCTGCCTTGACTTTAACCTCTAAGTAAGAGCAAACTCCCAATGAGCACCAGAGCCAGGTGGCGGCACAGGGCTACATAAAGAGATCTGTCTTGGGGGGAAGAGGGGGACACCATCACTGGCTCTGCTGAGGACTGCCCCCTCTGCCAGTATTCTTCACTCACCATGTAGTATCCTGGAAGTAACTTCTGCAGAAATTCTGCTTCTTTATGCTGGACGGTCTTAATGATGAATTCATCATCACTGGACACATAGAAGAGGGAACCACTAGCTCCAGAATTGGAGAGTTCAATCAATGGCTCGCTGCAAAGGGAGTACTGAAAATGAGAGAAGACATTAAGAGTCAGACATGCCAGGGCCTGCATGATCTTAGAATCAGAGGCTCTGCAATTAGAAACTTACCAAGTAATCGTCAGGCCGGATGCCAAACAGCTCCCTGAAGTAACGGAAGGCAACAGGCGCATAGGTCTTGAACCGAAAGTCATTGTAATGGTGAGCTGGTGTCAAGTTGCTGCCTTCACTACGTGGTTAAACATAAAGAAACCTTAATATACCGGTCCCCATGAAATCCACCCTGGACAGATGCCAAAAGATGCCCACCACGCCTGAGTGATGTGTGGGGATGAAAGAGCCAAAGGTGTGGGTCGAAGGCATAACATAAGCAAGTAAGACACAAGACTCACACTACCTTCTAGCCAATGTAGTAGGTCAAGCAAAAGTTTATTTTTAAAAGCCGGGCCTGGTGGCGCAGGCCTTTAATCCCAGCACTCGGGAGGCAGAGACAGGCGGATTTCTGAGTTCGAGGCCAGCCTGGTCTACCAAGTGAGTTCCAGGACAGCCAGAGCTATACAGAGAAACCCTGTCTCGAAAAACCAAAAAAAAAAAAGTTTATTTTTGTATGAGTTAAGGTCTCACTATGTAGAACAGGCTGGCCTTAAATTCCCAGACATCAGCCTGCTTCTGCCTCACAAATGCTGGGAGATTAAAGGTATCACCAAACTCACCTAATTTTTATTCCGTGTGTGGGCGTTTTGCACACATGCATATCTATGCACCATATACATACCTGGTACCTTTTTCTTTTTTTCTTTTTGAGACAGGTTTTCTGTTTAACACCTCTGGCTGTCCTAGACTCGATTAGTACACCAGGCTGTCCTCAAACCTGCCCCTGCCTCCTGTGTGCTGTGATTAAAGGTGTGTATCGCCACACCTGGGATGCTTGGTGCTTTTGGAAGCCAGAAGAAAGTGTCTGATCCTTGGAATTGGACTTACAAGTGGTTGTGAGCTGTGTGGGTGCCAGGAAATGAACTCATGTCTTTTGAAATTGCTCTAAACCACTTAGCTATCTATCCAGCACTGAAAACATTCTTCTTTTTTCAAAAATATTTATTTATTTATATATATGAGTCCACACCATTGCTCTCTACAGACACACCAGAAGAGGGCATCAGACCTCATTACAGATGGTTGTGAGCATCCATCTGGTTACTGAGAATTGAACTCAGGATCTCTGGAAGAGCAGTCAGTGCTCTCAACTGCTAAGCCATCTCTCCAGCCCATTTTTTTCTTTTCTTTTTGAAAACATTCTTTTAATTACATTTTTTTCAGTGCGTATGCACACTCACGAGTGTGTGTGTGTGTGTGTGTGTGTGTGTGTGTGTGTGTGTGTAAGCCCAGGCATAGAAGCCTTGGTACATGTGCTGAAGTTAGAAGAAAACTTGCAGGCCTTAACCATCCATCACGTGGGTCCTGGGGCTCATACGCAGGTTATTAGGTTTTACCTTGGCTGCTGGAGCCAGCTCACTGGCTTAAATGAGCTGTTTGTTTGTTTGTTTGTAATGTAAGACACTCCACTGGCCAGAAGCATTCGGCAACGTCTGCTGTGGAAACTCTCTAATCCCATTCTCTAAATTTACAACAAGGATAAGGGATGACGAGAACCCTGAAAACTGTCCTGAAGCTGAGCAAAGTCACTGTGTCTAGGACATTCTCAGAGACATTGACCTCTGTACCTGGGAAAAAAGATGCTCTCCACCACGTAGAAGTCTTGCATGAGGACATCACGCTCTGGTTTGGTGCTCAGGCTGCCCACAGTGTGAGTGATGCCTAACTGGATGGCACCTTTCAAGGCTGATGAAGTTGTCTAAGAAACAGGAAAGAAATTACAAAAATGTTCTGGTATCAAGTCTAACCAAAGTCTGGGCATGGTAGCACATGCCTATAATCCCAGAGTGCAGAAGCAGGAAGACTGCCTTACACTGAAGGCCAGACAGAGACTATTAACTCTCCAACCCTTAACCCAAACAAACAAAATGTGGCACACACTTGGAATCTCACCAAGTAAGTGGTTAAACAAGAAATTTACAAATTTAGGTTACCTTGGGTTACACCTGATCTTAGAAAACTAAACCAAGCAACCAAACTCACAAAATTCAGGAGGAAAACTGCAGAAGAAACGCTTGAAAGCAAATGCCCTTCGTTCTAATAGGTTGAATAGAATGTAGACTACCCTAGTCCTCTATATTGCAATTAAACCTAGGAACGATGTAGAAAACAGGGACCATTCAGAGCAGCACAGAGGACCATATGTGCATGCCTGTTAGGGAAGAGCTTTGTATTACTACCTGCTGGGGTAACTGGGTCCTTTCAAACATTTAAGCATCTGATAAAGAATATAACTAAAAGAGCCAGGCGTGGTGGCGCATGCCTTTAATCCCAGCACTCGGGAGGCAGAGGCAGGCGGATTTCTGAGTTCGAGGCCAGCCTGGTCTACAGAGTGAGTTCCAGGACAGCCAGGGCTATACAGAGAAACCCTGTCTCGAAAAACCAAAAAAAAAAAAAAAAAAAAAAAAAAAAAAAAAAAAAAAAAAGAATATAACTAAAATTCAGAGTCTGATTTGACTGTATAGTTATAGAAGCTTTGGTCCTTTAAAAGAAGGGCAACTGTTTCTTCTAAGAACATGAAAGTAGTTTTAAAAAACAACAACAACAACAACAACCTCATTATTGAAAAAGAAAACATGGTCAGGAATGGTGGTGCATACATACACACACACACACACACACACACACACACACACACACACACACACAGAGCAACTCGGTACCGCATAGAGATGCATTCCAGTTTGGTCCTTTGCAACACCCCATCTTGTGTTGGTAGAGAAAAAGATACTGGAAGGACTGGTTTCAAGTCACTCCACAAAATAATATCTAAAAATTTGCTTGGCAATACCAGGCAACTTGAAACTAAAATTTTAAATTAAGAAGAACCAAAAAACTTAAAATAAAAAAATAAAAAAAATAAAAAAAAAAAGGAAAGAAAAAAAGAGGGGGCAATAGGGGGACAAAGGACGGCTCAGCTGTTTAAAATGGCTGCTCTTCCAGAGGGTTTAGCCACCAGACGGTGGGCTCACACATGTCTGTGACTCCAGTTTGAGGGAGTACGGCACCTTCTCTGGTTTCTTCGAGCACTAGGCTCATATGTGGTGCAAAGACATTGAAGACAAAACACCTATAATAATAAAAATAATACTAAATTGCAAAAAACAAAAAACAAAAAAAACCAAAAACAAAAACAAAACCAAACCTGTCAGTGAGCAGTGGTGGCACATACCTTTAGTCCAGCAGTCAGGAGGCAGACGCAGACAAATCTCTGAGTTAGAGGCCAGCCTCTAACAGCTCTGGTCTACAGACCAAGTTCTAGGGCATCCAGGGTTATACAAAGAAACCCTGTCCCATAAAAACCAAAATGCAAAAAAGCAAAAAGAAGAAGGAGAAGAAGGAAGAATGACGGAGGGGGGGAAGGATGAGGAAGAGAAGGAAGAAGCGGGGAGGAGGAAGGAAGGAAGGAAGAGAAGAGAAGAGAAGAGAAGAGAAGAGAAGAGAAGAGAAGAGAAGAGAAGAGAAGAGAAGAGAAGAGAAGAGGAAGAACAAGAGGAAGAGGAAGAGGAAGAAGAGGAAGGAAAGAAGAAAGAAAGAAGGAAGAAGGACGGATGGAAGGAAGGAGGAAGAGGAAGAAAAAGGAGAGAAAAATTACTATAATTCTGGGAGGGAAACTATAGTAGTCCCAAGGGATGACTCAAGGATTAAGAGCACTGGCTCTTCTTCCAGAGGACCTTAGTTCAGTTCCTAGCAGCTACAACATGCTTACTCACAGCAGACAGTATAACTCAAGCTCAAAGGGATCCAATGTTACATAGCAAGTTCAAGGCTAGACTGCACTACCTTATGAGACCCTGTCTTAAAAAAAAAAAAAAAAAAAAAAAAAAAAAAAGGAGGAGGAGGAGGAGGAAGAAGAGGAAGAGGAAGAAGAAGAACAACAACAACAGAGAAGCGGTGGTCCATGCTGTCAATCTTAGAACTCAGGATATGGAGGCAAGAGGAACAGGAAGTCAACTCTACAAAACAGTGAGTCTGAGATCTGTCGGAGGCATTTTTTTCTTCCTCTCAAAAGGAAGAAAAAAAGCTAGTTTTTTTGTGGCAAAGAAAAAAGTGGCCTTTTAGGACACAGCAATATATTTATATCAAATTATGGCATCTAACTTCTTCCACTCAAGGAAAGTGTCAATCGTGGCTGGGCATGTTAGTGCATACTTTTTTTTTTTTAAAGATTTATTTACTTTATGTATATGAGTACACTGTAGCTGTAGTGATGGTTGTGAGCCATCATGTGGTTGCTGGGAATTTGAATTTAGGCCCTCTGCTCACTTTGGTTGCCCCGCTCACTCTGGCTTAAAGATGTATTTATTATTCTAAGTACACTGTAGCTGTCTTCAGACACACCAGAAGAGGGCGTCAGATCTCATTACGGATGGTTGTGAGCCGCCATGTGGTTGCTGGGATGATTTGAACTCAGGACCTTTGGAAGAGCACTCAGTGCTCTTAACTGCTGAGCCATCTCTCCAGCCCATGCATACCTTTCTGTTTTATTTTTCTAAGATTTATTATATATATGTGTGTATATATATATATGTGTGTGTGTGTGTGTGTGTGTATAAAATTTTGCCTGCACGTATGCCTACATGCCAAAAGAGGATATCAGATCACAGTATAGATGGTGTTACCATGTGGCTGCTAGGAATTGAACTCAGGATCTCTGGAAAAATAGCCAGTGTTCTTAACCTCTGAGCCATCTCTCCAGCCCCTAGTAGTGCATAACTTTAAGTCCAGCATTTGGGAGGCAAAGACAGATGGATCTCTGTTAGAGCTGCCTTGGCCTACATAGTGAGTGTGAGGACAGTGAGGGCTATGGAGAGTGACCCAGTCTTTAAAAAAATAAAAAGTATCCACCAAGCCAGGCATGGTGGCGCATGCCTTTAATCCCGGTACTTGGGAGGCAGAGGCAGGCGGATTTCTGAGTTCGAGGCCAGCCTGGTCTACAAAGTGAGTTCCAGGACATCCAGGCCTATACAGAGAAACCCTGTCTCGAGAAAAAAAAAAAAAAAAAAAGTATCCACCAACACTAGATTTATCATTATAAGTCTCGTTTAAATGCGCATATATCAAGAAAATAATTCATTCTTTGTGAATTAAATTTTAAAACACAAGTTACATTATGTTTATTGCCTATTATCAACAGAAGGGTGGGTATGGCAGTGTAGCTTTTAATTCCAGTATGCAGGAGGCAGAGGCAGGCAGATCTACGTAGTGAAAATTTTGTAATTTTGGTCTCTTTAAAAACACAGAAATATTCTAAGGCTGTACTTTCATCTTAATCCCAGGTGTAGGGATGTGGAGCTGCTTTGGACTCTCTGCAGCAACTGAACGTGATTTGCCTTGTGCTCTAGCAAAGGCAGGGTTTTGCCAGCTGTAGATCATTTTTGCAACTGTCTGACACTTGGAATTCTGGGAACTTTTCAGAGAGTATATAAATGCTAGGGCCCCACGAGGTGGGGCTGATGGCTGGTTTACAGTTTGCTAGTAGCCAGAATCAAAGACAGAACAAAAGGAAAAAACTCAAAAAGAGATCTCTCTCTCTCTTTCTTCTACCCGTCTTTCTCTGTCTAGCGATAGGGGATGAAATGGGGGTGGGGCGGGGGAATAAAGGGTGAAAAAGAAGAACCCACAAAGTAATAAGACCCATTACAGATCTCTGTGGGTCTGAGACGGCATGGACTACATTGTGAGTTCTAGGACTGCCAAGGCATAGAGACACCATGGCTCAAAGAAACAAAACAAGAAAAAACACTGTTTATGGAGAACAATATCAAAGAGATTAGCCAGGAATGGTGACTCATCCCTATAATTTCAGCACTTGGAAGGCTGAGGAGAGTTCTAGGCCAGACTGTGATAAAATGAGAAACTATCTCAAAATAAGCAAACAAAAAACACAACACAGTAGCTGTTGCCCTTTATGTGTTCCCAAAGTAAGGCGATCCACCCAGGCTGCCTAGACTCACCTTCTTGTACGTAGTCTCTCCAGAGGGATCAACACTTCGATGGCCTATTTTTTTAACAGGCATGACAGAGGCACAAGGTCCCTAAAAGAAAAAAATTAAGATTAATATATGGCCAGGAGTGGTACACATCTATAACCCCAGCACTTGAGAGGATGAGTTAAAAGGATTGTTGAGCTGGGCGGTGGTGGCACACGCCTTTAATCCCAACACTTGGGAGGCAGAAGCAGGCAAATTTCCGAGTTTGAAGCCAGCCTGGTCTACAGAGTGAGTTCCAGGACAGCCAGAGCTATACAGAGAAACCCTGTCTCGAAACAAACAAACAAACAAACAAACAAAAGGATTGTTGATACAAGGCTAACTAACTTAGGCGGCAAAGTAAGCCAGACGTTACCCCCTGGTACATAGTTGAGACAGTCTCAAAAGCTCAAAAAGATAGTATTCTTATTCACATTATATGATAAACTGCTATTGTGATAGTACATAAAAATAACTGAGAAGGCTAGAAAGATGGCTCAGTAGTTAAGAATACTTATTGCTCTTGCAAAGGACCTAAGCTTACAAGCAGCATCCGTAACTCCTATTCCTGGGCATCTGAAGTCCTCTTTGGGTACCAGGCATGCATGCACACAGTACATACAACACATGCAGACAAAACATTTATACAAGTAAAATAAACAACCCCCACCACCCCAAAACAAACCAGGCAGTGGAGAGACGGCTCAATGATTAAGAATATTAGCTGCTTTGGGGGGGGGGGGATGACCTAAGCTTAAGTCCCTGCACCTACTTAGCAGTTCACAAGCATCTGTAACTCCAGTCCAAGGGAACTCCATGGGAACCAAGTACACATGTGGTACACATGGATACAGTACAGGCAAAACATCCATACACATGAAGTAAAAATTTAAAAAGTTCTAAGACAGCTGGACTACAAAGAGAAGCCTTGCCTCAAAATCAAAAAAGAAAAGAAAAAGAAAAAGAAAGAAAAAAAAGAAAAAGCAGGAACAGACATTCAGGGAAAAAAGGTAAACATCATCTATAAAAGAAAAAAAAGCATCAAGTTGCATACATCTATGATCCCAGCACTCGGGAATCTAACAAGATGATAATTCTTATGTATTTGACATATCTATCTTTTATGGGTTTTTGTTTTGTTTTGTTTTTAAAGACAAAGTGTCACTAGGTATCCTTGAACTAGAATTTAGGGGATTCCTCTGCCTCTGTCTCCTGTAGAACATGTGCAGCACACCTTTAACCCCAGCACTCAGGAGACAGAAGCGGGGGAAGAAGCTCTGTGAGTCCTAGGCCAGTCAGGTCTACATAGTGAGACCCTGTCGTCTCTAATAATAATAATAATAATAATAATAATAATAATAATAATAATAATAATAATAATAAAAAAACTATTACCCCTCTAACACTCAACTCAAGCAGAATTCTATTCAAAATGAATTTACCCCTAGAACTGATCTAGCTATCAGCAATATGGGAAATTCTATAAATGAAGCATTAAAAGGCTGAGGAAATGGGCTGGAGAGATGGCTCAGTGGGTAAGAGCTCTTCCAGACGTCCTGAGTTCAATTCCCAGCAACGACATGGTGATTCACACCATCTTTAATAGGATCCAATTCCCTCTTCTGGTGTGTCTGAAGACAGCTACAGTGCACTCATACACATAAAATAAATAAATCTTTTAAAAAAACGAAAACAAAACCAAAAGGCTGAGGCAATAAAATGGCTTCTCTGAGTCAGAAATGTGAGTACTTTAAAGAGACTTTTTTATTTTGATTTTATGTGCACTGGTATGTTGCCTGTGAGGGTGCTGGGGCCCCTGGAACTGGATGGACAGCTTGAGCTGACTTGTGGGTGTTGTGTACGGCAATGCTCTTAACCACTGAGCCCCCAAAAAGACTTTTTTTTTTTTTTTTTTTTTTTGGTTTTCCGAGACAGGGTTTCTCTGTGTAGCCCTGGCTGTCCTGGAACTCTGTAGACCAGGCTAGCCTTGAACTCAGAAATCTGCCTGCCTCTGCCTCACGAGTGCTGGGATTAAAGGTGTGCGCTACCATGCCCGGCCCAAAAAGACTTTTTAAAAACCATGTCTCATTACATTATTTGTTGGAGAGAAGGGTCAGAGGACAATTTTCAGGAGTTGGCTGTCTTCTTCCATGATGTGTGTCCCAGGGACTGAACTCAGGACTTCAGGCTTGGCAGAAAACTCCTTTACTCTCTTGCCAGGTGTAGACCACACACCTTACTCCCAGCACATGGGAAAGAGGGGCAACTGAATCTAAGAGTTCCAGGTCATTCAAAGACACAGAGAGTCCATGTCTCAAAAAACCAAAATACTGGCCAAGTGGTGATGGCACAAGCCCTTCTTTAATCCAGCACTCAGGAGGCAGAGGTAAGTATATCTCCATGAGTTCGAGGCCAGCCTGGTCAGCAGAGCGAGTTCTAGGACAGCCAGGGCTACACAGAGAAACCATATCTTAAAAAACAACAGCAACAACAACAAAAAAAACCAAAGAAACAAAAAACCCAAAATGTCTTTACAGGAGGAGCCATCTCACCAGACTTGAAGAGATTCTCGGGTACATGATATGACTTTGTATTCCACCCACATAACAGCACCAGAAATATGAAAGGAATAAGCATCCCACTGTAGTTCCAGCACTTAGGAGGCAGAGGTAAGATCCCCAAATCAAGCTGGTTAACTAGTCCAATTACTGAGTTTCACACTCAGCAACAGACTCTGCCTCAACGTATAAGGCAGAGGATCATCTACACTGTGTGTGCATGTATGTGGAGACTCCTGACATTAACCTCCCATCTCTCTACACATGCAGTGCTCCTACACATGCACACACACCGCATAACATATACACTAAAAACAGAAAACAAACAAACAAACAAAAAAACAGGTGTAGCAGCACAGACCTTTAGTCCCAACACTCAGAGGCAGAGAGCCAGAGAGGCAGAGGCAGAGAGGCAGAGAGGTAGAGGCAGGTGGATCACTAAGAGTTCCAGGCCAGCCTGGAATTCGAGGCCAGCCAGATCTGTTGCACAGAAAACCATGTGTCAAAACAACAACAAAACAAAAAACCTCCCAAGTTCCCTAGAACAAATAAAGATTTGAAGACAGTGTGGCCGCACATATGACCCTTGTACTCCAGAAGCTGATAGGAGGATGAGTCTGAGGACAAGTGGGCGATACAGTAATGCCCCGTCTCAAAAGAGCTGTATAACTTCTAGCAGACCAGAAAGATACAAAATCAGCAATATCTAGGCTAAGGTTGCAGCTCAATGGTAGAGCACTCACCCAACACCACCAGGCCCTGAACTTGATCACACCAACACCCACCCAATACACAAGAGCATTCAAGGAAACATGGCTGATTCTCACGTGAGGCAGATCACCATGGCAAACAAAAGGTGACGTGTGAAAGGAGCACAGCACCACAACTACAAAATGAACACAGGATGGTGAGGTCTGCCACTGCAAAGGCCCCGGTGTGATCTCAGACGGCCAGCATAGGGTAGAGCCACACACACTCATCCTTTCTTCTTTCTTTTAAAGATTTATTTAATTATTTTATGCATATGAGTACACTGTAGCTGTCTTTAGACACACCAGAGGGCATCAGGTCACATTGCAGATGGCTACGAGCCACCATATGGTTGCTGGGAATTGAACTCAGGACCTTCAGAAGAGCAGTCAGTGCTCTTAACTGCTGAGCCATCTCGCCAGCCGCACCCCCCACACCCCCATCCCCCCAACCCCAGTGATCTTAACAGATCCACAAAGTGAAGTTTCAAGCTTTTCTGTATAGTGTGACTTTTGCACTAAGGCCCCGAGTCTAGCCCACAGTTACTGTATATTCTGTATATTTTTAACTACTGTTGTGTTTAATATAAGAGTATTATTCTTTTGAAGCAGTTGTACATATTTTTCTTTGAAAATGTCAAATAACACCCCCCTCTCTCTCTCTCTCTCTCTCTCTCACACACACACACACACACACACACACACACAAAAAATCTACTTTTTAAGACATAAAGAGATAGCCATGTCTAACCCATAGCCTGCATATGGCCCAAGTTAACTTTGAATATGGCCCAGCACAAAACCATTACCTTACTTAAAATAGAATGAGATATTTTGGCATTTTCTTTCTCTTTGTAACTCAATTGCATGGTTGTCAAGTATGATCTCTGTAGATGACAGCACTGGGCTGTGATGTCAGAATTTCACTTTTAGCAAGAAGTGAATCAATATGAAACTCACCTCAGATACTGGGGCTCTCTTGATTCCAGATGCTGCTGCTTCAAAAAAAGAAAGAAAAAAGAAAAATCTTAGGCATATATAAACACAGTCACAAAATCTCTACTGAGCTCATAGTGCAAGGACCAAAGTTTGCATCAACTTTAACATGGTCATGAACTAATGGCACTAATACCAAATCCTTTTCTACAGCACTTGAACCCAGGGCCTTGCACTTGCTAGGAAAGCACTCTAACACTGAGATAACCCTCCAACGGCACTTTTTAAATGTTCTGTCTTCCTCCCGTTCCATACGTACAAGGGCCTTCTGCATATTCCATTCTTGGTTTTTTTGTTTTGTTTTGGTTTTGGTTTTCCGAGACAAGGTTTCTCTGTGTAGCCCTGGCTGTCCTGGAACTCACTTTGTAGATCAGGCTGGCCTCAAACTCAGAAATTTGCCTGCCCCTGCCACCCGAGTACTGGGATTAAAGGCATGCGCCACCACGCCTGGCTTTCAGTCTTACTCTGATCATCTAACTCATTTGGTCATTTCTCTTTTTGTAATTTATTATTACATGTTTGGTATATCTGTCATGTGAATCATAGCATGTATGTGGCAGTCAGAGGGCAACTTTGTGGAGTGAATTCTCTTCTTCCACCTTATGTGGATTCTACAGATCATGCTCAGGGCAATAAGTACTTTATTCACTGAGCCATCTCACCAGACCAATGTTAACAACTTTTTTGTTGTTTTTTTGTTGTTTGTTTTCAAGTCACTCTGTAGACCAGACTGGCCTAGAACTCAGAGATCTACCTGCTTCTGCCTCCTGAGTGCTGTAATTAAAGTCATGTGCCACCATGACTAGCAACTGTTAATATATTTAACTATCACAAAAAAAAAAAATCTCAGTGACACCATGGCAGAAAGAGAAAGAGCCCAAGAGACAAACAGATATCCAACAAGCTCAGTATGGCAGCATATACCTAAACTTCAGAGGCTGGGCAGGAAGATTATCAAAGCACTGCTAGCTCAGGGTCAGAGTACACTACACAGTAAATATAGGCTCAAACAAAACAATAGTAAGATTCACCCCCACAGGTAAAAACAGAGCATCGGGCTGGGGGAGAATACTTGCTAGAATACATAAGATCTACATCTGTTTCCCAGGACTTGGTGGGCAGACCTGGGGGACTGGCAGTACTCACTTGTAATCCCAGTGCTTGGAAAATGGAGTAAGGTCATGTTAGGTTGCAGAGTGAATTCAAGGAAAGCCTGAGCCATGCAACGCTGTCTCACACAAATAAAAGACTATTGTTGGTCAGAATTTTTTCCTAGCATTTGTTGAAAATATCTTCAGTAGCTATGCAGTGGTGGCACACACCTTTTATCCCAGCAATTGGGAGTCAGGGGCAGGTGGAGGCAAAGGCAAGCAAGTTCCTGTTCAAGCCTAGCCTTGCCTACAAAGTAAGTTCCGTAACAGCCAGGACTACACAGAGAAACCCTTCCTTGAAAAATAAACAAAGCAAACAAACATCTTTAGTATATATTATCTTATATTTCATGTTCAGAATCCATACATTTCTTTATGGGTAGAGAAGTCAAATACAAGTCAAGTGAGTTCTGACACTAGAATTAACTCTTAAAGGGAAATTTTTCTTCTCAGGATTTCTGAACCTTCCCTCCCCATCTAAGATAAACTCTGACATCTCTTTAATTAAATATTCTCACTATCATGGCCCATACTTGGAATAAGTACATGCTACCCCAGATGAGGATACATCATCACCTGATGGCATACGTATGGTATATAGGCTGACAGCTTGCCTATAAATGCTATAAAGTAAGTCTTCACTGACTTAAAACAAAACAAAACAAACAAAAACAAAAAACAAAAAAACTAAGCACTGGGCAGTGAAGCCAGGGCCTTGTGCATATTAACCAGATATTCTGACATAGAGCTACAATTCGCAGGCCTAGATAAATGTTGAATTACTTCCACTTTCTTCTCCTTCACTCAGGCATCAACACACTACCTCTTTAGCATTAACTCTAACAATTTTAGAAAAACTATTTTCCCCCATGAACAACACACTTACAGCTGTATAATACTATTTTTAAGTTTATGATTTTAAGATAGGGTTGCAAGCCGGGCGGTGGTGGCACACGCCTTTAATCCCAGCACTCGGGAGGCAGAGGCAGGCGGATTTCTGAGTTCGAGGCCAGCCTGGTCTACAAAGTGAGTTCCAGGACAGCCAGAGCTATACAGCCTGTCTCCCAAGTGCTGGGACTAAAGGCATGCACCACCACAGTCTGGGTTAATAATATTTTATTCAAAAACAAAAAAATCATTCAGAAAAACCTCTGAGATCTGAGTACTAAAATGCCCAGGATCCCAGTACCTGAGAAGCTGAGGCAGGAGAATAAGATCAAAGGTCACATTTAGCTACACAGTGAGAACCTTTTGTAACAAAATAGAACATTAGAGCCCAGCAGTAAGCTCTCTCACTTACACAATGAATTTTAATAAATTAAAATTTTAAACAAAAAAGTATAGCTTTTCACTGCTATGTTTATATGAGACCAAGAGAAGAATTTCAACAAATTTCTTTTAGACATATTGTACTTGTCTGTAAGATTTAGTTATTAATTCTTGGCAAAAATGTATGTTATCAGAGCTAGAGAGATGGGTTAGTAGTTAAGCCCTGACTGTTCTTCCAGACCTGATTCAATTCTCAGCATCCATATGGTGGCTCATAACTATCTGTAGCTACAGCTCCAAGGGATTCTATACCATACTCTTCTGGCCTCCACAGGCACCAAGCACACGGGTTGTACACAGAAATGCATGCAAGAAAACACCATACACATAAAATAAAAAATAAGTAGATCATTCTTTTAAATTGCATGTTAACTTCTAGTTTCTGAATGAATAACAATTCACACACTATGATTGTAAGAGCTCAGAATTTTGATGCTTTTAAAGGAAATCAGAAAGATTAAGTTCCGTTCTGTGCTATTTTCTCCCCCATCAAGGACTTCTGGCTCAGAGAGAATACATTCAGCAAGAAATATCTAGTTTACAGGCAAGTTAGTTCACACAGCGACTTTAAGATTAGCAAGGAAAGAGCAGAAAATGCAGCTGCTCCTCTTAGGTGTTCAAGGCACTAGGTTTGATCCTCAGTAGCAGAAAAAATAGACTAGCGGGGGCAGTAACAACACAGTAAGAATATGTGCTCAAGAAGGGGGGGGGAGAACAGAGAGAAAAGAACATGGGTTTTATAATTTGCCATCTAGATCTGCTAGGTCTCAATACTGAATTCAACATCTGTTTGATTCATCTGCTCTAGGCCATTACTTCCTCTATAAAATATAGGAATAGAGTCTGGAAATAATGCAAACTATTTTTCATAGAATGTATTCAAATCTATAAGGTCTTGGGTAAATCTCCTGCAACACCACCTCCCCCCCCCCAAAAAAAAAAGAAATCACAGAAATTGCATCACATATCTCCACAAAGTTGTTTTAAGAATTAAGACACACAGGACTTGTAGTAACTCTTCTAGAACTCTTCTAGTGTAGAACACTATCAATTATCATTGTGAATTATTGAAACTACTTGTTTGGGCTTTTTATTATTGTTGTTGGTTTTTTCTAAGTCAAGATCTTGCTGTGTAGTTCAGCTCCGCCTATACTCACTTATGCTCAGGCTGGTTCTGAACTTAAGGCAATTTTTCTGCCTTCCCCTTCTGAGCACTGGAATTAAAGGTATGAGATACCATGCTCAGGTATAATAATACACTTTATACCCCTATTCACAGAATGGGAAAAAGTCAAGAGAAATAAGAAGTACAACATAAATGAAAAGGAAAAAAAAAGAGAGTGTGTGTTAAATTTTAAAAAAAAATCAGAAGAAAATAAAAAGCTGGTACTAGTTTACTGAAACAAAACTGAGAAGGGGCACCACAGGTCCATGCTAAGATAAAACAGCATTGTCCTGACAAAGGAACCAGGCACTAGACTACAACTGTTATGGTAAGAGCGGGCTGGCCTGCTAGTTACTGTGAGGAGCTCATGCATCTTCAGCACAGACACACATTAGCTCTACCTCTCTTACGGTGGACCCCACAGCACAGAAAGCTGAAACCTAGTAAGGGAAAACAAAATTGTCACTTACTTTTGGAGTTCTACTTGCTTACAGTAGACTAAACACATTCACATTAATTAATAAAACTCTAAGTGAAGCATCACACTGTGAAATTCCTTCTACCCAAGAGATGTAGCTAGCACAAAATTTCCAGTAGCTGTCAGACAGTGGTCATGCCAACCCAGCATTTAGGAGGCAAACACAGGTAGAACTCTGAGTTCAAGGCTAACCTGGTCTACAGAGTGATGAGTTCTGGGATAGCCAGGCTTTTACAGAGAAACACTGTTCTCCCCAAACAAAACATCAACAAAAATCCCAAAAGTCACAAAACTTACTTCAAAGTCAGGCAGTGGTGGCGCATGCCTTTAATCCCAACACTTTGGAGGCAGAGGCAGGTGGATTCTGAGTTCAAGGCCAGCCTGGTCTACAGAGTGAGTTCCAGGACAGCCAGGGCTACATAGAAAAACCCTGTCTCAAAAAACCAAACCAAACCAAACCAAACCACCAAAAAGCTTTTTACGCCAAATCATTTAGGTCTTCTGTGGATTTCAACTGGAAAAAGTTTTCACACCTAAAGTTATTCCTCATATAGGCTTCTATACAGGATGCACATACAAAGATATTCAATGTAGAATTATACATAATAAGTATAAATGTACAGGACTGTTTTGGGAAAATCACAGTAAATAAGGATGAAAAGTCACAGGGTAGTTGAAAATGGAACACTTAATAACCATTATTTTATATAAGCATTATCTTTAAATGCATACTTATAATAGCTTACATAACAAATCATAATAAAAATTTTTAAAAATTTCAGTCTTTTAGTCCAGTCCAGTCTTGAACTTGAGAACATACCTCAGCTTTTCTTTATTTTTTTTTTAAAGGTTTATTTATCATTAAACATTATTACACTGTTGCTGCCTTCATACGCACCAGAAGAGGGTGTCAGATCTCATAACGGGTGGTTGTGAGCCACCATGTGGTTGCTGGGATTTGAACTCAGAACCTTCGGAAGAGCGGTCAGTGCTCTTACCCGCTGTGCCATCTCACCAGCCCTATACCTCAGGTTTTCAAAATATGATATTATAGATGAGACCAACTACACCCAGCTCCACAATAAATTACTGAAAACAGGTTGTTTTTACAAAAAACAAAAACAAACAAACAAAAACATGTAAGGGCTAAAGGGATGGCTCTTTCAGGGACCCTGGGTCTGATTCCCAGTACCCGTAGGGCAGCTCACAACTGTCTGCAACTCTAGTCCCATGAGATTGATAACCTCATTTGGCCTCTGTAGTCATTGTATACATTTGGCACAGACAAGCATGCAGGTAAAAGACCCATATACATAAAAATAAAATGATATGATATACTTAATCAATTATAAACTTACTTATTTATATATATATAAAAGAGACTCAAAAATAATCATGTATATTTGCTGGTATCGGGTTGACTTGATTAGTTTCTGTTTTTCCTGAAGCACAGATAAACTTTTTATAAGTCTCATGGTTTTTATTTTAATTATTTTTAAATCTTTTAAATTTACTCACCTTTTTTATATGCACAGAGGTTTTGTTCGCACATATGTCTATGTAAGAGTGTCAGATCTTGGCTTTACAGTTACAAGCTGCCATGTGGATCCTGGGATTTGAACTCAGGGCCTGAGCAATTAGTGCCCTTAACTGCTGAGCCATCTTTCCAGCCCATATTTTTGTTTTTTTAAAGATTGATTTTTGCTGTTGTTGCTGTTGATTTCCTGAGACAGGGCTTTTCTGTGTAACCCTGGCTTTCCTGGAACTCCCTCTGGCCTCAGATACAGAGAGTGGCCTGATTGCCTCCAAAATGCTGGTATTAAAAGTGGGTAGTTTATACCATCACCCAGCTTAAGATTGACTTATTTTTATTATATATATATATATATATATATGTGTTTTGGCTGTATGTATGTTTGTATATTATGTGCATGCCTTGTGCCCATGGAGGCCAGACGAGGGTATTGAATTTCCTAAAACTAGAATTGTAGACAGTGGTGAACCCCTATGTGAGTGCTGGGAATTGAATCTGAACCTGAGTCCTCTGGAAAAACAGCCAGTTCTCTTAACTGCTGAGCCATCATTCCAGCACAAGTAGTATAATCTGTATATTGCAAATTAAAGAGACACACACAGAAAGCTTCAGGGTCACTTCTCCCTCCCTCCCTCCCTCCTTCCCTCCCTCCCTCTCTCTCTTTTAACAACCTTTAGTTTGCAGAATTCCAGTGCTTAACAACCACCCAACAAATCACCAACAAACCAGCCAAACACACATCAATGCAAGTTTGTAACAAAATCACTTCTCTATGCTACAAAAATAAGTTAGAAGGATAAAAAGTGAAAAAAAAAATGCCTAGAGGACCAGTTAATAAAGGTGCCTGAGTTCAATCTTTAAGACCAACACAGTGGAAAAAGAAGACAAATGACTTCCTACACATTATTCTTTGACATCTCCCTCTGATACACATACAAGAGAGAGAAGTATAAAAAAAATAATAATACACAGGACAAGGTTGGAGAGTTGACTAATCCAGTTCCAGAGGATCTGATTCCTCAGGCATCTGAAGGTACCTGCATTCACATGAACACACCCACACACTGACACACACACACACATAATTTAAAATAAGTAAGAATCTATGGGGCTGGAAAAATAGCTCAGTGGTTAGAAACTGGGTATTCTTCCAGAGAATCAGGGTCCACTTCCCAATACCCACAACTCCCAACTCAGCTCACAACTGTCTGTAACTCCAGGGGACATGACACCCTCACACAGATATATATGCAGGCAAAACACCAACACATATGAAACAAAAATAAATAATTTTTAAAAAATCTTTAGGAGGAGGAAAAGAAGCAACAGCAGTAGCAGCTGCCATTGCCACCTAAAAAAACAATATAAAAGTAAGTGCGGTCTGCACGTATCCCAGTCTTTCTTAAGGACATTTACTTCAGGACACTCCATCATCTTCAGCAAACCTAGAGAGATATACATTAGAGACTCTTCTCTGAGAAAGGGAGCCATGAGGGTTTGGAGAAGCCTCGAAGGTAAAACCTCATGCTGTTTGTTTGCACAGGCCTGACAACCTGAGTCCAACCCCTAGAACCCACATAAAAAGTCAGATAAGCAAGGAAGCTAAAGTGTGGACAGTGGTGGCGTACACCTTTAATCCCAGCACTTGAGAGGCAGAGGCCAGCCTGGTCTACAAAGTGAGTTCCAGGACAGCCAGGTCTACACAGAGAAACCCTGTCTTGAAAAACCAAAAAAAAAAAAAAAAAAGTAAGGAGGCTAACAAGGTTGTTCCCTGAACTTCAGCACCTTACGGCAAGTACACACACTCATACATACATACACAAAGTAAATACTTTTAAAAAAAGACAACCCTATCTTTCAAATTTTATTAGTTAGTTAGTTAGTTAGTTGGTTGGTTTTCCAAGACAGGGTTTTTCTGTGTAGCCCTGGCTGTCCTGGAACTTACTCTGTAGACCAGACTGGCCTCAGAAATCCACCTGCCTCTGCCTACCAAGTGCTGGGATTAAAGGCATGCACCACCACTGTACAGCAATATTCCATATTTATATATCTCACAGATGTTACAATTTGAGAAATATCTTTGAAAACAAAACCAGGCTCTGGCAGAGTATGGTGGCACACTCCAATAATCCCAGCATATAAACTGGAAAAAAAAAGTATCAAAAGTTAAAGCCATCTTGGTTTATACAACACACTCAAGGTCAGCACTATTTCCCATACCAAAACCCCAAACTAGATATGCTTTTAAATATAAAAATAAATTGAGAATCATTGTTATTAAAATGACTTCAGAAACGAAGCAGCCATATCAAATATTAAAGTACAGACTAACTCTTGCTCCATATCCCCACTTTGCAGTTTTTTGACCAAGATCTATTTAGTTAGCTGAGTCTGGCCTCAAACTCCTCCTGCCTCTGCCTCCCCAGTGATAGGGTTACAAACATTTACACCCTACAATATAATTCTGTCTCTTCTGCTGTCTCTTTCTCTTAGATTTATTTATTTTTAAATGTATATGTGTATGGTTGTTTTGTTTATCTGTATGCTTATGCACCACGTATATGTCCTGGATCTGTGAAAGCCAGAAAAGGGTTTCAGATCCCCTGGAACTGGAATTACAGGCAGTTGTAACCTACCATTATGGGTGCTGGAAACTGAACCCAGAGCAGCCAATACTTTTAACTGCTGAGCCACCTTTCCTGCCCCTTTTAAACCCAAACCAACAACAAAAACAAGGTCTTATTTTATCAGCCTAGTGGTTTGGAAATCACTAGGTACCCAAATCTGGTTTTTATTATTATTGTTGTTGTTTTTTAATGTATGTGAGTACACTGTCGCTCTCTTTAGACACACCAAAAGAGGGCATCGGATCTCATTACGGATAGCTGTGAATCACCCACTATGTGGGTGCTTGGAATTGAACTCAGGACCTCTGGAAGAGCAGTCAGTGCTCTCAACTGCTGAGCCATCTCTGCAGACCCCAATTTGGTTTTGAACACATGGCAGTCCCTCACCTCAGTCTCTCAAGCTGCTAAGCTCACAGGTGTGCACCACCACACCTAGCCATTTACAAAACATCGGAGCAACTCTGTTCCAGTTAGGGAAGCATTCCAGTTTGGTGCTTTGCAGCACCCTATCTTATGTTTACAGAGAAAAAGATACTGGAAGGACTGGTTTCTAGTTACTCTGCAAAACACCAGAGTTAATCTCTCCAAATCTGCTTGGTAATACCAGACAATTCAAAACTAAAATTTCAAATTAAAAATAATCAAAAAGCCTGGTCTACAAAGTGAGTTCCAGAACAGCCAGGGCTACACAGAGAAACCCTGTCTCGAAAAACCAAAAAAAAAAAAAAACAAAAAACAAAAAACAAAAACAAAACAACTTTTTTTTTTTTTTTAAAGTTGGTGGGCTCACAAATACACCTACAGTAGTAAAAATACTATTAAATTGAAAAAAGAAAATGTCAGGCTGGTGAGATGGCTCAGCGGTTAAGAGCGCCGACTGCTCTGCCAAAGGTCCTGAGTTCAAATCCCAGCAACCACATGGTGGCTCACAACCATCCGTAACGAAATCTGATGCCCTCTTCTGGAGTGTCTGAAGACAGCTACAGTGTACTTACATATAATAAATAAATAAATAAATAAATAAATAAATAAATAAATAAATAAATAAATAAATAAAAAAAGAAAATGTCAAAAAGAAACAAAAATTATCAACATAAGTCTGAGAAATGTAACTTCAATCCTTAGCACACACAAAAGGGGCCTGTAAGTCAAGCTCCAAGGGATCCAATACCCTCTTCTTGCCTCGGCAGACACTGGCACACAAATAGCATTCACTGACATGATACACATAAACTTAATAAAAGCAAATCATCAAAAATAAAGGTGACAATTTAAATGAAAATATGTTCAGAGAGTAAAGAACTCTGAAGTGAGTTGGGCCCCCCTAGTATGTGGAACAATCAGCTTTGGCCTCAATGTCAAAGCCTCTCCCAGCTCTTTCGGAGAAGCATTTCCTTTGGAGATGAGATGACATCATTCAGCAGACAAGGAACCAAAAGACACTGTGTGACTGACTGCAGTGTCTGAAGTACACGTATAATTTGTGGGTGCTAGAGGCTAACCGGACATACATTCCTCTGACTAGTTTTGCCTGAACAGGTCATAGACAAGGTATCACAAAGACTCAATCCAGTGCTTACCAATAGTACAACTTAAATGTTTCACAAGGTAAACATGCTCTTGGGAACTAGTTTGGTAAGAATGAAAGCCAAAGATTAAAAAACAAATAAAAATCCAGCAAAGTCAAAAGCTAAACTCTCTACAACAACAAAACAACCAAACAACAACAGAAACCCAAGCTAGTTTGTTTGCTGAACACCTCATTGCTCTTCTAGTTGGGAATACTGAAAATCATTCTAACTATGCCCCTTCAGGTGGGAGGCACAGTATGTCCTCCAAACAAAAATACTCAACAATATGAGCATGCTAAGAAGTACTGAGGAACACACAGTTCTAAGTGACATTGTGAAAAGAGATAGAAAAAGAAGGACACTGCCCAGGGCTAGTGGCACATGCCAGTAACTGAGTACTCACTCAGAAAACTAAGACAAGAGGATCTCAAGTTCAAAGCCAGAAAAGCTACAAAGGAAGACTGTATTTCAAGAGGTTAAACAATAATAAGTAGCTGGGCGAGGTGGCGCACGCCTTTAAGCCCAGCACTTGGGAGGCAGAGACAGGAGGATTTCTGAGTTCGAGGCCAGCCTGGTCTACAAAGTGAGTTCCAGAACAGCCAGGGCTATACAGAGAAACCCTGTATCGAAAACAAACAAACAAACAAACAAACAGAAAAACAGTAATAAGTAAACACAACTGACAGGCATGGTGGTGCATACCTTCAGTCTCAGCACTTGGGAGGCAGAGGCAGGTAGATCTCTGAGTTTGAGGCCACCCTGGGCTACAGAACAAGTTCTGGGACAGCCAGGGCTATAAACAGAAACCACCACGGCCCTCCAAACAAACAAAAATACCCACCACAACTAAAACTGGACAGGCATAGTATGTACTTTTAATTCTCCTATCCAAGATGCAGCAGCCAGGGGACCATGGGTTCAAGATCTGCCTTAGTTACAAAGTGAATCCGAGGCCAGCTTGTATGTATCAAACTCTGTCTCAAAAGACGGAGGAAAAACTGGACCACAACTAACTCATTGGCAGCAACTGAATCAAGGCGATTAAAACCAAGGCACACTGCAAAGAAAAGCTCAATTTTGTTTTCCAGCAGGTATCCATTTACTCTGAGAATGTCAGAAAAGTCAAGAAAGGGTCTAAAAGCCGCGCACGCCTTTAATCCCAGCACTCGGGAGGCAGAGGCAGGTGGATTTCTGAGTTTGAGGCCAGCCTGGTCTACAGAGTGAGTTCCAGGATAGCCAGGACTATACAGAGAAATCCTGTCTCGAAGGAAAAAAAAAAAAAAACAACCAAAACAAAGAAAGGGTCTAAACGTAAAAGCTTAAAAGTCGTTTGAAAGAGCCGGGCGTTGTGACGTGTGCCTTTAATCCCAGCACTCGGGAGGCAGAGGCAGACCAATTTCTAAGTTCGAGGTCAGCCTGGTCTACAGAGTTGACCTCTCTCTGAGTTGTTCTGAGTTCCAGGACAGCCAGGGCTATACAGAGAAACCCTGTCTCGAAAAACCAAAAAAAATAAAATAAAATAAAATAAAAATAAAAAAAATTTAAAAATTTAAAAATAAGTCGTTTGAATTGGGACAGCTAGATGGCTCATTGGGTAAAAGGAACTTACCACCAAGCCCAATGACTTTAAGTTCAATCCCCAGAACTCACATGGAGGAAGGAGAGGACCAACTCCTCTACAAGCTGCCTTTTTTTTTTTTTTTTAAAATCAAGTCAACTTTTTTTATTGTCAGTTACATGCTTTATATAGTTTCATGGCAGTTAGGGCTGTAGAGCAAGAGAGGCTCTCTGCCATAAAAAGAAAGTCCAATTTTGGACATAGAATTGGGGAGGTGCATTGCCAAGCATCTTAAATGCCTCTGGACTATGGCTGGCTAATTCAGAATGCCCAGGTATTTTAAGAATACCTGGGCAGGGTTGTACAAAAAAGGCTAGGTTTCTACACATTCTATTTACACAGTTGAGGGGACGCCACCACGTCAGGCGCAGCAGCTGCACTTGTCTGAAGCATCTTTGCAGATGTGGCCCTGAGAGCAGCAGCAGCAGCTTTTCTTGCAGGAGGTGCATTTGCAGGAGCCAGAGCAGGATCCATCTGAGACACAGGAGCAGTTGGGAGTTCATGGTGAGTGGAGGCAGCAGTTGATGATCCATGAGAGATGATGTTAGAGTTCTAGGAGGAGCGTGATCACAACTTGTCTTCTGGCCTCTATATATGTGCACCCTGGCATGCCCCACTACCACATATACAGAAAATAAATGTAAAAAACATTTGTTTCAGTTTGATCTACCAGTCTTGTCACTTATGAGTCAACATATTGCCAGGAATACCAAAAAATGAGCTACAGGTTTACCAAGATCCTTTAATACCACTCAGCCTCTCCAGAACACCCTTGTCCTAGTAAAGCTGTCTAAACCTCAGCTGCACAATTTAGGATATGAGAATGTGCAATTAAAATAATTATTTCTGGGGGCTGGTGAAATGGCTAAGTGTATAAGAGCAAGGTCCTGAGTTCAAATCCCAGCAATCACATGGTGGCTCACAACCATCCATAATGAGATCTGACACTCTCTTCTAGTGCATCTGAAGACAGCTACAGTGTACTTATTTATAATAATAAATAAATCTTTGGGCCAGAGCTAGCAGGGACTGAGGGAGCAAAGCCTACCAGAACATGCAGAGGTCCTAAATTCAATTCCCAACAAGCAGATGAAGGCTCACAACCATCTGTACAGCTATAGCGTGTACTCATATACATAAAATAAATAAATAAATCTTTAAAAAAAATAACTATTTCCTTCTAATGTACCTTTACCTCCAGTACAAGGACAAATTTCACTTCATCCCTTGACACCAATATTTTGCTCAAAACCCTAAGGTTTTCTTTCCTTTCTTCCTTCCTTCCTTTCTTTTCTTTCTCCAAGACAGGGTCTCACTATGTAGCTCTTGTCCTGGAGCTCACTATGTAGACCAGACTAGCCTGGTCTCAAAGAAATCAGCCTACCTCTGTCTACAAGGAATGCTGGTATTTGTGCCACCACAACCAGCCACGTCTTTTCTTAAAATACCTGGGCATTCTGAATTAGCCAGCCATAGTCCAGAGGCATTTAAGATGCTTGGCAATGCACCTCCCCAATTCTATGTCCAAAATTGGACTTCCTTTTTGTGGCAGAGAGCCTCTCTTGCTCTACAGCCCTAACTGCCATGAAACTACCTAGACCAGACAGGCCTCAAAGCTTGTAGCAATACTGCTTCTACCTGAGTCCTGGGAGTCCTGTGAATTCAAGCAAATGCCATCACACTCCACCCTGTTTCTAGCTATCTGGATTAATATACACATATTCCGGGGTTGAAATATCACTCAGTTGTAGAGTTTAATTAGGTTATGCTTGTATTTGGCCCTGGGCACTTGGAAGAAAGAGATGTATATGAACAAAATGCATGCATATTTCAGCAAAAACAAAACAAACCCATATCTTTTATGACAGCAAAACAAGCATCAATTCTTTGAACAGCACTTCCCTCCACCAGCAAAATAAAATCATAGGCAGTTGCTTATGGAGCTTTCTCCACACAGCCTATCTGAGTCAGAATTCAAAATACCTGCTTCTTTTTCCTTTTTCCTTTTCCCCCTCAGATACTGGCCCAAGGCTGAGTTAATGCCAGGGCCAGGAAGCAGGAGTGGATGCGTTGGTGAGCAGGGGGAGGGGGGAACAGGTTTTCAGAGGGAAAACCAGGAAAGGGGATAACATTTGAAATGTAAATAAAGAAAATATCCAATAAAGTTAAAAAAAAAAAAAAAAAAAAAAAGATTCCCTCGACTGCTACAGAAAAGTCAGTACTTTTTATCCTCTTCCCCCAACCCCACACTAAGAAAAGACAGAAAAAGGAACTTGTAATTTTAATCTTTCTTTCTTTTTTTTTTTTTTAATTTATTTATTATATGTGTGTACACTGTAGCTGTCTTCAGACACTCCAGGAGAGGGCATCAGATTTTTTGTTATAGATGGTTGTGAGCCACCATGTGGTTACTGGGATTTGAACTCAGGACCTTTGGAAGAGCAGTTGGTGCTCTTAACCGCTGAGCCATCTCACCAGCCCTTTCTTTTGTTTTTTTAAGACAGGGTCTCATGTTACCCAGGTTGGCCTTGAACTCCCGATCCTCCTCTTCTCACTGTCAAAAGTACTAGGATTACAGACCTATACCTCACACCTGGCCTTGCTGCCTTCATTTATTCATTTACACACACACACACACACACACACACACAGCCTTGTTATCTTCTTCACGGCCATATAAAGTAAGGAGACTCAAAAATTCCAAGGCATTTGAAGGAAAGGCAGACTGATTCAGTTATTTACTAGAAGTAAGCGCTGGTCTACACAGCAAGTTCCAAACCATCAATGGCTACACAGTGAGACTCCATCTCAAAGGGAAAAAAAGAAACAAATTAGAGGAAAAAAGGTTGAACTTTAAAGGATAAAAATCACACTAGGCACAGTGGCATTACCCTGTACTCTCAGCTCAGAAGGCTGAAGCAGGAAAATTATAAATAAAGAAGCCAGTCTGGGTAAGATTCTTTCTCAAAAAAAAAAAAAAAAAAAGCCAGAGTTGGTTGCTCACTCCTGTGTCTCAGCTCCAGGAAGGCTAAAGCAGAGGATCACATCAATGAAATATCAATGAAATCTGGCTCATAAAAAAGCAAGCAAGCAAGCAAAAAATAGACACCCTCTCCCCTCTCCCCAGCTCTGGTTCTCTTGATATTACTGTTCATACTATAGGTCCACAGTCTCCATTATATTATCAAAGAAAAACAAGCTAATAAAATATTAAATAGCTTTTAGGTAGCACATAAAGCAAAGGTATTAATCAGAAGAGTTAATATCAACCCAGGAGTCCATAAGTAAAACATACTATTTTGACAAAGCTAACTTTTAAGTATACATACCAACTAATCTCAGATACTGGACACTTATAAAATAAACTATAATTATATATGACACTGGGCTTAAACAGCCACAGCAGAAATAAATATTTCAAAAAACATTGACAGTATGAAAAGTCAAGTATGGTATGTATCTCCGCACCAGCTACTACTGCAGTCTAAAGCAACAGAACTGAAGTGTCAGGAGTCCAGGAGCAGCTCAGTAAGACCTGATGCTCTTTGTTGTGGTTCAGAAAGAGGTAGGGGGCCAGGCGTGGTGG
>NC_034593.1:85317143-85325530 GCF_900095145.1 Mus pahari
AAAAAAAAAAAAAAGAAAGAAAGAAAGAGGTAGGGGGATTAGGTTGGCAGGCAGCTCAGTGGATCAGTGAATAAAGGCGGCGTTGCCACCAATTAACATAGGAAGTCTGAGGACCCACAAGATGGAAGGAGAAAAACTAATTCCTATAAGGTGTCCTTTAGCTTCCACCTACAGGCATATACATACATAGGTGTACATTCATACACTCTCAAAGTTGTTTTAAAATATAAAAAAGCAGAAGGAAGGCCAGGAGGTGGTAGCACATACTTTTAATCCCAGCACTCAGAGGCAGAGGCAGGCAAATCTCTGAGTTCAAGATCAGCATTGTCCAGAGTGAGTTCCAGGACAGCCAGGGATACACAAAGAAACCCTGTTTCGAAAAAAAAAAAACAAAACAAAACAAAACAGGAGGAGGAAGGTCTGATGAACCCCATGTGGCAGCCCATGATGGTTAAAAAAGACAAAAAACCAACAGAACAAAGCAAACAAGGAACCAGGAGAACCCCAAGTGTAAGACCAGACAGGTCAGAGCTACACTGCAAACCTCTCAAAACAGCTAGGTGCCCTGCAGTGGTGGCACACACCTTTAAACTCACCATTTGGAAGACAGAGAGGCAGGCAGGTTTTGAGTTTGAGGCCAGGCTTATCTACATTGTGAGACAGCCAGGGTTATACAGAGAAACCCTGTTTCAAAACCAAACAGACAAACAAACAAACAAAAGGAACAACAAAGAGACAGCTAGGTAGGCAGAGGGTCAGTACAGGAGCTAGAAGGTTACTCCCAAATCATTTGTGCTTCTGATACAAACCAATAGATGAGGAGTGACTATTGGCAAACTGTGCTTGGGAGGAGCAGAAGTGACTAGAGTGCAGGGGCATCTAAGGTTTCAGGTGCTTTTCCTTCAGGGACGCAAATGTGATTTTAATCACACAGTTCTTATTTCAGGGAAGCAGCACACATCTTGGCATTCAACTCTCTTTCTAATCTTTGCTCTAATTTCAAATCAAGACTCCAAACACCTGGGTGTGATGACATACACATTTAGTCCCAGCACTTAGGCAGTAGATGGACCTCTGAGTTCCAGAATAGCATGGTCTACACAGAAAGACTTCTAAGCCAGCCAAAACAGCATTGTCAGACCCTGCCTCAAAATAACAACAAACATACCCTCAAAAACACAAACTCTTGGCTCTCATTTCCAGTAAAAACTCAACTTAGTTACTTGATCGTCAAGGACAGGAAGCCAGGGTCTCTGAACCCTAAACAAGCGGTCGCTGACAACAGCGCCTCATCAGACCTGATTTCATGAGGTGGTCCCACTGTCCAAATAATGAAGATGAAAAGTAACAAAGGAAGGACTACATTTTCTTTATACAGCAAATAGCAGAACCCAGGTGTCAAACTATATCACCTTTAACAACCAAATCATATGAACAAGCACAAACCTCTGTAAGACGATTAATTCATGTTAACTGCCTCCAGATTCAAACTTGATAACTTCTCTAAAGGAAAATATCACTTAAGAGCTTATGGTTTGGATAGACCATAATGGCACATGCCTTAATCCTAGCATTAGTGAAGCAGAGGCAGTGGGATTGCTGAGTTAAAGACCAGTTTGGTCTACACAGAGAAACCCTGTCTCCTTTTGAACTTATGGTTTCCCCAGTGTAGTGAGGCACACCTGTGATCCTAGCACTTGAGAGGCAGAGGCAGGAGGATCTCATGAGTTTGCAGCCAGCCTGCTCTATACAGTGAGTTCCTGCTCTATACAGCCAGAACTATATTAAGAGACCCTGTCTCAAAAACAACAACAAGAGAGAGAGAGAGAGAGAGAGAGAGAGAGAGAGAGAGAGAGAGAGAGAGAAGGGAAAGAAAAGAAAAAGAAAAAATGTTATTAAAAGCAATCTAAGCAAGGTACAGAGGAACAGGCCTATAATTCTAGCACTTACAAGATAAACAGAAAGCTAAAGAGATCATATCTACTATATGGAGTTTTTGAGGCACGCTTTTGATACCAGCACTCGGGAGGTAGCAGGTAGATCTCTGTGAGTTCGAAACCAGCGTGATCTACAGATTAAGTTCCAGGATAGCCAGGGCTACATGAGACCCTGTCTCAAAATAAAAGCAAAAAGAGTGTTTGTTCTTTTCTAAAGGATCCTTGTCAGGTGGCTCACACTGTACCAAATTCCAATTCCAGGGGAGGCAAAGTCTCTCTTCTGGCCTCTGAACACAGAGATCACAGAGCTAAAAATTGTTGTGGTTGTTGTTTTTGAGACAAGATCTCTTTCCATACTCCTGGCTATCCTGGAGCTTGCAACATAGACTAGGGTGGCCACAGTCTCACAAAGACTCTCCTTCCCGCGTTACCTATATGCTGAGTTTAAAGGCACATGTCGTCTAAAAACATCTTTTTTAAAAAGGAGGGGAAGAAAAGTATTTTTTTAACTTGCTTTCTAGCAGAGATACTACCTGAAATGATAGGTGGAGGCTTGCTTAAATAACACTCACAAGAATGATTGGAAGCCAGGCATTGTGGCAAACACCTTTAGCCCCAGCACTCAAGAAGCAGTCAGATCTGAGTTCGAGGCCAGCCTGGTCTTCAGATCAAGTTCCAGGATAGTCAGGGCTACACAGAGAAACCCTTGGGGAGGGGGTGGGGAAATGCTTGGCTTCTACTAGAAGTCTTCAAATAAGAAATCGTCTTTAAAAAAAAATTATTTAAAAAAAAAGAAAAAAAGTTGGGCAGTGGTGGCACATATCTTTAATCCCAGCACTTGGGAAGCAGAGGCAGGTGGATTTCTGAGTTCGAGGCTAGCCTGGTGTACAGAGTGAGTTCCAGAACAGCCAGGGCTACATAGAGAAACCCTGTCTTGAAAAAACCCAAAAAAAGAAAAAGAGAAAAGTGACCTGTGTGGGAGGGATGGTTCAGCTTGGTAAGTGTTTGCCATCTAAGCCGGATGACCAGAGTGCAATAACCAGAACTCTCATAAAGGTGGGAGGGAGAGAACCAGCCCCTGACACACACTCTTCTAATACGCACTCACACAGTAATTCAATAAGTAAAACTGAAAACAAAAACCTGTCACTTTTATAAATATTATCCTTTTTCACATTTAGAGAGAAACAAGGGTTGTTATGGATCTCTAATGCTTTTAAAGGAAAGGCAGAGTCACCTCCTCAAGAAACTAAAAATAGAGGCACATAAATTAAAACGCAGCTTGCGAAGAAGGGATCTATGACTATGTTTAAGGGGAAACACAAGTCTACTGAAAATGGCAAGGACAAAAATCACAGAAAAAAAAAAAAAAAGCATCTCATACCCAGCAGCTTCTCAGGCAACAGTTACTGAGGAACACCCAGCATTCCTCTGGAACAGCCTCTGATTCACCCCCATACACATTTCCCCGCCTCCAGACAATCTGTGGCTTTCCTCTGCAGGCCTCTCCAGCCCTCAATCCCCACTGATCTCTAACCACTCTGACTCTCCATGTTGCCCAGTTCCTCAGGATTTCGTCCCTCATCATCCTAGGCACTCCTCCAGCCCCTATCCTATTATGCAACATCCTCCCATAGCTCTCAAGTCACACACACCCCCTCCCCATCTTTATGAAGCCTAACTAACCACAGGCCTAACCCCGGCTCTTCTACAAGTCAAGGCTTCATTTCATCTATCCTCCCTCTTTTAGGGTCTTTTGACCTTGACCTCCCTCCTCATCCTTTAGATGTTTCCAATGTTTCCCCTCTGTGCTGGCTATAGTACCCTCCTATGAGCCCAGCACTAGGGCCGGTCAGGAAGACATAAGAAGTGCCTGTAATCAAAATACAAAACAACGCAACTCCCCATTCCTTTCCATAGTTGTACAGCCTAAAGATAGGAATCACCTAAAGAGTTAATTTGAGAAAGTACGCATGTGGCTGGCTGCTGCTGCTGCTGACAAGAGATGAGAGGAGAAATGACGCACGGGGGTGGGGGTGGGTGGGAAGGGGGAGTCTGAGCGGAAAGCCACTCCAGGAACTTACTCCCAATAAAATCCACAATTCCCATGACTCTTCAGTACTTTTAAGTTCCATAGTCCCCTCAACATTTTGATCTATTATTTTCACAATCACTTTGGTATCTACCTTACACCAAGAAATTCCCTCTATCTACGAATACTCCGCTTACGCTATTTTGTCTTATTAAGCCCAGATTCTGATGCATGCTAGACGAGACCTCCACTACTAAGCTGTATCCTCAGCCTCCACCGATTCGTTTCTCCACTCCTGTTTTTGTCGTTTCTCACTTAACCCTCAACCTCCATCTTTCCTCCTCAAAGTTCTCAACGCAGTCGCCTCTAAGACACTGTGAGTTTTCGTCAGCTTCCCTTTTCTCAGTGACATCCATCCTTTCCCCCAGACTCCTGTAGTAATAGAATTGTCTACTACTTCAAAGTCCGGTCCTGTCCTCCCTTAGGGGCAACCCCTCTGACATCCTCAGCTACAGGTCCCCTCCCAGGACTCGGTCTTGTTCCCATTTCACAGTCCTCCCAGCCGGCTGCCCGCGTCCCACCCGACTCACCTGCGGTACCGGCAGGGACCCCGGCATCAAGGGATGAAAACCCGGCCGCCGCTGGCCCTGAGGAGGCGGACGCCATCTTGGCAGCCCCCTCCCCCTCAGCGGCTTCGCTCCCTTTCAATCCGGCTTTTCCTTTTCTCGGAATCGAATCTTCCCCACGTCTCTTCACAGAACCCGCGTTCGGCGGGCTTCTCGCAGGCGTTGTTCAGGCTCCAGGACAAGCTCAGGACCGCACCACTTGCCCGGCATGGGGGAGAGCTGCAGTCCCGCACCTTCCTAGCAACTTGAACTGCTCTCCGCCAAAGCTACCTTCTCTCACTACACAGGAACACTCGAGCCGGGCCCGGGGAGTCCCGCGTCTCGGACAGAACAAACCTAAAGGAAAACCTAGACACCTGAGGTCCCCCCAAAGCGACTGCCCCCCTCCCGCACCTCCCCAGCCACTGCCTGTTTATCCCCAACTCCACCGCTCCGCTCAGGGTGGGCGGCCAAGGAAACCCCGGTATTGCGCATGCGCCACACCTTCTCGGCGCTCGTCTATCCAGCCGGAGAAAAGAGAAGCCAATCAGAGGGGACTCCAGATCACGTGACAGACTCACGTCACACCCCAAGGAATCCACGGACGGAAGACCGTGTGTCACGGTGGCTCAGTAGGCCAATATAGGTTCGTATCTTTGATCGTGTTGCTACGAACTCTTGTTGAGAATCAGCTGGACCGGGATGGACTGAGCGCCTCAAATGACAGTCCTGGAAAGCACTCGGAGCGCAGCTCTCGTGTCAAGTTCGAAATGCTAAGCTCTTGTGCACTACAAAACATCACAACCATCAAGAATTCTTCCAGCCTTTACTGTTTAAAGGGCGGGCTTGTGGGACCTTCCTTCTAAAGACATAAAAATAGATATTTTGTTTACTTCAAACAGCGACAGAGTTTATTAAATGTAAATATTTGATAAATAAGGCAATGAGGATTTGTCAACAATATAAGAAGAAAAGTAAGAAAAATACATAAAAAGCAAAGTTTAAAAGACCTGTCAAAAAGACTACAGACTATTAAATAACCTCCCCCCATCCAAAGTCCTCCTTAGCGTTCATTTGCTAATTATCTATACTCCAAAGGGCATGGAAATACAGAGGGATTCTACTCTAGCCTAGTCGTCATGAACTCTGCCCAGTTTTTACGAAGAACCTTAGCAGCTGAGAACATTATGGGAAGCCTAGGGAAATCCCTTCTGACCAAGAGCTTCTGAAAAGCAAAGACTGTGCTAAAGTTGTATGTTTACCTCCTGTCACATTTTTGTACAAGGTAATCACTCAAAAATTGTGAAATGAATAAATAAAAGGCATGGGAAAAAAATCTCCAGCTTATTGGCTCTAAGGTGGCCTGGGCACCTGTCCAAATGTCCCTCCAAAGGGAACCCAAATATCTCCCATTCCTTAACCTCGGATTTCTTCCTCTGCCTTCAGGACCTAAAATAGTTGTTTCCTTACTGCCATCTGCTGGATTCTTTATGCTCCCTTGGGTACTAAAGATTGACAAACTTCATTTGATAGAATTAGCACTGCTAATTCAACAGCATTTTGACTCGGGAGCACTGAAGTCTTGTATGTTGTGGTGTACCTGAAGCCTTCGCCTGGCTGACTATTACTGGAGTCAGACAATGCAATTCACTCACAGGTGAAGTTGTCTCTCACAGATACTTAGTAAATACTGTTGAATAAACTGTCTATATTTCCAGAAAAGGTGTTCAGTTGCCTGGGAACTCATCGGATAAAGAGACAAAGCTATGCCTAGGTCCGTGAGATGGGATAAGAGAAAAGTGTAAACTCAGTAGATTCTATTTCCTAAGGTGCTCTAAAAATCAGCTGAGGTAAAGATTAAAGCTATTTCGGACTCTGAAATTGTAACTAGGCAGAAAGGACCTAAATGACTAAGCCAGTTAAAACCAGAATTATCTCCCTATAATTTGTATTTCAGTTCTGAAAGAAAAAAAAAAACATATCTTAAGCTTCCTAGGGACCTTTGTCTCTACATCTCCCAGGAAATGGTCAATGTCACAGCCCCACCTGCTTCTGTGTGTTACTCCTTCATAAGACTACTTTTTAGAGCAAAGATGATGGCTTTTCATTTTTACGGCTCAAGAATGTAGACTATATTTGGCACAGGTTGACGTCCCTAAATATGTCTCCTAAATATATGAATGGATGAAGGTGAAATTCAAAAAGTGAAACTAAATGTTGGAATTGAGATGTCATGGATTCAGGAATGGCGGGTAGCCCATGCCTTTAATTCCAGAATTTAGGAGGTAGAGGCAGGCTGATTTTGTGAGTTCAAGGCCAGTGTGGTCTGCCTAGCCAGTTCCAGGACAACCAGACAACCAGAGTTACATGGTGAGAGCTTGTCTCAAAACAATAATAATAACGATAATAATAAATTATCTTTAAACATTTGGGTATGGTGGCACATGTCTGAGGTTCCAGTTCCACAGATAGTTAAGATCCCTTAACTTGTTCCCTTGAGTTTTCTTCACTTTTTCTCCCCACCCCCACCAAAAAAAAAAATCTTGATTTCGGGAAGAGCCTGGGCGATAGGCAAAATATAGCATACCTTTATCTCAGGGATAAATGTAACCAAAAGGAGAGCTTGGACTGTTTAGGAAGCAGGTAGCCTTCCCTGTCTCTCTGCCCCAGCTCTTACTCAGTCCTGAGGTGTCCTCTGAGTCACGGGGTTACTCTTCCCTAGTAACATTCCTAGCATAGCAGAACTGGGGTGACTGGGCAAGGTGTGGGAGCTGGGGCAGAGCAGAACGCTGTGGCTTGGTGCTCCTGAGGAAATGGCCAAGGGAGTTCACCAATACATACTTTCAGAAGGGAGGCAATCTGGTGACCTCAACGAAGGGCCACCCATTTGGTCTTCAGGGCATGTAAGTGTGCTTTGTCGAAGCACCTTTGCGGGGAGGGGTGTAGTTCAGTGTTAGAGAATTTACCTATCTTATACAAGACCCTGAATTTAATCCTTGGCGTTAGAAAAAAAGAAAAAAGAAACAAAGATTAAAACCAAAAAACAGTAAAAGAATGAGTACCTTCTTCATTCAGTTAGTCTTTCATTATTTACCTAAACCTAGCCTATTCCAGGCACTCACATTCTTAGTATAGACAGATACAATCCTTGGCCTCACTTGGAATGTGCCTTTGTAGTAGAATGCTTTTTAAGAGTTCCTGAGACCTTGGGTTCAATTCCAGCAATAAAGGGGAAACACACACACACACACACACACACACAGGCACACACCAAAAACAAAAACAAAAACGAACTCTTCCCTTAACCTAGTAGCATGAAACACTGAGAAGACCAAAGCAGACCAGTCTATGAGACTGGTAAGTTTGGGGTACATAGAGACCCAGTCTCCAAAACCAAAAAAAAAAAAACCTCAGCAGATAGAGGGGCTTGAAATCAAGCCTGGTGACCTGACTTTGACCCCAGACTCCACATAGTAAAAGTGGAGAGCCAGGTCCTGCACCTTTGTCTTCTGACAAACCACTCCAGTGCAGTGGTACATGCTCACACACATGCACACAAACACATAGTTTAAAAAGAAGTCATTCAATTTTTGTTAAGATTTATTTATTTATTTTATGTATATGAGTACACTGTAGCTGTCTTCAGACACACCAGAAGAGGGCATCAGATCCCATTACAGATGGTTGTGAGCCACCATGAGTTTGCTGGGAATTGAATTCACTCAGGATCTCTGAAAGAGTAGTCAGTGTTTTTAACCGCTGAGCCATCTCTCCAGCCTCTGTAATAAAAAATTTAAATACATTCTTTTTTTT
>NC_034593.1:85327185-85363510 GCF_900095145.1 Mus pahari
CAGGGTTTCTCTGTGTAGCCCTGGCTGTCCTGGAACTCACTCTATAGACCAGGCTGGCCTCGAACTCAGAAATCTGCCTGCCTCTGCCTCCCAAATGCTGGGATTAAAGGCGTGCACCACCACTGCCCGGAATAAATAAATCTTTAAAAAAAATAAAGTGGGAGCGGAGAGGGGAAAGGAGAAAGGAGCTTGCTATGAGGCCGGCCTACTTGGCCCGCACCTTTAATTCTATCGCCGGGAGGCAGAGGCAGGAAGCTCTCTGAGTTCGAGGGCAGCCTGCTTTCCACAGATAGCTCCAGGCCAGCCAGGACTGTAAAGTGAGAACCTGTCTGTAGAAAAACAAACAAAAAATCTAGGTAAGGAGGAACCCTGGTACTGTCCCCTAGGCGCTGCCTAAGAGTGGCCACAGCAGCCACGAGCCGCGAAAGAGAAGACTTAAGGTGGAAAAACTAGGACCGCTCGACGCTCGTCTGCTTTTGCTTGCAGACGCCGAACTTCCGTCATTGACGGTCGCCCGCAGGTAATAGTGTCGAGTGCCGATCTGCGAGAACGCCGAGCTGCGCCAGGGGCGGTATGAGTTTGGCCGGGGGCCGGGCCCCACGGAAAACCGCTGGGAACCGGCTTTCTGGGCTCCTGGAAGCAGAGGAGGAAGATGAGTTCTACCAGACAACTTACGGGGGTTTCACCGAGGCAAGAGCCGGGCCCGGGAAGAGGGAAAGAGGGAAGCAGGGAGAAGGGAAGACCATGGACAAAGAGGAAGGGGCGGGGACTGAGAAAGGCTCTGAAAGGAGCTGGGGCTGGATGGCGGAGTGGAGGGGGACTGTGTGTGCGCGCATGTGTATGTGCCTCTGTGTGTGTGTGTGTGTATGTATGTGCCTGTGTGTGTGCGTGCGCGCATATGTGCCTCTGTGTGTATGCATGTGCCTGTGTGTGTGTGTGTGTGTGCGCGCGCATGTGTATGTGCCTCTGTGTGTGTATGTGTGCCTGTGTGTGTGTGTGCACGCATGTGTATGTGCCTGTGTGTGTGTGCGCGCATGTGCCTGTGTGTGTGTGCGCGCGCGCCTGTGTGTGTGCACGTGCGCGCATGTGCCGGTGTGTGTGCGCGCACATGTGTATGTGCCTGTGTGTGTGTGTGTGCATGTGTTTGTGTCTTTGTAGGCTTTGCAATTTTCTCGGGAGTGTATGTATGTGTGTTTATCGGCTTTACAATTTTCTTGTATGCCCCTGGCTTGCTGGCGGAGTCGGAGGAGTGTGTGCACACGCGCGCGTGTGTGCATGTGCGTGTGCATCAGTGCCTTTGTCGGCTTTGCAATTTTCTTGTCATGCTGCTGAGTTATTTACCAAAAGGAACCTGTCTAGAAACAAACTGAATTAGCACACTCTTGTTTTCAGCTTTCAAATCTCAGCTTACTGTTTTCTTTTCTTTTTTTTTAAGATTTATTTATTATTATATATAAGTACATTGTAGCTGTCTTCAGACACACCAGAAGAGGGCATCAGATCTCCTTATGGATGGTTGTGAGCCACCATGTGGTTGCTGGGATTTGAACTCAGGACCTTCAGAAGAGCTGTCAATGCTCTTACCTACTGAGCCATCTCACCAGCCCACAGCTTACTGTTTTCTTAGGTGACCCTTTATTGACTAAGAGAATCCCCATTTATTTCCAACATAGAAACAAAATTTCAGTTTGCAGTTAGATTTGGTTTACTTCTCATTTTCTGGTTGGTTTATTTTTTTTGGGGGGGGGGGTTCGAGACAGGGTTTCTCTGTATAGCCCTTTATTTATTTATTTATTTTGTTTTTTCGAGACAGGGTTTCTCTGTATAGCCCTGGCTGTCCTGGAACTCACTCTGTAGACCAGGCTGGCCTCGAACTCAGAAATCCGCCTGCCTCTGCCTCCCGAGTGCTGGGATTAAAGGCGTCCGCCACCACGCCCGGCTTTAGATTTGTTTATTTTTGTGTGTGTTGTTGTTGGCTGCATGTATGTCTGTGTGAGGGTGCCAGAGCCTCTGGGACTAGAGTTACAAACACTGGTGAGCTGCCATGTGGGTGCTGGGAATTTGAACCTAGGTCCTCTGGAAGACTAGACAGTGTTCTTATCCACTGAGCCCTCTCGCCAGCCCCCCTTATACAGTTTTTAAAGAGGGTTGCTACACATCATCTCAAAGCCTAGGTAGCCATTCTGCCTCACACTCCTAAGTCCTGGAACTGTAGGTACTTGTCACTAGCCTTGGGTTCCCTCAGTCAGATTTTGTAGGCCATAGTGAAGCAATATTAAGCAGTTTGACTTCTCATTTAAAGGTCTGAAATGAGCCGGGCGTGGTGGCGCATGCCTTTAATCCCAGCACTCAGGAGGCAGAGGCAGGTGGATTTCTGAGTTTGAGGCCAGCCTGGTCTACAAAGTGAGTTCTAGGACAGCCAGGGCTATACAGAGAAACCCTGTCTCAAAAAACCAAAAAAAGATAAAAATAAAAGTAAAATAAAATAAAAAAAGGTCTGAAATGAGGCATCAAAGTTCCATCATTAAATTTTTGGTTAAAAAGATTTCTCTAGTGCTGGTAGTCTCGGAGAGGTGGCACAGGAGGATGACCACATGGCCTGTGTTTCCAGTTCCATCCTGACTCAGCCTTACAGACAAACAAACCCTAATGAGTAAAGCCTAAAGAGGGCAAGGGCATAAAGAAATACAGACAAGGGCTGGGCTGGGGAGGACACTACTGTGGAGGGGTGATTTGCTTAGCTTAGCTGGAGGTTCCAGCTCCCAGCACCACGGAGTGGAGGTGGGTATGGGACGGTATTAAGTAGGGTTGAAGGGAAGTTTTTTAAAAAAGAGTGGACAGGACTTTATGACTAACTAGGAGCCACTATGTACACAGCTTTAATAAACTAGTTTAAAATAGATCTCTCACATCCTTCCTCCAAGGTTCATTTCCTATTCCTGTCGTTTTATTAGTTGTTATTTAATACGTGCACCTCATGCTTCCAGAAAGGATATATAAGAAGGCTTATAATGGAAACAAAAATTAGGAACAGTAAATATAGAAAAAGAGCAAAACAAAATATAATGTGTGAAATTTTCAAATAATAAGTAAAATTATATACATATTTTTAAATCAGAAGTAATTTTGTGGAGAATCCATGTTAAAATGGAAATAGCATTGATAGCTGTGAGTTTCCTTGCAGCCAAACTAAATTTGTTCTTTTGTATGACAGAAGTATATAGTTTATTCAAGAAAGACAAATTGGGCTGCAGAGATGGTTCAATAGTTAAGAGCACTGACTGTTCTTCCAGAAGTCCTGAGTTCAATTCCCAGCAACCACATGGTGACTCATAATCTGTAATGGGATCTGATGCCCTCTTTGGGTTTTTAAAGGATTTAAAAAAAAAAAAAAAAAAAAAAAAAGAAAGTCAAATTTATTTAGAATTAAATTCTAGGGAGAGTTTCTTATTATATGAGGTACAACGAAAGTAATTGGGCTTGATAGAGAACATTCTCTTGTGTATTAAAGGACTGGAACAGAGCCCAGTGCTATGACACTAAGTCCATAGTGCCCTGAAAACACTAAGACGGAACAGTGGGGACTTGATCTCCCCTCTGGTGATGTGCCTTGATTCCAGAGTAGAGCTGAGAGACTTAATGTGTTCTGAGTCTCTTTCACAAACAGTAGTTAGGAAGAGTGGTCGTTTGTGCCAGCTAGCTTAGAGTTCCTGCCATTTGTTGTTTGCTTGCTTTGACAGCATGTGTACACAATCCATTGGTTGTGTCCCTGATTGAAGAGAGAGCATATGCTTAAGGTGCCGCCCAAGCCGGTTGACTTCCCCTGCATCCAGTGACACCCCCCTCCCCGGGCAGCTGCCATTGAAACTTTAGCCTATATTATCTCAGGTTTCATGTCAGGCCTTTCTCTCAATTCCCATAGTTTTCTGCAATATTCCATGGACATACCCCACATCTCAGTAGATCCCATTATCTGCAGTAGATTCAAATATTTTCTTTCCCAGTGCACATGAAGGAGGACACATTCTCTTGGCAGCTGTACTCCACAGTGATGATCAACAGTGAGGCAAGGCAGATGAGGTAACTGAGTCTCCTGGCCTACAGATTAGGTCATAAGTTTATTGGCTTTGCCATTTAGATTTCTGCATAGAAGGCCTGGAGTAGAGAGGTGGCTCCGCTGCTGAAAGCACTTGCTGTTCTTGTCAAGGACGGGGGTTTGGTTCCTAGCACCCACGTGGTGCTAAGCAACCATCCATAACTCTTCATTCTAAAGGATCTGATCCCCTCTTCTGACCTCCTTGAGCACACACCCACACATGCACATACATACATGCAGTCAAAACACCCATCCACATACAATAAATGTGTTTCTCCATTGAAAAAGGTGCAGCCTCCTTTTGACTCTTACAGGCCTAGAGAAGCATCCACTGTTGGAAGGGGGCTGTGATGGAGCTAGAGCAGTCAGATAGCGGGCGTCTTTTAAATGCTTGCCATCTTTTTATGGCGGAGGGTTTATGTGCCACACCTACATGTGAAAGTCAAGGGGGTGACTTGAAGGAGTTGTTCTCTCTACCAGGAGGGTCCTGGAATCAGGTGACATGTTTCTTTACCTGATGAGCCATTCACTGGCCCTAACATGGCTTCTTGGCAGGAAAAGCTCTCTGTGCTTGGGTCTAATTCCTTATTCCATAAATACGCTGTGTGTGCCTGTCGGCCTTTTCTCCTACCTGTAATTCATTCTTCCTTTTTGGCTGTTTTGAACAATACGTTTGTATTAGATCAAGGCTCTTCTCCTTTTTATCCTTCAGAGTTATGTAGCAGGTTCAGCAAACTGTACTTTGCTTAGATCTGGCCCACTACCTGTGTTACTGCAGCACTATATAGTTTCCCTACTGGGTATGGTAGCAGGCCTATAATCCCAGCCCTTGGGAAATAGATACATGAGGATCAAGAGATAAAGGTCATCCTTGACGCCATAGAGTTTGAAGATAGCTTGGGTAAAATCTGTTCTTTTTTTTTTTTAAAAAACAAAACAAGGGACTAGAGAGATGGCTCAATGGTTAAGAGCATGTACTCTCTTTCAGAGGACCTGAGTTCAGTCCCCAACCCCCATGTCAGTTGGCTCACAACAGCCTTTAATTCCAGTATTGGGATATGACGCTCTCTTCTGAACTCCAGAGGGATCTACACTTACTAAGCATGTGTGCACACTTGCATGTGCCCGCACACGCACACACATAAGCACACGCATGCATGCACATACATATAAGTAAAATAAAAATTCCAAAGAAAAGAGTTTCTGTTCCTTTGGCTTTTATAAAGGAGCAATGTCTTAAAGCTTAGGCCTGTTACCCAACCAGACCATTATGATTTGCTTTTTTTTTTTTCTATTGTTTTGGTTTTCCGAGACAGGGTTACTCTGTGCAGTTATGGCTGTCCTGGAACTCACATTATAGACTCAGAAATCCGCCTGCCTCTGCCTCCCAAGTGCTGGGATTATTGGCGTGTGCCACCACCGCCCGGCTTTTTCTATTGTTTTTGAGACAGGTCTGTCTGCATACGTAGCCCAGGCTGTCCTGGAGCTTACTCTGTGTACCAGGCTGACTTTACAGACAGCCACTTGCCTCTGCCTCCCTAGTGCTGGGATTAAAGGTGCCTGCCACCATTTCCAGCTTGCAACTTTTCTTTTTTAAACACTGGTAGAGATTGATCCCAGGTCTGCTCTACCGTTGAGCTATAGCTCCAGCCAAGGGTGCAGCCTCAGACTCATGGTTCTTCCTGGAATGTGCCACCCCATTTATTTGTCTTTGTTTTTATTTATGTGGGTTTTAAAAAAAAGATTTAGTTTTCCTTTATGGATATGGATGTTTTACTTATGATGATATGTGCACCAAGTGCATCATGGATATCAAAGTAGGGTATGATCCCATGGAACTGGAGTTAATAACTGGTTGTCAGCAGCCATGTAGATGCCTAGAACTGAGCCCAGGGCTTCCCAAATTGCACTAAGTGCCACATCTCTCTAGCCTCAGTTTTTGTGTTTTTGTTACAGGGTTTCATGTTCTGCAGACTGGCCTCAAACTGGCAACATCACCAAAGATGACTTTGAACTTCTTTTTTATTGTTGTTTTTAGTGTATTGTTTATTTTTATTTTATATGCATTGGTATATGTCAGTGTGTGTCCAAACCTGGGTCCTCTGGAAGAACAGGTAGCTGTCTTAACCCGGGAGCCATCTCCAGCCCCAGTGACTTTGAACTTGTGATCCTCCTGTTCCCACCGCCTTACCACTAGGATTGCAGTTTTACAACACCGCACCCACTTAATTCAGTGTTGGAGGTTGGACCCAGGGCCTCTTTTGTGCTAGATAAGCATTGTGCCAACTGAGCTATATCCTCAGCCCTTATTTAGGTTTTTGGGACCAGCATCTCTTATACCCTCTTGTTAACCAAGGAATTTTATATCTATTTCTCTGTGTTACAACTTATTTGGTTGTTTTTTTTTTCCTTTCTTTTCCACGTAGAGTCTCACTGTAGCTTATGCTGTCCTAGACCTCCCTGTGTGACCTGGCTGCCCTCAGGTTCACTGCAGTCCTCTTGCTAGGTCTCCTGAGTGCTGGATTATAGTCATGAATCATTGTGACTCATGGTTTAGCTACAACTTCTTTTCATCACAGTGTCTGATCAGTCAGTAAATGAGGGCAAACCACATTTAGATCCTTAAGATCCCCAGTAATTGACATGGAGTGTTATAGACGGCATAGGTCATTCTCCAGTAACACCAGACGACAGTGGTACTAAGCTAAGAACCGTCAATTGGGAAGACTTTGTCTGTGGGGCGTGAAGAGCCAAACGGGAAAGAATTGGATGGTCCTTATCAGGGGAGTGAACTGATCCACTTCCTCCTCAAGGAACATTAACAGTGCCATGGCCAGCCAGTTCTCATCTCCCTGTGTCCTCAGGAATCTGGAGATGATGAGTATCAAGGAGACCAGTCTGATACGGAGGATGAGGTAGACTCTGACTTTGACATTGATGAAGGGGATGAGCCATCCAGTGATGGAGAGGCGGAAGAGCCAAGAAGGAAGCGCAGAGTTGTCACCAAAGCCTATAAGGTACGGAGGACATGGCTTCCTTGGACCTTTTTAATTTTCTTACAGGGTGGGCTGGAGGTGGGCTTTGTTTGTAGCTCAGGCTGGCCTCCAAGGAAAGGCGCCAGCCTGCCCCTGTCCCCATGCCTTGGGGTTAAAGCCTCAGCTCTGAGGTCTTAGGCGTGTCTTCCTCCTCGTGCTAATCTTCTCAGATACAACCCTCACCTCTTGTTTTCCGGTCTGTTTCTAACTCGTCCCCAGGAGCCTCTAAAGAGCTTGAGGCCTCGCAAGGTCAGCACCCCAGCAAGCAGCTCCCAGAAGGCCAGAGAGGAGAAGACGCTGCTGCCGCTGGAGCTCCAGGACGATGGCTCTGACAGTGAGTTTATGTCTGTGGACACTGAGGTTGATAACTGTTGATTGTAAAGAGAATCCTCTGTGTGCAAGTGTGAGTGTGTGCATGTGTGACTTAAACCCCTTCCACCCCCCGAAAAAGAAAAGAAAATGAAGCTAGAAATGTGCTGGCTGTGGTGGCGCAGCTCTGATCCCAGCGCTCCAGAAGCAGAGGCCCGAGGAGCTCTGAGTTCCAGGTCAGACTGGCCTACAGAGTGAATTCCAGGACAGCCAGAGCTACACGGTCAGAACATACTTTTAAAAAAAAAAAAAAAAAGGAAGAAAACAAAGTAGAAATTAATTCATAGCTTTCTTCCCATCTCACTGTCTGCAGGCCGCAAGTCCATGCGTCAGTCTACAGCTGAGCACACGCGACAAACGTTCCTTCGGGTTCAAGAGAGGCAAGGACAGTCCCGGAGGCGGAAGGGTCCACACTGTGAGCGACCACTAACCCAGGAAGAGCTGCTCAGGGAGGCCAAGATCACTGAAGAGCTCAACTTACGTTCACTCGGTCAGTCTGGTTTGGGGAAAGTAGGTGCATAAGAAAAGCTGAGACCTGGAGAACCAGAGAACTGGACATTTGAAGTAAAATAATTAGAAAGTTCTTATGTACTATTCCCAGCACTAGGGAGTTCAAAGCCAGCCTGGTCTACTTCATCAGTTCTTGTCTAGCCAAGACTGTGTATAAGGAGCCTTGTCTTAAAACATGAAAAAGGAAACAAACACACAAAAAGAAGAAATAGTGTGTGTAATAGGAGAGGGACCAGGCAGTTAAGAGTGTATTAAGTAGCCAGGCATGGTGGCTCATACTTTTAATCCCAGTGCTCAGGAGGCAGAGACAGGCAGATCTATGGGTTCAGGATAGCCAGAGCTACACAGAGAAATCCTTATCTGGAGTCTTGGTGGGGTTGTGTGTATGGGGAGGGGTGTCAGCATGATTGAGATCCAGTTGGTGTAAAATAACAATTGTTTGTTTGGTTGGCTTTTCCTTTTTTTGAGAGAAAGCAATATCACCTAGTCAAAACAGGCCAGACATAGGAGATCTGTGGTCTCAGGGTATGGGAGATAGAGACAGCCGAATCAGGCATTCTAGGCCATTCTGGATCATGTGAGCCTTGACTCTAACGGGAAATGTCTGAGCCAGGGAGATATTTCCAGGCGGGCTCTGGCCAGGCTTGAGAGGACCGTGTCCACAGTACCCACACGAGGAAAAGCACAGATCTGTGGTTCATTTGGAGATAAAGGACCAGAGATACTGTGATCTGTTTACTCACTAACAGATAGGTATTGAGTCCCTGTAACAAACAAGCTGAATCTTTCATGGTCCTGATCATGTGTAGCTAATGTGAGTTACTACCGCCCTTCACGATGCAACAGCTGTACCAACAGCGAACTGACAGTGTGTCACAGGATCTAGCAAGGAACACAGCCATGGGAACTGAGGGGTTACAGAAAAATGCCTGAAAAGAAGAGTCACTTAGTTTAGTTTTTTGTTGTCCCTTTAGAATGCAAACTTGGGCTGGAGAGATAGCTTAGAGTTCCTTCCAGAGGTCCTGAGTTCAGAGCCAACCATATGGTGGCTCACAGCCATCTATAATGAGATCTGGAGTCCTCTTCTAGCCTGCAGGCATGCAGGCAGGCAGAACACTGCATACACAATAAATCTGCAGACTCAGCCGGCAGTGATTACACACCTTTAATCTCAGCACCTGGGAGGCAGAGGTAGGCAGATCTCTGAGCTCTGGGACAGCCAAAGCCACACAGAGAAACCCTGTCTCAAAAAAACAAAAAAGAAAAAAAAAAAATCACAGGACAGAGCCCAGATAGCTCAGCAGATAAAGGCACTTGGTGACAGCCCAGGTTGTCCTGAGTTTAATTCCTGGAATCCACACGATAGAAGCTGAGAACTGACTTTGGCACGTTGTCATCTGACCTATCCACACGTGTGTTCATGTACATACACTCTTGTAAATACATATGTGTAATTTAAGTAGATGACAGGCCAGAGTGTGGGAAAGGAAAGCTGACCATTCTGTCCTTTCTCCCTTTGATTCTGCAGAGACCTATGAAAGGCTGGAAGCTGACAAAAAGAAGCAGGTTCACAAGAAGCGGAAGTGCCCTGGGCCAGTAATCACCTACCACTCAGTGACAGCACCACTTGTTGGGGAGCCTGGCCCCAAGGAGGAGAATGTGGACGTGGAAGGGTGAGTGAGCCCCAGGTCCCTGGTTTCTCCAGGAGCTCACCTTCCTCACCGCACACATTCAGACCTCAGCGAATTCTTCCTTCTGCTGCCTGCCAGTGCCAGTTAAAGTAGTCCCTGAGGGGGAGTGAGGCTGATCAAAGAAAAGACAGCAGACACAGGACAAGAGAGAGATCTGGGAGGACTGTCAGTGAGTACTGTAGTAGCCCCAAGGTTAACGAGTATAGCCTTCTGATAGCGCGCAGTGTCTCAGGATGTAAAACTAACATGCTAGCAGAAACAGTTGCTGCCATGTATATAGGTATCTCATCCTATCCTGAGGCCTCCCTGTTCCTTCCTCCAAGGTTAATGGAATGTTTAGCTCCTCCTCTTGAGCCTTACGTGTATCTCCTCCTAACGTTTTATGTCAGCAGTCCAGGAAATCTGGCAGCAGGCCCTGACCTGCCTTGCCTCTGCCTGGAGGGCAGACTTTTACTCTACTTGAGAAGCAGAGGAATGGCTCCTGACACTTCCTGTTGTTTTGTTTTCTTTTCTTGATTTGGGCTCAGTCTGTAGCTCTGACTGGCCTGGAACTCCTTACGTAGCCCAGGCTAGTCTTCACGGTCTTCCCCCCTCTTTCTCCTTAGTATTGGGCTCACAGACGTGAATCCTCATGCCCAGCTTTTTATTTTATTATTTGTTTGCTTGCTTATTTATTTAATTTTTTTATTTTACTGTATATCAGTATTTTGCCTGCATGTATGTCTGGTCTGGCACCCATTGAAGCCAGAAGAGGGTGACATATTCCTTGGAACTGGAGTTGAAGATGGTTGTGAGCCACTGTTTGGGTGCTAGGACTCAAACCTCTCCCCTCTGGGAGAGTAACCCAGCTCTTAACTGCTGAGCCATCTTTCCAGCCCCATGGCCAGCTTGTTTGTTGTTGAAACAGGTACTCATTCTGTCTCCAGCAGCTTGTAACTCAGAAATCATGTTCCCTTGGCCTGGTAAATACTGAAGTCACAGGCGTGAGCCAGCGCACCCAGCCTACCGCCTTCTTATCTGTCTCTGCAACATTTTGTGATTTTTTTTTTCTCTTGCCCGCAGCCTTGATCCTGCTCCTACAGCCTCTGCACTAACTCCACATGCGGGGACTGGGACAGGAGCTGCCGCCGCCGCCGCCCCTCCTGCTCACTGCTCTCGAACCTTCATCACGTTTAGTGATGATGCAACGTTTGAAGAGTGGTTCCCTCAGGGGCGACCCCCGAAGGTCCCGGTGCGGGAGGTCTGCCCAGTGACCCACCGTCCAGCTTTGTACCGGGACCCTGTTACAGACATACCCTATGCCACTGCTAGAGCCTTCAAGATCATCCGTGAGGCCTACAAGAAGTACATCACTGCCCACGGACTTCCACCCACCGCCTCGGCGCTGGGCCCCGGGCCCCCACCCCCCGAGCCACTCCCTGGCTCTGGGCCTCGAGCCTTGCGTCAGAAGATCGTCATAAAATAGAGACCCCTAACCCCTAGACAATCCCTCTCCTGACCTGGCTCTTCACTCGGCTCCTCCCTTCCGCTCTGTCCCTGCCGACCTTCGCCTTTGTTTCCCTCAGCTCCTCCCTAGTTCGTTTCCTTTGCTTGTGTTCTTCATTTTTTTTTAATCTAATAAAATGGTAAAACACTTTTTGTCTGATGTGTAAGGTTGGGGCAAGATATATTTATGAATGTGAGTGTGTTGTGTATTTGGGTTGTTTGTGCTGGGATTGAACACATGGCCTTGTTTCTGCTGGACAAGTGGCCCACTGCTGAAGTAACCCCTCAACCTTGTTTGCTTTCTCCCCGTTTCCCTCTTTTCTTCCTTTTTTTCTTCTCTCTCTCTTTCTTCCTTTCTTTTTTTCCCCCCTCTCTTTTGAGACAGGCGTCTCTACACAGCCCAGACTGTCCTCAAGTAAGATCTTTGCTCCCAAGTGCTAGACTTAGTCTTGACTACCACAATGTGTCCCTAGGCCTTTTTATAGTTTGATAGTGAGTGTTCGTCCTGAAGGGCGGAAATATCCTAAAAGGGAATAGGCTGTGAAAGGAGATTGAGCCTAGGCAATTTCACACTGGTCAAGGCTCGAAGTTTAATAACCGGACTCTGCTTAAGTAACATGAAAAATTCCCAGCCCGCCCTTGAGTCTTTTGGGGGGGGGGGGGGGGTCCGATCGTAGGCGGGTCCATGGGATCATAGGCGGGTCTGAGGATCGAGGCGGGGAGGAGTGCCTGTTGACTTAGGCGGTCCAAGGACGCTGCATTCTGGGAGATCTGGGGAGGTCCTCTCAGTAGCAACTCTCTGGTGGGCCAATGCGCCTGTGGGGGGCTGGTGTTTTGAGGGAGAGTGATTAGTGGAGGTGGGAGACCCCCAACATGATAGTACTTGTTAAGAGCTGTTTTTTTTCTTTTTCTTTTACATGTATGGGTGTTTTGCTCCATAGCATACATGTACATAGAGACCACCGGAAGCTAGCATTGAATCACCTGGAATGAAGTTACTGACATTGTAGCTGCCAAGTTGGTGATGGGACTTGAACCCAGTTCCTCTGGAAATCGCTGAGCCATCTCTCCAGCCCCTTTGTGTGTGTGTGTGTGTGTGTATGTGTGTGTAAAAACAAGGCTTCTTTTTTTTTGGGGGGGGGGAGCCAGGTGGTGGTGGCGCACGCCTTTAATCCCAGCACTTGGGAGGGAGGCAGAGGCAGGTGGATTTCTGAGTTCGAGGCCAACCTGGTCTACGGAGTGAGTTCCAGGACAGCCAAGGCTACACAGAGAAACCCTGTCTCGAAAAACCAAAAATAAATAAATAAATAATAAAACAACAACAAAAAAGTAAGTTCTCGCTAGATTATCCAGGCTAATTTCAGATTCCTGGACTCAAGCAAGCCTCCTACCTCAACCTTCCAAGTGCTGGGCCGAGAAGGGAAAATCGCTGTTCCTCCTCTGTCCTTTTTAATAGCATATATTTACTAAGTAGTGGGATTCATAAAGATGCCTTCACTCAAGCCTATCATTTTTATTACACTTACCTGGCTTGTCCATATTTAACTCTACTAGCCTCTCAAAGTTAAATTCCAAACCAAAATCCTGACACTGTGAGTATGTGTGTCTATGTATACACTTCTGGGTCGGGTGGTGCACCTGTACAGAGGCCAGGCCGCGTCACTGTGTCATCTGTAAGTCCTCCTATCCCTTTGAGACAGGTTCTCTTTCTGTACCAGGGTTCCTGTTCTCTAGGCTATCAGGAGCCAGCAAGCCCCCAATGTTCCTGTGTCTGCCACCACTAACCACCGGAGACATCTAGCTTCTCTCTCTCTCTCTCTCTCTCTCTCTCTCTCTCCTTTTTTCAGGACATGGTTTCTCTCTAGCCCTGGATGTCCTGGAACTTGTTCTGTAGGCCAGGCTGACCTTGAACTCAGAAATCTGCCTGTCTCTGCCTCCCAAGTGCTATGATTAAGGGCATGTGCCATGTGCCCCCTCTCGCTTTTAAAAAAGTTAAAAAGGAAAGGAAAAAAAAAAACAACTACAAGGCTTTGTGCTCACCATGTAGTTCAGGCTGCTCTCCGTCTTGTAGCAGTCCCATCTCAGTGTCCCCTGTCAAGGGAATTCAGGTGTGAGGCACAATGGCTGGTACATCGATACATCATCTTCCATTCAGTGCTTTGAGCAGAACTGGTACCCTACAGTGGGAGTCATCTGATTCTCCACTGGAGGACTCAGCTTGCAGGAAAAGAGGACGTGTCATGGCTAATACTGGCCACTAGAGGCTCTCAGGGCTGGGCAAGGTATGGGGTCTGTGTATATGTGATCTCCCACCACTCCCCACCTGGCCAGAGCTAAAATAATAAAATGCTGAGCTCACTGTTCCCCCACGCTCTCCCCCGGCACCAGACTCCTCCTGCTGACCGGACAGTGCCCCAGTAGAACAGACGGACCAACTGACAAGGGGAGGTGAGAGGTGACCATTGGGGCTGGTAGGTGGGAACAAGGGGTCGTATGGGTGAGAGCCTGGTGGGAGATGGCAGAGTGGGCCTAGGGGAAGAGAGCTGGCGTGGCGTGTCTCTGCTGTGTCCTGCCGTGAATGTTTCTGTCTTGATTCTGTAGCCTTGTCAGTACCTCACGCTCAGGATCACCTTCCATGTTAAGCGTGGTGTGTATTTAGAGCTTGACTGTTTTTCACACGGAAAGGTGGTGCAAGTTTATCATCCCACCTCCTCATTTAGAAGACTTTTTTTTTTCTTTTACCCAGGGTTCCAGTGTCACCTTTCTGGTGACAGATTATGGGAACCGAATGCCTTCTAAGGCCACACTGCCCTTCCCCCAATCTGGAAGTGCCCCAGCTTCTAAGCCTTACTTTCCCTTCTGATTTAGACTTAGCAAACACAGAAAGTGAGATCTTGGTCCTTTACAATGAAGGAGGGAGTGAGGGCGTCATCAGAGGTGACCACTCTAACCCAGCCAAGTCTCCTTGCTCACCGGTTTCCAACAGGCCTGGGTAATGGGGAAGAAAGGAGGAATTTTCCTAAAGCTCTCTGCCACCCCCTCCCACCTTTCAATAGGAACTGGGCATGGAGCCAGCTGTGCTGGCAGGGCCTCCAGCAGCTGTGTCAGGGCAAGAGACGTTGCCGGGTAAGGTTGTAGGGGAGGGTGCTGCCAGGATTTCTCCATCACACGGAGGGTGGACGGACCCAGCCTGGAGACTAGAATCCCCATCTAGAATGGCTAGAAATTGCAGGGACTGGGAGGGAAACTAACAGTGAACTCTCTGATTTTTCCCATCTCTGGTAGACCCTAGCTTCTGAGGTATCTCAGTCAGTGTTCTAACTATGGCTGAACTTCTTGTGCCCTCAGTGCCCACGTCCAACAACTCTTCTCATGTCCCCCCAGGCTGTGAGTGACATACCGTGGGGAGGGGGTAGGGGCCACCATGTCATCCTATCAGAAGGAACTGGAGAAATACAGAGACATTGATGAAGATGAGATCCTAAGGACCCTGAGCCCTGAAGAGCTAGAACAGCTGGACTGTGAGCTACAAGAAATGGACCCTGAGGTAGGAGCACAGGCCAGGGCATCCCTTCATATGTGGGAAGGAGTGATTCTAGGTAGCTGAGAACAAGACCTGAAATCCCCAAAAGACCAGGGAATATCTGTCAGGAGAGTGCTTAATTTGTTCCCCAAAATTCATCCCTAAGAACATGCTCCTACCAGCTGGCCTGAGACAACGTGACCAGACAAAGAAGAGTCCAACAGGGCCACTGGACAGAGATGCCCTATTGCAGTACCTGGAGCAACAGGCGCTAGAAGTCAAAGAGCGTGACGACTTGGTGCCCTACACTGGCGAGAAGAAGGGTATGGACGCCCTAAAATCTATGCCCCCAGGAGCCAAATGGCTGTTCCTTGTGCCTCCCTGCTAGCTACCCTCCCTGTTCCAGTAGCTATCTGTCAGAGATTCAGGTCTTGATGATGGCGTGACAATTTGTTCTTTTCAGTTTTTTGATTTTTGAGATAGGATCTCCTTGTGTAGTCTGGGTTGGCCCTGAACAAGCAGTCCTACTACTTTAGCTTGCCAAATGCTGAGATTACATACATTTGCCACCACACCAGCCTGTACTCTTCAATGAATTCTTAGGAGGGATGAAAGGGCCGAGGAGTCCTGTACATGTACATTTAGGCTTTCTGATGTACACTAGTGATCTAGTCTGACCCCCTATGGAAAAGATAAAAAGGGTGGAGCCACCATCCTGGAAGAAATCACCTCTACCTGAACAGTCCTTCATCTCTCTGTCAGGAAAACCCTTTATTCAGCCTAAGAGAGAAATCCCAGCAGAGGAACAGATTACGCTGGAGCCTGAGCTGGAGGAAGCACTTTCCCATGCTACAGATGCTGAAATGTGTGACATTGCAGGTGGGCAGCTGCCGGTCGTTGAAGGATGGGGATGGGGCTTGTGGCATCCTGATCTTGACATAGGACTAGGAAAGGCCTGAACCAGGACACGATGTCACAGAAACCTTCCAGCAGTGGTTTTTCTTTCTTTCTTTTTTCCAAGACAGGGATTCTCTATGTAGTCCTGGCTGTACTAGAACTCACTCTGTAGACCAGGCTGGCCTCAAGCTCGCAGAGATCCGCCTGCTCTGCCTCCTGAGTGCTGGGATTAAAGGCATTCACTATCACTACCTGGCCCAGGCAAGGGTTTTTAACTTTTCTTATTTGCTTGTACATTGGCTCATTCAAGAGCAGCCTTTGATCTTGGGAGGCCAGATCAAAGTGGAGCTGTTCTGCCTGAAACTGGCCGAGAATCTTTCTTCTCTGTAGATGGTTCACCCTCTCGCAGCTCCTTAAGGGCCTCCTGGGCCCTCTCATGTGTTAGAAGTCACTGCCTAGGCAGGTTTATGGAAGAGACCCCTGGAGCTGAGGGAGGGTGAGAAACTCCGCATGAGTGGAAGACCTGGCTCTAAAACCGCTTTAGCAGAGGGAAGCAGGAGGCAGGGCTGCGCAGGCACCTCACCTCCTGTGTCCCTCTGCTTCCCCTCACCAGCCATCCTGGGCATGTACACACTGATGAGCAACAAGCAATATTATGACGCCATCTGCAGCGGAGAGATCTGCAACACCGAAGGCATTAGCAGTGAGTGTACTAGCAAGCATGGCCGCCCTCACCCCGAGCTGCCCCAGGCAGCTGAGAGGTTGCAAATGTGAGACATGGTGTGTGAACCTTTAGAGGGCCAGTGGGGAGGTATGGTGGGGGACATGTTGGGGTTCCCTTTCTGCTCTGTTCCTCATCAGGTGTGGTACAACCCGACAAGTATAAGCCAGTACCAGATGAACCCCCAAATCCCACAAACATTGAGGAGATGCTAAAGAGGGTACGGAGTAATGACAAAGAGCTGGAGGAGGTGAACCTCAATAATATCCAGGTATCTGACTCCCATCCCCATAGAAACAGGAATAGCTACTGACCAATGAGGGTTCTTAGCCCACCATCCCTTGTGCTCCCTCAGGACATCCCGATACCTGTGCTAAGTGACTTGTGTGAAGCAATGAAAACCAATACCTATGTCCGGAGCTTCAGTCTGGTGGCCACAAAGAGTGGTGACCCCATCGCCAATGTAAGGCTAGCTGACATCCCCTGTCCTCTTCCCATGCCCTGGCATGACCCCTGGCAAGGGCTGTCTTAAAGGTCACATTTTTTTTTTGGGGGGGGGGGTGCTATCCCAGTTTTCTTATGGCAGACCTCAAAATCCCCCTACCCTTAGTCCTCTGGCTTACAACTCTGCAGGCCCGAGGTCATTTCCCCCCATTAAGCTTCTCTAATGCACTCCATCCCACCAGCAACTTACTCAGTTCCTCAAGCAATTTCCTCCTGCTCCCATTCTGTCCCTCCACAGTCACCTGTGGAACTGGCCCCTTCCCCTAACCCTAACCCAAGTCCCTACCACCCAGGCGGTGGCTGACATGTTGCGTGAGAACCGCAGTCTCCAGAGCCTGAACATCGAGTCCAACTTCATCAGCAGCACAGGGCTCATGGCTGTGCTAAAGGCAGTTCGGGAGAATGCTACTCTCACTGAGCTCCGTGTGGATAACCAGGTTGGCATTCTGTACCCCCGGCCCACATTCAGCTAGCACCGGTTTCTCCCTGGGAAGCTTACTGTCTGAGGGAAGGGAGCCAAACCAGCACTCTCTTCAAGCCTCTTGCCTTCCCAGAGACCCATGGGCTGGGGTGGTGAACTGCCATTCATAGCTGATGGCTTTTACCCCTCCATCCATCCTCCAGCGCCAGTGGCCTGGTGATGCGGTAGAGATGGAGATGGCCACTGTGCTAGAGCAGTGTCCATCTATTGTCCGCTTCGGGTACCACTTTACACAACAAGGACCACGAGCTCGGGCAGCCCACGCCATGACCCGGAACAATGAGCTGCGTGAGTAACTAGATCCTGTGCAGAGAAGGCAGGTCCTGAAGGCACACTCGGTGCAAATGCCTTGGGTGGTGGCAAACATGCGTGGAGCTGAATAGCAGGGAGACAGACAAGTCCTTCTCCCCCCAGATACACACCTATAGAGAAGGTGGGGGTGGGGAGCTTGGCATGATAGTACCTCTAGAGTCCCTTTATTTTCAGGTGTGTATTCTTGACTTTGTTTTGTCAACATGGAACATCAGATGGCACGAGGCAGCAACTTATGAGTCTGCCCAAGGAAAGGAAAGAAATACACCCTTGCCAAAATAACAGATGGAGCTCTGTTTACCGTTCTTCCTTTCCAGGTCGTCAGCAAAAGAAAAGATAACATCACCCTTCCTTTTACCAACAAGAGATGAGAGCCTGGGACACATAGATCTTCATCTCTCTCTCCTTTCCTGTAAATAAAATCCCTTTTGTTCACGCCGCCTGTCTCCTTGCCTGGATTGGGGTGGGAATCTTGGCGCTACCCTCCAAGGGTTACTGCCAGTTCATCAAGAGATTATTTATACTCTGGGGATCAACAGGCAGGGAGGTTCAGGTTACCAGGAGGAGGGGGAGCTCTGTCCGTTGTGTTCCCCATAAATCTGCCAAAGGCTTTGGCCTCAGTCCTCTGTGACAGAGGTGCAGACAGAGGTGGCCAGAGCCCCTTAGTGCCTAGCCATAGTCCTTGTGTGATCTGTGAGAAAAGGACTCAGTGGAGGCGGGGAAGGAGTCAGACTCCATGAAGGGCAGCGACCTCTTTCTGACAGACTTATTAATAGGGCACCGGGCTGAATGCAGCTGACGCTTGGCAAGGTTTTGAGAGAAAGTGGGGGAGGGGCCAGAAGCATGGGTAGCCATATACCTTGTAGGGAAGGGGTGGCCACCCTGCGAAGGAGCAGACTTGAAATCCTGAGACTGAACAAGGACCCGGGCACGAGGACCAGTGTGCTCCCAGGACCCACCGTGGTTTATTTGTAGGACAAATGGGGAAAGGGGTTATTATTGTTAGTCCAAGGGGAGATCAGGGGGCTCTTCCTCATCAGAGTCAAACTCAACATTTTCATCCTTTATCCATCGACCTCGTCCATCTGGAACCCATCCAGAGCTGCAAGCAGGGAAGAAAGAGAACTAGTCAGGGAGGAGGTTTACGAAAGGCTTCCTGTGCTGAGTTCCATCCCAGGAACCAACAGCGTAGGAAGAACCAACCCCTGTAAGCTGCCCTCAGACTTACGTAAGTGTGCCCCACATAGATAAATAAGCAAATACAATTTTTAAAAAAGTTACTGGTGATAAGAAAAAAGCAGTTGGATTGGTCTGAAAACAGGCAGGTCCCGGGGACTGCGATCCAGCACTCACTCACCTTCGGAGGGTAAGGTAATGGTTCAGGACTCGTCGCTTAGTGGGGCTCATGGGTGCGGAGGCCAAGAGAGCTGCTGACTCTTTAGCATCCGATCTCTCCCTAGGCTCAGGTTCCTTACTGATCTCTGCACTCTGGAGTTGGACCTCTGGAGTTGGCAAAGGAGGACTGGAGACAGAGGGAGCAGGGGCTGCTGGTCTGGGCAGAGAAGAACCAAAGTCTGTGAAACCAAGTAAAGGAAAGCAGCGGTGTCCCCATGCCTCCCAGGCCAGGAGAGCAGTGCTTGAAACTGACGTCTTTCGGACTTTTGTTTGTTTGATATTCGAGACAGGGTTTCTCTGTGTAGCCCTGGCTGTCCTGGAACTTACTCAGTAGGTCAGGCTGGCCTGGAACTCAGAAATCCGCCTGCCTCTGCCTCTTAAGTGCTAGAACCAAGGGTGTGCATCACCACTGCCGGACTCCAGTTCCTTAAGATCTTAAATATTCTACATATGAAAGACCTTAGAATTAGGAACTTGAGAAAAGCTGGGGCTGGAGAGATGGCTCAGTGGTTAAGAGCACTGGCTGCTTTTCCAGAGGACCTGGGTTCAATTCCCAGCATCTACATGACAGCTCACAAATATCTGTAACTCCACCTCTCACACAGACATATGTGCAGGAAAAACACCAATGCACATAAAATAAAAAATAAAGGGGAAAAAATTTGAGGAAAAGCTAGCTTAATAGTTTGTACTGGCTATTCCTGGTTGTCAACTATGTCTGGAATGAACTAAATTCCAGAATTGGAGGGCACACATGTGATCCAGATTTGAGGCTAGAAGACTCAGGCTTCTAACCTGGATCTTGGCATGGAGATCTTGAGGCACAGTGGCTGTGAAAAGCTTAGGCCCAGGCAAGGTAGTACATGCCTTTAATCCCAGGAGGCAAGAAGATCTCTGAATTCAAGGTCAGCCTGGGACAAAGTAAGTCCCAGATCCAGGTGTGGTGGTACACACCTTAATGTAGGCCACACCTTCTGCTGGAGGCCTACACAAGGCCACTGGAAGGAGGAAGAGTCACTCTTCTTCCACTGCTTGCACTTGCTTGCCAGAACATCTTTGGAACCTACTTACACAAGATCAGCTTAAACAACTAGCCTCGTGGGACTGAGCAACTACTAGATTCTTGGACTTCTCATTCACAGCTGCCCATTGTTGGGTTAGTTGGACTACAAACTGTAAGTCATTACAATAAATTACCTCAATATAGACAGACATTCCACAAGTTCTGTAACTTTAGAGAACTCGGACTAATACATAGTTCTAAGTTTTTGTCTTTAGATTTTTTTTGAGGGGGAGAGGGGTGTTTCAAGACAGGATTTCTCTGTATAGCCCTGGCTGTCTTGGAACTCACTTTGTAGACCAGGCTGGCCTCGAACTCAGAAATCCACCTGCCTCTGCCTCCCAAGTGCTGGGATTAAAGGCATGCGCCACCACGCTTGTCTTGTCTTGTCTTTAGATTTTCCAAAGCCAGGCATGGAATGCTCACCTTTAATCCCAACACTTGAGGGACAGAGGCAGGCAGATCTCTGTGAATATGAGGCCACCTTGGTCTAAATAGCAGGTTCCAGGACAGCCAGGGCTACAAAGAGAGACCCTTGTCTCAGTAACAAACAAACAAAACACCACCGTGCCCTGCTAATGTTACAATTCTCTCTTTTTTAATGTATTTATTTATGTATTTTTTAAAATATAGGAATGATCTGTCTGCATGTACACCTACATATCAGAAGAGGGCATGAGATCCCTTTTGGATGGTTGTGAGCCACCATGTGGTTGCTGAAAATTGAACTCAGGACTTCTGGAAGAGCCCCCTGCATTCCTAACCACTGGGCCATCTCACCAAGCCCTAATGTTACTACTAAGTATGATTATGCTACAGTTTTTCACTTGCTAAAATTTTATTTTAAAATCATAAATCGCCGGGTAGTGGTGGCGCACACCTTTAATCCCAGCACTTGGGAGGCAGAGGCAGGCCAAAGGATTTCTGAGTTTGAGGCCAGCCTGGTCTACAGAGTGAGTTCTAGGACAGCCAAGGCTTCACAGAGAAATCCTGTCTTGAAAAACCAAAAACCAACCAAACAAACAAACAAAGGACCCAAACCCAACCAAAACTGAAAAAATTATGGTTTCTGATTTCTTTTATGTATATGAGCACACGGTAGCTGTCTTCAGACACACCAGCAGAGGGAACCAGATCCCATTACAGATGGTTGTGAGCCACCATGTGGTTGCTGGGAATTGAATCCAGGACCTCTGGAAGTCAGTTCTCTTAACAGCTGAGCCATCTCTCTAGCCCCCACCATCATTTTTCTATTTCCTTCTACCCTTTTCCACTCCTGGCTCTCCCATTCCACAGACCTGTGCTTCCTCCGGCAGCAACTGTTATAGTGGGGAGCTCTGTGTAGAGCATTCTGGGTGATGATTCGAGTCTGGGTTAGCAAAGGAGCCTGGTGATGAAGAGGAGACAGTCAGAGCTGTTAGGAGCAAAAGTTCCCTCAAGCCTGTTGTGTGCAGTAGAGCCCTGTGTAAAGCACACCTGACACCCTGGCTCTCACCTCGGTTCTGCTTTCTGCCTTCAAGTCGTTCTGCTGTCTTGGATTCTGCTCTGTTCCCTTGCCTGCCTGCTTTTTGCCATAGAAAAGCTTCAGACCTGAGGACAAAAGCGAGGAGGAATGAAAAGCACAATGCCTGGTGGCTTGTCAAAATTTATTCTCCATCTCCCGCCCTCCCCACTTCTCCGATACTTACTGGACAGGTGCTTCTTGCCTGCACGGTGGGCTGTCAACATGGCCAGCGTGTCTAGTACTGGTCGATGGGGACAGATGGCACAAGCGAAGCTAGGGAAACGAGAAGTGAATGGTGTGTGTGTATGTGTGTGTGTGTGTGTGTGTGTGTGTGTGTGTGTTGTGTGTTCGAGAGCCTGCCGTTGGGGTGTTCTTGCTCTGGTGAGTAGGTCCTACTTCTGTCATAGCACTCGGCCAACTCCCAGGTTTCCCCGATCTCCACCCTTCCACTTCACTTCCAGCCAAAGAGTCCTATTATACTCCTGAACTCCTTGGGGACAAGAGTTTGTTGAGCCTCTGATCCCCGAATCCCCAGGCTTGATCCACTCTTCGCTCTCACCGTCCATCCCGCAGCATCAGCGCCTCATCCTCAGGGATGTAACTAGCCAGCAAGTCCCCAACTCTCCGTTTCTGCAGGGATCAGGATAGGAGAAAATGAGTAAGAGGGACGGATGGAAATGAAATAATATGGATAAGGAGTCAAATGGCACTGGGCCATACAGATCATAGGCTAGAAGGGGTCACCACTCAGTTCTGGTCCCCTAATCCCTCCCCTAGATGTCGCCAGAGCAACAAAACAAAACAGGGCGGCTGAAGGATCAGACTTTCATTAGGGCTTACTTTGAGCACATTGAGTTGACTCCAGTCGTCCCCTTCCCTCTTAAAAGACATAGCGACTGTGAGACTACGATAAATTCCCCTACGCCTACTTCGCTGTTCCTTTAGGCCACCGTAGGAAGAGTACACTATCGCCTTCTCTGCTTCCGGTTTCTTTCTTGTTGAATCTGTACTTCCGGGGGTGCTGTTCCACGCATGCGTCGCGCGAACCGGAAGACCCGCCTCCAGCGCCCTGAGGGGCCCTGCATTTCCTATGATACTTCGAGACGCTGTGCCTTTTGGGAAATGAAGTCTTCTGGTTATTTATTTTATTTTTTTATTTTTTTGAAGAGCATACCGCTCACCTGGACACAGGACCTCACATCTCGAAGGATCCAGGTCTTCGGAGACCCAAGATCCTGTATGTGGAGCTGGGATTTCAGGGTGGGACCCTGCTGATGTGGAGCGAGGCGTCGGGGATCTCAGTGGACTACCTACTACAAACTCTTGCTGTCCTCAGGCTCATACTCCTCAGCTACAACCTACCTGGGGTGGGCCTTACTTGGAACAGAGAGGATGTGGGGGCTCCCGGCATCCCGACTGTTGGATGTGGGGATACACTGAGGGAAGAGTGTTGATGAGGGTGTCTAGGGTTCAAAGGTCAGAGATCAGGCTTGCGAGGAGTTGGGGAGGGGGCATCGAAAGTCAACCGGGTCAGCGACTGACAGCTCAGGGAAGATATTTATGGGTAAGAAGGTCATGGAAAGAGAAATGTAACCGGCCTCGCAGACTTCTTAAGAGACGGACTGTAACTCCCAAGCTCGGTAAGAAGCAGCAAGAGGAGGACGGCGACTGAAGAGAGACGAGAGAAGAGAAAACGAATGATCTGAATATCCATTCCTTGGGCTCGGCCGTCACAGTTACTTAGCAGGGCTTTTCTCAGTTGAGACCCTAGGTCTTGGCGGTGAGGAGATGGCTTCTCCCTCTAGACAGCCTCCCCTCGGGGGGTCAGGACTGCTGCACGGGAGCCGTGCTCGATCTTATGGAAGCCTGGTACAATCATCCTGCTCCCCCGTGAGGGAAAGACGCCTGGAGCATCAATTGGAGCCTGGAGACACCCTGGCAGGATTAGCACTCAAATACGGGGTGACGGTGAGTCTTCCAGGATTGAGATAGTCCCGAGAAAGTGGGTGGCCCGCTAAGCTGCCTCCTCTCACATTATTATTATTATATTATGGTCTGTTTTTTTTTTTTTCTTCTTTCTTATTTTGCTTTCACATCTCAGCGTAGCACTGTTGGGACAGATCTGCCCAGCTATCCCCGTGGGAGGAGCAACTCCTGTGGATGGTGAGGGAGGTGGATGATTGGGGGCGGGACTTACAGCCATTAACTGGACCTGTGTCCCTATCAATTTAAGATTGATAAACCAGTTTGATCAAGGTCAAATCAGTTGAGTGTCAGAGTAAGGTTTCTGTCTGACTCTAAAGCCCGTACTATTAGCCATGCGGGGGGGGGGGCGGGGGGATGCGGGGATTGGTAAGGGAGCTGACTTTTACTAGCGCTCCGAAGGTGCCTGTCTGTAGTTCTTATTTCCACCCCAGGGCTCTGCTTTCTTTGTGCAGAGGCGCAAAACAAGCGCCCTCTCTATGCTTCAAGTGTTTCAGGTCATCTCTAGGAGAGGCTTGCTGGGCATAAAACTATCTCGCATTAAAGTTGCAGCCCTCCTGTCCATATCCTGTTTTACCACATGACAAACAAATGCTGGGTTTAGACAAATTCCTGTGCTGCGCTACTTAAAGTCGCCCTTTCTGGAGACACAGCATGCAGTTTGTCGATGTGCTCATGGAATTTAAGTTCTCACGAGGAGCAGAGAACAACAAATGGTGTGAAGAATACCCACAAGGGGCGGAGATCCAGAACTATTCTTGCTTGGAAGTGGGGTGGAAAGTATTGGATGTGGGTTGTTTTTTGTTTTTTTTTGGTTTTTTTTTTTTTTTTTTTTTTTTTTTTTTTTTTTTTTTTTTTTTTTTTTTGGTGTGTGTGGGAAGGGTGGATTTTCTAGTCAGTATGGCCTGGAACTTCCAGCGTCCTTGCATCATGACTGCTGGATTAGGATTAGGATTGTGACAATCACACTCTGAGGTGCGGGTTTTAGGAGTGCCATCACCATGGGCCTTGAAGACCTAGAAACTTTCCCCTCTGTTCCCATCTACAGATCTGTTCAACCCAGTTGTTTGTATCCTTGTCTTCCAGCAGCCCACAAGCTTTAAGATCTGAAATTGTTTCCTTTCAACATTGTGCCTTTAAATCCTGGCATAGTCTCAGTCATGTGGGAGTTTAAAAGATGATTGAAAGCTGCCAGGCATGGCAGCTTTAATCCCAGCACTCGGGAGGCAGAGGCAGGCGGATTTCTGAGTTTGAGGCCAGCCTGGTCTACAGAGTGAGTTCCAGGACAACCAGGGCTACACAGAGAAACCCTGTCTCAAAAACAAAAAACAAAAAAACAAGCAAACAACAACAACAACAACAAAAAAACAGGCTTGGGGTCCAAGCCAGACCCCTGATGTTAGAGCCCTCAGAAGGGCTGCAGGGTTCCACATATAACAAAACCTAGGGAACTGGAGTTGAAAATGTAGTTCAGTGGTAGAATGCAGAAGAGAGACAAGGCTAGACACTTTCTTTGGGGTTAAATAGACACAGTCCTTGAATCCTCTTTGAATCCTCATTCAATGAGGAGCCATAGGAAGTTGCTATGCCAGCTAGAGGGTTAATAGATTCCTTTTTCTAGATATCAAGAGAAAGATATGTGGGCATGAAAGAGGAAGAACAGTCACGTGTGGTGTTGGTGGGCGCGAGTATGAGAGAACACACGCGAGGTGTTTACTTACTCAATATCGGAGGTCTGCCAGGGGTCCAATCTAGGACTGCACACACCAGGCACGCTCTCTACCATGGAGCTACAACTCTAGACGAGGATTCATTTATTTATTGTTAGCCAAAGTCTTAGTATGTAGTTTAGTTGGCTTCACACTCAGAGACCTGCCTGCCTCTGCTTTCCAAGTGCTGGGATTAGAGAATTGCTTGGAGTGGTAGCACATGCCTCTTTAATCCTAGCACTGGGTGGGTGGGTGGGGGAATAGGCAGGTGGATTTCTGAATTTGAGGCGAACCCAGTCTATAGAGTGAGTTCAAGGACATCCAGGGCTACACATGCAGTATATCTGTGTGCTCTGGGGTGCCTGGTGCTTATAGAGGTCAGAAGATCCCCTGGGTCTGGAGTTACAGACTGTCACTGTCTTCAGACACACCAGAAGGGGACATTGGATCCCATTACATATGGTTGTGAGCCACCATGTGGTTGCTGGGAATTGATCTCAGGACCTCTGGAGGAACAGCCAGTGCTCTTAATGGCTGAGCCGTCTCTCCAGCCTCACCTCAATAATTTTTAAAAATGTGAAGGTATCCTAAGACCAAAAAGTATGAAAATTATAAAACAAGATTAATATCAGCTCTTTACATTTTAGCTAGTGTTTTATGGTGTCAGATAATGTACAATTACTTAAAAACTTTGAGTTGGTGGTCTAGGGAGATGACTCATTTGGTAAATCAGTTAATAAAAGTGCTTCACACACACACACACACACACACACACACACACACACACTAAACCCTATAGCTGCCTCCAGGCCCTACCAAGTCCACAGTCTTCAACCATAATAATAAAAGTTTGGGATACTAAGCCAGAAATGTTTGAGAGCATCTGGTCTACATAGTGAAAGGAAGAAAAAAGCCTGGTATGTTATATGAGATTGGTGGATTTTACTGTCAGACATTAATTTTGGCTGATTTTGTTTTAAGATGGAACAGATTAAGCGTACCAACCGCCTTTATACTAACGACTCCATCTTCCTGAAGAAAACGCTCTACATCCCCATCCTGACAGAGCCCAGAGACCTGTTTAATGGTTTGGACTCTGAGGAGGAAAATGATGGGGAGGAGGAGGTCCGCCCGAGTAAGGATGAGATTGGACCATCTTCAGGAAAGAAGAAGAATCAAGGGTCAGGGTCCGGTCGGCCCAATGGCACAGGCCTCCCGCCTCACCAGGAAACCTCCACCCCCAGCCATGACCTTTCTGCCTCTGATTTCCTTAAGAAGCTTGACTCACAGATCAGGCTGTCAAAGAAGGCTGCTGCCCAGAAGCTGAGGAAAGGGGAGAGTGGGTGAGTCTCAGGTGCTCCCGCTAGCTCCCTGCAGAGACCCCCTTATTTTAGCTGGTCACAAACTAAGGAGTAACCAAGTGCCAGTCAAGTGGATGCCTTTCTCCCCTGTGGTCCCCAAACCATGAACGAGCCAGTGGCATCTGGAATGGGGTAGTGCAAGGGAAAATAGGCTCTGTGGGGTCTTACTCACTAGCGTAAGGCCTGGGAAGAAGCCTGAGGAGTAAGTTCTTCAGAAGATCCCGAGACTCCATTCAGCTTGTGAAACAAAGGGCGGCAGCCTCCCCTCCCCAGCTCCCTACTCACTGGTCCAATCTCAGTCCTTGCCTTGATTTGTTGCTCTTTCTCCCTTCCCTCATGCGCAGGGTACCTGAGGAGGACACTGGTCTCTACCCCAGCTCCCCTCGGATGCAGCAGCGAGCGGTCCTAGGCCCTGTGCCACTCACCCGGACGTCTCGGACCCAGACACTGCGGGACCAGGAAGATGAAATCTTCAAACTCTGATGTCCCCAGAGCTGATGAGCAAGGCAGGATGGTGAAGGACCAGCCCGAGGGAGAAAGGAGTCTGAGGTGAGGCTGAAGAGCAGAGCTCCCAGCCTGCCTCACTCCTCTCCGGCCATCTTTGCCAAGCTTTCTTCAGCTGGGGACACTCACTGGCAAGCGTAGGGAGGGGGGCAGACCTCTTCCCAGTTCTTGGGCTGAATCTAGAGTTAGCCTTTCGATTCAAAGGCTCTTCTATGCCCTCACTGTCCCGTAGGCCATTCCCTGGCCTTAGAGCCGGGAAGCAGAGACCCCTCCCCATCTCCAATGATCTTACCTAATTTATTTGGTGCTATATTGAAGTAATATTTATTTGCTATATCTAACTCCTTTCTCCTCTTAACTGAGAAAAAACGGGGGAATTTCCATATCACTGAAGATAGGGAAACTCAGAACCGTAAGGGGAGGCGAGCAGCCAGCCGCCTCCCCCACCTTCCTAGCAAAGCTTGTTACTGAGGGAGGCCTGGGAATCGGTGAAGCTCACCACAGAGAATGGCAGACTGCACTGAGTTTTCCCCACTCCCACGGTAAAGGGTAGGGCTCAGCTGTAACTAAGAATTCCCTACAACGTTTTCCACCCCTTGGCTCTGAGGGAAGGCAGAAGGCTGGGGTACTGACTAAGCATCTTTCTTTCCTCTCCGATCCACTCCCCAGCGCGTGGTGGGGCCCAGGAGTGGAAGATGCTTTGGGGTTCAAGGAGAACAGCTACAGAAGTGTCTTTGTTACACACCCTAGCCTGTCTGTGCCGCGCCCCTCACTTCATATGTATCTGTCATCTGTACCTGACCTGCAGCACAGTTTCTTTTGTTCCTTAAGTGACGAAATAGGCATGGCGGCTCAGTAGTCCTGGGAGTCTGTCTCCTGTTCAGGAGTGGGAATAAGTGTTGTTTCTAGACCTCTCCTCTATGTTTAGTATGGAGCTCAAGAGATTAAACCGTGAGCCCTGTGAGTGCTTTAGTGGTTTTATTTCCCCGTGCCCCCTCCCCCCCAGCTCCTTCTAGAAGCTCTGGAACACGTCTATCTATGTCCTAGCGCTGCCTCCAACTCTAGGGGATCCAGGAGGTCTCTGACCACCACCTTCCTGCGTGTGGCCTTTAGTGTCCCCTTCCTCGGGCGTGTGGAGAAAGAGGATCCCCTGGTCCTGGGCAGCCCTCCTGGGAGAAGCGGACCCGAGTTTCACTTCTCCTTCAGTCAGCTGTTTCCTTTACTGGAACTGGATGGGAGAGCCGCCTCACTCAGCTCAGTCTTGCTTTGCCCCAGCAGCAGTTTGGGGGTGGGGGTGGCCTCAGTGTCTATATCTCTCTTGGGAGAGTGAAGCCAGGGGATCGAGAAGCATTGGTGCAGGGTTAGAGAGCCCGATGTGTCATTTCCCAGTCAGTCATTTTGCCAAAGTCCAGTGTGCTGAGCTCCGGAGCTTCAGAGCTTGCCCTCGTCCAGCAACTTCCGGAGCCCATCACAGATCTTGCCAAGGTGCTGAGTGAAGTCAGGCCCATAGAGGGCAGCGAGCAGGTTGGGGTCAGAGTAGTGGTCAAACACATGCCTGATGCGGTCATGTGACTTGGGTGTGAGGTGGTGCTCCACCAGCTCCAGCAAGATGTCCCGGCACTCGACGAGCAGGCCTGCTAGCACGGCGGCCTCAAAGGTGAAGTCCACCTCCCCGAAGCTGAGTGCGGTCATGGCACCCTGCCGTAGCTTCTGGCGAAATCGTGTAGCCAGAGCCAGCTCCCCAGGGCCAAAGCAGCCACTGCGGTGCAGCACGGCCACCTTGACGGCCACCTTGATGAGGTCTTTGATCACCCTCTGTGCCTTGGGCCGGCTGTGGGTGTATTCTTTGGACACGCGGTATAGCTCGTCTAGCACCTCGCTGCTGGTTTCGTCGATAAAGAGATGCGCCACGGACCGACCAGCCATTTTACTCAGCAGCTTCTTCTCCGCTTGTAGTGCCAGACTTTTTGAGCTGAAGGACTCCATGGTGCCTGCGGTCGGTGTGTGATCAGTCACTGGAAGAGGCAATGGGCTTAATGAGAGAAAAGGAGAGAACTGGCTTTTCCTCACCTTAACTGCTCTGTCCGCTTTGTCTTCCCACTCCCCTGGGCCCCTCCATCCTGTAGGCCTTGCTTCTGCTTTTCCCTTCAGTGCTGTAAACAAGACATTTGTGTCTCCAAAACAGCAGCGAGGAGCAGGGAGAGCCCTGGCTGGAGGAGTGTGGGCAGCGCTGGAGTCTTAGGGCAGCGGGCTATGCGGCGGCAGACCGCATAGTGCCCATTGGTAGGGAATTTGCACAGCGCTCCTGTGTTTCCAGGCTTGAGATCCAAAGCTCATGTCAGTGGGGGTACCATAAAGTCTTAAAAGAAGTGAGAGATATAGGGTCCCCAGAATCTTAAATATAACACTTGGTTTTTTTGGCTTTTTTTTTTTTTTTTTTTGAGAACTTACTGTGTGCCAAGTGCTTGATATGAACTGCCTTGGTTTACCAACTTCATAAGGGTGACAAGCCCTATTTTACAGGGAGAAATCGAGAAATCTCAGGCTGAAGGAACTCTTTTTTTGTTTTTGTTTTTTTCAAGACAGATTTTCTCTGTTTAATCCTGGCTGTCCTGGGACTCGCTCTGTAGACCAGGATGTCCTTGAACTGAGATCTGCCCGCCTCTGCCTCCTAAGTGATGGGATTAAAGGCGTGTGCCACCACCTCTGGGCAAGGTTGAGATTTTTTTTATTTTTTTTTTTTTTGAGACAGGGTTTCTCTGTATAGCTCTGGCTGTCCTGGAAGTCACTCTGTAGACCAGGCCGGCCTCGAACTCAGAAATTGACCTGCCTCTGCCTCCCAAGTGCTGGGATCAAAGGCGTGCCCCACCACATTCGGCTATGGCTGAAAGATCTTAAGCAACTTGGCCTAGTAAATGATGAAGGATGATGCCAGGCTTCAGGGAGCAGGGCAGATATCTCGACTAACAGATGCTCACGGTCACCTATAACTCTAGCTCCAGGGAGACCCAACACCTCTGGCCTCTACACATATACATAATAACAGACACAAATTAAGAAAGAAAAAAAAAAGGCTACAAGTCAAATAATCCCTCCACAGTCGCTCTCCACCAAGGAGTGCTGCGGGTCACGGCCCACGAAGGGTGGCTGCGGCGGCAGGTAGTGGGTCTCAGACTGGCTAGGCTGAGGAGCAAGGTCTCCTTGGTGGTCTGTCCTGTGCCTACGGACAGGGTCTTCCCACCATGGTCCTTGCCTCTGCTGCTTCTGGTTGTTTTGCTTCTTACTTCCCCCTCCCCGGCTCTGCAGGATGTGGCTGTGACCGCAATGAGGAGCAACCTCACCCTCTCCCTCTCAGAGGGAGGACAGCCAGGGGGCTCTCTCCCGCGGCTGAATCACTCCAATGGGAACCTGCCATCTTGATTTGGTTCTGCCTTGCCTTGGGGATCTTTCACAGTGGAGGTGTTTTTTCCATAGGGGCTCACTTTCCTCTTACCTGGCTCTCTATTGCCCCCTTTGCCATCTCCAACTAGGTCCTCTCGGGGTAGCTATGTCACTCACTCTTTTTGTCCCAGCCTCTACGTGACCCTCATGAACCTCTAGCCTAGCTGAGCTTTCTTTCACTTCCATGTCCGAAGATACTGTAGATCTCTAAATCTCTAGTCATACCCCATGTGCACCTCTGTCCCTCAGCTCTAGACTCAGCCCCCATCCCAAGCCAGGTCTCGCTCTCAGACAGCCTTGCCCCATCCACTAATTATACTAAAATGGTTCTGGGGAGAGAGGGGGAGACCCAAGAATTCTACAAGCAAGAGTTTCACAAGATGGAAAGAAAGGAGAAGGTGAAAGGGTGGGGATATTCCGTCAGTGTCACCCCGAAACCCGCCCTCTGTCATTGCCACACTCTCACCTGCTGTGTGCTGGGTGCCAGTCTTGCCTTGGATGTTTCTGAGAGCTAGCAGAATGGAGAAGCTCCTAAGAGGCCCTTTGGTCTAGCCCCACCCCAAGCCCCGCCTACCTACTCTCCACCTCCGGTTCATCATCTCTGTCACCAAGAAGTCCAGTGTCCCAAGAACTGCCTAGAAATAAGACAAAGGTCAAAGGGAATGGAATTCTGTAGGAAGTACCAACTCTGAAGAGGTAAGGACGGATCACACACCTCCACCTAATAAACGGTCTGCTTCTTTCTGGCTGCCTAATATTTTTGTGGTACTGAAAACCATGCAGAGTCCAGATTTTAATGTGGGAGACAGTGAGGGAAGTACTGAAAAATCATCGAGTGGTGTAGAACAGCATTATACAAGCATCTTCAGGCCCTGGAAGGTAAGACTGGCACAGACTGCCCCAGCCTTCAGTACTGGCAGGAGGTAGGTGCCAAGGTTAGGGCTGCTGAGCCATGCGTGACCAGCAGGTGGCAGCATCGAGCCAAAACGCTGGAGTACAGAGCTTAACAGCTTTAAAGGGCCTGATAAATGAGGGCAGACTCCAGCGAGGCAAAACTACACCTTTAATCCCAGCATTCTGAAGGCAGAGACAAGCAGATCTCTGAGTTCAAGGCCAACCTGGTCTACAGAGTGAGCTCCAGGCCAGCCAGGACTGCATAGTGAAACTCTTGTCTTGGGAAAACCACCCACAACTCCAGCTCCAGGAATTCCAACATTCTCTTCTGGCTTCCAGAGTCACCTGAATAAATTCGGTACATGAACACACACATGGGCACACACAGACACACAAACCTTTAAAGGAGCAAATTATATAACTTTCTTCAGCACAGATTGAGAACCCAAAAAGAGGCCTTGGGATTCAGGGATTTAAAAACTGATTTGGGGGCCTCCAGACAGATGACTCAGTGACTCGATGATCTTCCAGATGTCCTGAGTTTTCTTCCCAGCACCTATATCTGGTGGCTCATAATCACTAGTTAGTTCCAGTGGATCTAATACCTTCTGGTCTCCTTGGATACCTACACACATGTGGAATACACATACATACAAACAATAAGATCTTTAAAAACGTATTTAATGTGTGCATGTGTGTAGACCAGAGAACAATTTCTGACGTCATGCTCAGGAACCCGGTCTGGTCCACTTCCTTTGAGGCACATAGTCACACTGGCTTGTCTCAGAGTTTCTACTGCCATGATGAACCACCATTCTTGGGGAGGAAAGGGTTTATTTGGCTTACACTTCCATCATTGAAGGACGTCAGGATTGAGGAGGGCCCACTGAGCCTGGTCCGTGGCAGTCCATGGAAATGAGAACTCGGCACTCACCCTATAAGATTTCTACCATCCGTGGGACCCATCCACCTAGCTAAAACACCAGGCAGGCAAGGCAGGGCACATAGTAAGACCAGTGCAGGAGGTAGAGACCGGAGGGTCCCACTTGCTGTCCAGCAAGTCTAGAAAAATATATTCGCTCCAGATTAAAGGAGAGATTTGTCATAAAAACATAGAAGTGGAGGGAGGGACTGTGAGAGGGGTTGACCAGGAGGGGGCAGTGAGCAGGATGTAAAGTGACTAAGTATAATAATAATAATAGCAACAACAATAATTTAAAAAGATATGCCCAGCACTCGGGAGACAGAGGTAGGCGGATTTCTGAGTTCAAGGCCAGCCTGGTCTACAAAGTGAGTTCCAGGACAGCCAGGGCTACACAGAGAAACCCTGTCTCGAAAAAAAAAGATATAAGATGGAGGAACACATAAACACACACACACACACAGTTGTAGTGACAATTTTTGTTTCTTTAAAAAAACAGAAATATAAGATTATGTTTTGTTTTAATCCTAAGTAAGAGATATGGGGCTGATTCAGACTGCAGCAGCTGGCTGTCATTTGCCTTGTGCTTTAGCGGGATGAGCTTTTTGGAATTCTGGGGACTTTTCAGCAGGCATATAAATGCTAGGGCCCTGAGAGGGGTGCTGAGTTGTTGGCTGTTTGTTGTAAGTCAAGATGTGTTAAGTAGTCTTGTGCAAAGAAGAAACAACTAGAATTTAGATATCCTGACGCAGAGGTCAAACTTGCCCCAAGGCACTTGACACCTCTAATCAGCAGGAATAGTCTAAGGATAACATTGCCCACTTTCCTCTCCATCCTTTGTTCTCTCCATCTAGTGTTAAGAGGGTGAAAGTGTGAAAAGGAGGGCAGAGGTGGGGGGAGTCTAGAGAGATGGCTCAGTGGTTAAGAGTACTGACTCCTCTTCCAAAGGTCCTGAGTTCAAATCCCTGCAACCACATGGTGGCTCACAACCATCTGTAATGAGATCTGTAGCTATCTTTGGGTGCTGTCTAAAGACAGCTACAGTGTACAAAATAAATAAATGTTTGGGCCAGAGCAAGCGGGGTTGACTGGAGCAAGTCATCTCAGTGGTTGGTTGGGGTTTTTTTGTTTGTTTTGTTTTGTTTTGTTGTTTTTGTTTTCCTCTTCCAATTTTTATTAGGTATTTTCTTCATTTACATTTCAAATGCTATCCCAAAAGTCCCCTATACCCTCCCCCGGGTTGGTTGGTTTTGGTTTTCTAGACAGGGTTCCTCTGTGTAGCCCTGACTGTCCTAGAACTCACTCTGTCTTGAACTCACAAATATCTGCCTGCCTCTATCTCTGAAGTGCTGGGATTATATTGTGTGCCACCATCACCCAGCTTGGAGGAAGTGCTCTTAACAGCTGATCCATCTCCAGCCCCTCCTCCTTAGTTTTTGATGTCTCACTGAACACGGAGCTCAGGGAGAATCCAGACTGTCTGGTCAGCCAATCCCAGAACTCTCCTGGGTCTGCATCCTTAGCACCAAGTTGCTGCCACCAAACCTGGCTGGTCTGTGGTGATGAGGACCCAAACTCAAGTCCTCATGCTTAAGCGGCAAGTGCTTCACCAAGCGAGCCATCTCCCTGGCGTTTTGAGACAGCTCTCACTGTAATCCAGGCAGGCATCTCTCACATTCTCCTGCCCAGTGCTCCTAAGGTCTAAAACTACACAGGCTAATAATCCCAGCTTCTCAGGAAGGGAAGGCAGACCAGAGGGTGACAAGTTCAAGGCCTACCTGAAGTGCAATATGAATTAGAGGTTGTGATACTTCCAGCTGGAAAACGAAGCCCAGGAATGCAACAGAGTGGTGGCGCTCCTGGTGTCTGGTGTTTTCCAGGCCTTAGGGATATTTATTCCCAGTGTTGCCAGATGGAAAAAGAAAAGAGGGGGGGAATGAAAATACAGTAAACATTTCTTGGGGGAGATGGTTTGTGTTTTGTTTTGTTTTCAAGATAGGGTCTCTGTGTAGTCCTAGCTGTCCTGGAACTCTCTCTGTACACCAGGCTGGCCTGGAACTCACAGAGATCCATCTGCCTCTGCCTCTGCCTCTGCCCCTGCCCCTGCCCCTGCCCCTGCCCCTGCCCCTGCCCCTGCCCCTGCCTCCTCCTCCATGCTGAGGTGCTGAGTGCTGGGATTAAAGGCACGTGCCACCATTACTCAGTCAGTTTAAAGTTCTTCCCCTCCCCCATTAATTAATTAATTAATTAATCAATTAATTAATTTGTTCTCCTTACATCCTGACTGTAAAACGTTCTCAACTTCACGATCCAGCTGCCAACTCTATTCACCTCTGCAGCCCTGACTCTTGTCCTTTTTTGTCTTTGAATTACTTATTAGTGTGCCTAATGTCTGATTAAAGATATAAGTACACTGTAACTGTCTTCAGACACATCAGAAGAGGGCATTGGATTCCATTACAGATAGTTGTGAGCCACCACATGGTTGCTAGGAATTGAACTCAGGACCTCTGGAAGAGCAAGCCATCTTAACTGCTGAGCCATCTCTCCAGCCCTCTAGCCTGTCTTTTATCTTTTTTTTTTTTGACAGGGTTTCTCTGTGTAGCCCTGGCTGTCCTGGAACTCACTCTGTAGACCAGGTTGGCCTCAAACTCAGAAATCTGCCTCCCAAGTGCTGGGATTAAAGGCATGCGCCACCACTTACCAGCTCTGTCTTTTATCTTTGTTTTTGATTCTTTGAGACAGGTCTCTTTGTGACCCAGCTTGGCCTTGAGCTCAGTCCTCCTGCCTTGCCATCTGCTGTGTAACTGTTTCCTCTGAGGATTGAAACATTCCATCTGGTATGAAGCTCCTTAAGCACACAACTCAAAGAAGCTTCAGGAACTCCCTGAAACCGACCAGATTCACTTGTCAGCCTTGCTGCCCTGGAAAGCAATGAAAGGATGGTTCTCAAACAAAAGGAAGCTGAGCTGCGAAGACTCTCAGTGAAGCTGAGCCCTGAGCAGGCAGAGGTTTAGCTCAGGAAAGGCACCTAGAACAACAGTCTCCAACCTGCTAAGCCACCTGCAGTTTGCTCCAGGCTCTCAGCTTCTGTGAGCTGTCACCCATGCTGGGGTGGGCTTGGTGATGCTGCTGTCTTTGTGTCATTTCTACTCCTGGTAAGTAACTCCTCATCCATATTCCTGTAAATAACGCTAGTAAAACTCATTGGTCCTCCAAGTTGGACTTTGACACTATTTGTACTTTGGTGGACTTCCTAGCTGGGGTGAATAGATGTGTGTGTTCTGTCTCCCCAGGAAACAGAACACACCACCACCATTGCATTGCTTAGCCATGTTAGCTTCCTCCAGTGTGCACCATGGGGTCTTCTTCCTGCTGCCTCCTCCTCCATGCTAAGGCCTTCACACTCTGTCTCCTCTGCCTGGAACTCTCTTCAGCTTCCAGTCTGTATCTCTTTTCTGCTCCATGAATTCCTACTCATATTTTTGGGTTCAGATTTAAAAAAAAAAATCTTAGTTCCCTTGTTTCTAAGTAGCCCTGGTTGCCTGGAATGCTGTGTAGACCAGCTGGCCTCACACTTCAGTCATCCTCCTGCCTCTGCCTTCCCAGAGAATTTTGGGATCACAGGTGTGTGCTACCACACCAGGCTGAAGTTACTATCCTTGAGCTATCTTCTGTTCTTCAAAGTGGGTTTGACTGTGTTACAGTCCCCAGCGCTGCACACCTCCCTGTGGAGCGCCAGCAAGTGTGGAAGCCAGAGCAATGCTGGGTGTAATGCTGGGTGTCCTCCTGTGGGTGTCCGCCTGCGGGTGTCTGCCTACGGGTATCCTGTGGGTGTCCTCCTGCGGGTGTCCTCCTGTGGGTGTCCTCCTATGGGTGTCTGCCTGTGGGTGTCCTCCTGTGGGTGTCCTCCTGTGGGTGTCCTCCT
>NC_034593.1:85363781-85373517 GCF_900095145.1 Mus pahari
TGGGTGTCTGCCTGCGGGTGTCCTCCTGTGGGTGTCTTCCTATGGGTGTCTGCCTGCGGGTGTCCTCCTGCGGGTGTCCTCCTGTGGGTGTCCTCCTGTGGGTGTCCTCCTGTGGGTGTCCTCCTGTGGGTGTCCTCCTGTGGGTGTCCTCCTGCGGGTGTCCTCCCGAGGTGCTTTCCTCTTTACTTTTTGAGACTGGGTCTTCTACTGAAGCTGGGGTTCAACTTTTTTGCCAGACTTGCTGACCAATGAGCCCCTGAGATTCTCTGAATACACAACACACATTCCGCTATGACATGTGACTTCTGGTGGGAGCTGGGAATCCAAATTCATTCAAATCTCCACGTCTGTGCACCAGGCACTTTAACCACCAAGCCATCTCCCCAGACCCACATCTCCCCTATTGTAGTGTGTGACATCATCATCATCACCAGTTATTTTTTTGTTTGTTTCTTTTGGACAAGTTTTTTTCTGTAGCCCTGGGTTTCCTGAAACTCATTCTGTAAACCAGTCTGACCTCAGACTCAGAAATCCATCAGCTTCTACCTCCTGAGTGCTGGGTGTTGTGTGCCACCAATGCCTGGCTGTGTGTGGTTTTATTAATTAGTAAACTATGAACCCATAGACAGCCATGCTTTATCCTGCTCAGTGAATGCTTCCTGAAAGACTAAGTTCAGTATGCAAAGGATATACATGCTGCTGGTAAAGTCATCTTAGAAAACTGCTTGCAGCCGGTGCGGTGGTGGCGCACGCCTTTAGTCTCAGCGCTTGGGAGTCAGAGGCAGGCAGATTTCTGAGTTCGAGGCCAGCCTGGTTTACAAAGTGAGTTCCAGGACAGCCAGGGCTATACAGAGAAACCCTGACTCGAAAAACCAAAAAACTGAATTCAATCCCCAGAACCAATATTTAAAACAAAACAAACAAACACACAAACACCTAGGGATTGGGCGGTGGCACACACCTTTAATCCCGGCACACACCTTTAATCCCTGCAGTCAGAAGGCAGAGGCAGGCGGCTTTCTAAGAATTCGAGGCCAGCCTGGTCTATCGAGTAAGTTCCAGGACAGCCAGGACTAAACGGAGAAACCCTGTCTTGAAAATCAAAACAAAATAAAACAAACAAAATGACCAGCTAGCATACACTTATATGCCACAGCAATGGGGAAGCAGAGAGAGGAGATCCTCACAGTCTAGACAGACTTGCTCGCGTGGTTAGCTCCAGGACAGTGGGAGACCCTGTCTTAAATAAATACGGATAATCTAGGCGTGGTGGTGCAGACCTTTAATCTCAGTGCTAGGCAGCAGAGGCTGGTGGAGCTCTGTGAGTTTGAGTTCAAGAAAGACACCTGGGGTGGACCTCTGGGCTCTACACTTGCACACAGATGAACACACACACACACACACACACACACACACACACACACACACAAATGAATCAAGATGGCTACACAGAGAAACACTGTCTCGAAAAACAAAAACAAAACAGAACAAAAAAAAAAAGAGAATAAATCAAGATGATAAGGAGGAAATGGTAGCAAGATAACAGTTATGTCACACGATAATGTTCTCATGGACAGGCTTGTTTTGGGTTTTGTTGTTGTTGTTGTTGTTGTTTGTTTGTTTGTTTGTTTGTTTTCAGACAGTGTTTCATTGTGTAGCCAGACTGGCCCTGAACTCACAGAAATCCCCCTGTCTCTGTCTCCAAAGTGCTGAGGATAAAGTGTGCACCACCACAGCCCCATCTTTTTTTTTCTTGCCTTGCTGGGAAACTTTATGTAGGCCTTGCAGGGCCTATGTGTGCTAGGCAAATGCTCTTCCACTGAGCTCTGTCCTGGCCCCTTCCTTTAATGCATACCCGGTACTAGTAAGTATCAGTATCCGAGCATATACTTATCAGTGCACTAAAAAGTAATGAGGGCTGGGGAGATGGCTCTTCCAGAGGGCTTGAGTTCAAATCCCAGCAACCACATGGTGCCTCACAACCATCTGTAATGGGATCTGATGCCCTCTTCTGGTGTGTCTAAAGACAGCTGCAGAGTACTCTTATACATAAAATAGGTAAAATCTTTTAAAAAAAATCTTTAAAACAAAAAGTAATGAGGAGGGGCTGGTGAGATGGCTCAGTGGGTAAGAGCACCCGACTGCTCTTCTGAAGGTCCTGAGTTCAAATCCCAGCAACCACATGGTGGCTCACAACCATCCGTAACAAGATCTGACGCCCTCTTCTGGGGTGTCTGAAGACAGCTTCAGTGTACTTACATATAATAAATAAATAATCTTTAAAAAAAAAAAGTAATGAGGAGCTTTCAGAAACAGAGAACAGGCTAGAGAGATGGGTCACTAGTTAGGAGCACTGACTGTTCTTCCAGAAAGTTTGGTTCCCAATAATGTAGCCTGCAGTCCTCTGTTACTCCAATCCCAGAGGATCTGGCCTGTGAGAGCACCAGACATGCATGCAGTACACAGATATGCTTGCAGACAACACACCATACACAAAAAATACATAAATAAAACTATTATAACAGTGAGCGTTAAAGTAGGAAGACTAGGAAGATAAAAATGTAGACAACTGAAAACTAATGTTTTAGCCGGGCGTGGTGGCTGTGCCTTTAATTTCAGCACTCAGGAGGCAGGGGTAGGCAGATATCTGAGTTTGAGTCTAGCCAGGTCTACTGAGGGAGATTCAGGAGCAGAAAGAAACCCTACTGAAGAGAAGAGAAGAAAGAGAAGAGAAGAGAAGAGAAGAGAAGAGAAGAGAAGAGAAGAGAAGAGAAGAAAGAGAAGAGAAGAGAAGAGAAGAGAAGAGAAGAGAAGAGAAGAGAAGAGAAGAGAAGAGAAGAGAAACGTATGTTTCGGCCATATGCAAGAGGAGCAAACGGCATTAATCACAGATATTCTGGTCCTTCCTGTGTTCCTGGGTGATTTTACCTCCAGTAAATTAAAGAAACATGGTGAACAACAACAACAACAAAAAAGCCGGGCATGGTGGCGCACGCCTTTAAACCCAGCACTCGGGAGGCAGAGGCAGGCAGATTTCTGAGTTCGAGGCCAGCCTGGTCTACAGAGTGAGTTCCAGGACAGCCAGGGCTACACAGAGAAACCCTGTCTCGAAAAAAAACCAAACCAAACAAAACAACAACAACAAAACAAACAAAAAGAAAGAAAGAAAGAAAGAAAGAAAGAAAGAAAGAAAGAAAGAAAGAAAGAAAGAAAGAAAGAAAGATGGTGACACAGTCTGTGCATTTTGGCAGTAGAGAAAGGAGGCTTAGCTGCCATCTTAGCTACTTAGTGGGTTCCAGACAGCTTGGACTAAATGGCACCCTGCTTCAAAGAAAAAAAAAAATCTAAGCTTTGTGGTTCAGTTGATGTAATGCCAGCATCCCAGCTTTCACAGAGGCTCATGCCTGCAGTGCCAGCACTCAGGAGACTGAGGCAGGAGAATTGCTGAGAGGGATCAACCTGGGCTATGTATGGAGTGAAACTCTCAAAAACTAAATTCACACATGAACATGCATACAAAGAAGTTTTAAAAACCTGAATCCTAGCACTTAGGAGGCAGAGGCAGGTGGATTTCTGAGTTCGCAGCCAGCCTGGTCTACAGAGTGAGTTCCAGGTCAGCCAAGGCTACACAGAGAACCCGTCTCAGGAAAAAAAAAAAAAGCTAAATAATTGTCTGATGTGGTGGCTCATACCTTTAATCCCCAAATTCCAGAGGTAGAGGAGTTTAAGGCTATCCTGATCTGCTTGGAGAGTTCAAGGCCAACCAGGGCCACATAGTGAGATCCAGTCTCAAAAACAAAACAATGTTAAATTACAATATCCTTTTGTTATTATTATTGTTGTTGTTGTTAGTTTTGTCAGGATGGGCTTTCTCAGTAGCCCTGGCTCTGCAGATCAGGCTGGCCTCAAACTCACAGAGATCCACCTCCCTCTGCCTCCTAAGTGCTGGAATTAAAGGCGTGTGTCACCACTGCCTGGCTCACTTGTTTTTAAAATTTTAAAGTAAAGGAGTTTATTAAATGTGCTGCAAGAGGGCAGCAGATGGAACAATAAGTAGAACCCACCATTTGGTTTTTGTTTGTATGTAGCTCAGGCTAGCCTTAAACTCAAGGCTGAAGACTGAACTCAGAGCTCACCATATCCTGAGTGTGGCGTTCATCACTTGCTTGTCCGCAGCCTAGCTGAGGTTCAGCAGAGTTCCGGGTCATTCTCTCATCAGTCATGAGGGAACTAGGCTTGACAGAGCTGGAGCCAGCGCCCAGCTTTTAATCTACCCCACCTCACCATGTCCCTTTTAATCTTTGATGCATTTACTTATTCTCTGCCTATTGCTTGCCAGACATCATAACAGAAAGCTGGGGATCAAGAAGACGGGAGACAGCTTCCTGCTGGGAGTGGTGGCTCACAAATGTATGGTTAGCAGTCTGCATGCTGGGGGAGGGTTGCTCTGAATAGAAGATCAGTGTGGCTCCAGAGACAAATGGCTGGATGAGTCCCAGGCCAGCAGACGACAGAGTGAGGCTGGCTGATTTGTTGTGGTTGTCGTATTTTTTAACCAAACCTCCTGTTTTTATTCATTTATTACATTTCTTTGAAAAAAGTTTATTGGCCTTTTGGATTAAATTTATTTGCCGGAAACAACTCGTCATATTTCTATTGGAACCAGCACACAGTCTCTTTGCTGGTTCTGTGTTTGGTTCCAATGAAACTTGTCCTGCGCTCTGGCCTGTGTTGCTGAAACCCGGCATGCACAGCACCGCACAGGCGCCCTGGCCTGGCTCCCAATGCTTGGGCTGTTGTGATGCTCGGTGTGTTCATGGCCTCCAAACCTGAAGTTTCCGGTCTCGGAGAATCTTGTCTTTTCCTAACTCGGCTCCTTCGGGCTTTCTCCCAGGTTTCATCTGCTCTGGTCCCTCCGTGCAGTCAGCAAGGTCTTTTCATTTATCCTGATGCCAAAGGACTTGCTGGTGGCTTTAGCTTTGGTGTCTGGCTGTGGCTGCACAGGCCAGTCCATCTCTGTCTTCCCACACAGACTTTGAGGCTGTGTCTGTGGATACGAAGTTCCTGTACAGTTCTCCTTTTCAACCTGATCCTGTACCATGATGGAGAACAGGAAGGGCAAATTTCCTGTTTTCATTTACTTAGGTGTTTTGAGACAGTCTCACTCTGTAGCCTTGGCTGGCCTGGAACCTATTATATAGACCAGGCTGGTTTCGAACTCATAGAGATCCACTTGCCTCTGCCTTCTGAGTGCTGGGAGCAAAGGCATGTAGTGGTGAACACATACTAAAAATAAAATGGATATACCCAACAAATCATGATCTATGCGGGGCTCAAGCCCAGCAGAAAGGCCTCAGTAGGACACTTGGATCCTCGGTGAGTACCACACACAGTCACTCTAACTGGGGGTGGGGATTTTCTCAGTTGGAGAGAATGCATAGCAAAAGGGGGTGCCTGAAGATGTGACCTCAGAGACCACCCGCACTTAGTAGAGGTTGGGGAAGCCATTCACAGATTTGAGAAATATTTATTAAGCTACTTGTCTCTGTCATGAGAAAAAGAACCCTCTAGGGTCACAGAGGAGAAAACTTCCAGGAAGGAAAGAGAGGTCAGAGGGGTCAAATGCCATGAAGGGGACAAAGGGATAAAGGCTTAAGAGCTGATGTGACCAAGGGGTCACTGGCAGTCCTGATGACAACAATCTCTGGGGACTGGTGATGCAAAAAAAATATGACTCGGGCTGGAGAGAGGGCTCAACGGTTAAGAGCACTGACAGCTCTTCCACAGGTCCTGAGTTCAANTCCCAGCANCCACATGGTGGCTCACAACCATCTGTAATGGGATCTTACTCCCTCTTCTGGTGTGTCTGACGACAGCGACAGTGTACTTACATATATAAAATAAATAAATCTTTAAAAAAAAAAAAAAGAAAAATGACTCAGGATTAATGAGCATCCAGAAAACAATGCATCAAGGATGTATGACTCACCGGGTGTGGTGGCGCATGCCTTTAATCGTAGCACTTGGGAGGCAGAGGCAGGCGGATTTCTGAGTTCGNGGCCAGCCTGGTCTACAGAGTGAGTTCCAGGACAGTCAGAGCTACACAGAGAAACCCTGTCTCGAAAAAACCAAAAAAAAAAAAAAAAAAGGATGTATGACTCTAGAAGTCACACACTGAATGCGGACACGAGCCAAGAGAAAGTTCTGTTCTACCCTCAAGCTTGTGGTTCGCTTGTGTTAGAGCCACAGACAAGCATTACTGTGGCTACCTGCAATCCTGATTGCGTCCCTGGTTGATGTTAGGATTAAACCTAGTGCTTTGAGTTTTCTGAGCAGCACTTCAGCCCCAACCTGCAGTTCCCGCCCTTGTGTGCTTTGAAACTGGATTTCACATTATAACCCAGGCTGCTCCTAAACTCCCAGCACTCCTCCTGCCTGTCTCAGCCTCCTAAATACTCTGACTTCAGGAATGAGCTACCCTGCCCTGTTTTGGCATATATATATATATATATATATATATATATATATATTGGTTTTTTGAGACTGGGTTTCTCTGTGTAGCCCTGGCTGTCCTGGAACTCACTCTGTAGACCAGGCTGGCCTAGAACTCAGAAATCCGCCTGCCTCTGCCTCCCAAGTGCTGGGTTTAAAGGTGTGTGCCACTACTGCCTGGCTGGTGTATATTTTTAAATACTGGTCTCATGTTGCCCAGGTTAGTCTTGAATTTCTGATTCTCCTGCCTCTACCTCCAAAATGCAGGCATCACAAGCAAGTATTAAAATTTCATGAGAGATATTGGAACACACACACACACATGCACACACGCACACACACACATACACACACACATAAGGAAAGATATCAGTGGAAAAGAAAAGCCAGGTATTGTGGTGTATGCTTTTCATCCCAGCACTTGGGGGACAGAAGCAGGCAAATCTCTCTGAGTTCAAGGCTAGCCTGGTCTACATAGTGAACTCTAGCACAGTCAGGGTTATATAGTCAGACCCTGGCTTAACAAAACAACAACCAAACAGATAAGCAAATAAAAATAAAAAGAAAGTATTAAAAATAAAGAAAAGAATGGGCTGTCTTTTGTGGAAAACCTTGGTTCAGTCCCCATCACCCACACCCACCCATCTATAGCTTCCGTTTCATGAGTTCCAGCGCCCTCTTCTGACCTCCACAGACACTGCATACATCTGCTACACATGTACGAATGCAGGCAAAGCATACACATAAAATAAATATAAAAAAATAAATAAATAAAGGGGCGCTGGAGAGATGGCTCAGTGGTTAAGAGCACTGACTGCTCTTCTTAAGGTCCAGAGTTCAAATCCCAGTAACCACATGGTGGCTCATAACCATCCGTAATGAGATCTGATGCCCCCTTCTAGGGTGTCTGAAGACAGCTACAGTGTACTATATATAATAAATAAATAAATAAACAAATAAATGAATCTTTAATAAAATGAAGGGCTCAGATGGTGGCATTAGTCTATAATCCAGTACCTTACAGGTGGTTACAGGAAGATTACAAGTTCAGGGTCAGAGTCTCTCTTACGATAATTATTATCAGTGTTAGATTTGGTACTGCACACGTATAACCCCAGCACTCCGAAGGCTGAGACAGGAAGACTGCTGAGGACTGAGGCTAGCCTGGGCTACATAGAAAACAGCAGGCCACCCAAGGCTACAGAGTGAGGACCTGTGTCAGTACCCTACCACCTACATTGTAATTACAGTGAATAAAACAATTTTGGAAGGGTGGATGCTGCACTTTGGCATGCCCCTGGGGTCCTGGCCGCTCTGGTGAGTGAGGTAGGAGGATGGTTTAAACCTGCCTAGGAATTTGGTGTCACCTTGGGCAGCAAACTGAGACTCAGTCTCAATTAAATAAAAGAAGATGGATTTAAAGATGTGGAATTATGTTAAGTAGAAAAAAAAAGTACAAATTTATTCAAGGAATGTATTGACAATTAAACCCTACTAGCCTGGCACGGTAAGTGGAGGCAGAAGGACTGGGGGTTCAAGGTCATCAGTGGGGGAGGGGAGGGGTATGTGAGGCTCCACTTCTAATGAAAATAAATGTGTGACTGAGAAGATGTCCTAGCCACAGGATCCTGACAATCTAAGCTTCCCAAGGCTCCGGTAAAAAGCAGGATGCAGAGCCACTCAGCCCGGAGTTCACACTCCCAAGGCAGCTGAGGGCTGGAGACAGGAAAACCCAGCTCGCCTGGGCCTCACAGCACAGCAGCAGAAACAAGAGCGACCTTGCCTCAGAACGGTGGGAGGAGAGAACCGACTTCTAGAAGTCCTCTACCCTTCACATGGACTCTAACAGGCAGATCTCTCTGAGATCGAAGCCAGCCTGGTCCACATAGTGAATTCTAGGACAGCCAAAGCTACATAGAACCCCCCCTCCCGTTTATTTTATGTGGATGAATGTTTTATCTTCAATGTATGTGCAACCCTTTGCATGCCCAGTACCCACAGAGGTCAGAGGAAGGCATTAGCTCCTCTGGAACTGGAATTACTGATGTTATGAGCTGCCACATGAGTGCTGGAAATGGAATTTCAGTCCAGTCCTCTCTTTCTCTCTCTCATTCTTTCTTTCTCGTAGATTTGTTTACTCATATCAATGCATGTCTTCATGTCTGCATGTCTTCATGTCTATCTGAAAGCTAGTACCCATTACAGATGGTTGTAAGTAACTGTGTGGGTGCTGGGAATTGAACCCAGGACCTCTGGAAGAGCAGTCAGTGCTCTTACTCACAGCCATCTCAGCAGCCTCACTCTCTTCTTCCCTAACAACAACAAGAAAGAACAAGACACCCCGAAAAGTCATTCCTTTACTAAAGAACTTAAAACGGAGCCCACTGCTGCCAAATAGTTTTCCCCGGACCAGCTTGGTGCTCCAGGCCTTCTGGAGCCAGGTTTCTCTTTCCTTCCCCCTACTCAGAACCAGTGTCTTTTGCACACACGGGACCTTTTGCTGTTCACGATTCAGGCGTCTATAAGCTTTTATTTAAACATTGTCCTCTTTTAGGAACATTTTCTCCTTTCTTCAGGCATACTCCCATCAAAGTTCCCTGACCCTCAAGATAAACTATCTGTAGCAGGCTAGAAATAAAAGTCACTGTTAGAATGTTTACTTAGCGTATAATAAGCCTTGGGTTTCTTTTTCCAGAACTGAAACAAAAATAATTAAAATGTATCCATTATCTTCTCTTGGAAACTCCAAGCCTGCACAAGTTGGCCTTGAACCGCTCTGCTGGACCCCACCTACAGAACCCGAGTTTTTTGTTTGTTTTTTTTTTTTTCTGGTTTTTTTGAGACAGGGTTTCTCTGTATAGCCCTGGCTGTCCTGGAACTCACTTTGTAGACCAAGCTGGGCAGGAACTCAGAAATCCGCCTGCCTCTGCCTCCCAAGTGCTGGGATTAAAGGCATGCGCCACCACTCCTGGCTAGTCATTTTTTTTAAAAAGATTTATTTATTTATTATATGTAAGTACATTGTAGCTGTCTTCAGACCCACCAGAAAAGGGCATCAGATCTCATTACAGATGGTTGTGAGCCACTGTGTGGTTGCTGGGAATTGAATTTACTACCTCTGGGAGAGCAGTCAGTTACCTCTCCAGCCTGAAAGTCATCTTTCTTCCTTCCTTCCTTCCTTCCTTCCTTCCTTCCTTCCTTCCTTCCTTCCTTCCTTCCTTCCTTTCTTTCTTTCTTTCTTTCT
>NC_034593.1:85373712-85391161 GCF_900095145.1 Mus pahari
TTTCTCTGTGTAGCTCTGGCTGTCCTGGAACTCACTTTGTAGACCAGGCTAGCCTAGAATTCAAAAATCCACCTGCCTTAAAGGTGTTCGCCACCAAGCCCAGCTGAAAGTCATATTTCTCAATGTGGGATAATAAGTCACAGTAAATTGTGCTTGAATTGTTTAACATGTATTGCACTGAACTGAAGTTTGATTTTTCTTAAAATTCTTAGAATTATGTTTTAATCCATATATACTAACCTATCCAATAAGTTCATATTTTAATGAATATCCAAGTCCCATGCTAAAAGATAGGAAATATTTAAACCTCCACATGTTATGTTTCTTTCTCCTAAAATTTCTTTAAAACCTTTAGAACATTCTCTAATTCTCTCAAGATAGCGTTTCTCTGGTCAGGCAGTGGTGGCGCACGCCTTTAATCCTAGCACTTGGGAGGCAGAGGCAGGCAGATTTCCGAGCTCGAGGCCAGCCTGGTCTACAGAGTGAGTTCCAGGACAGCCAGGGCTACACAGAGAAACCCTGTCTCGAAAAAACAACAAACAAACAAACAAAGACACTCTTAACTGTAGACCAGACTGGATGTAAACTCAGAAGTCAGCTGTCTCTGCCTCCCGAGTGCTGGGATTAAAGGCGTGCGCCACAATGCCTGTCCTCAGTTGTTATTTTTTTTAATTTAGTTTTTATTTATTGTCATTGTTGTTTATGTGTAAATGCTCAGTATGTGTGGAGGTCAGAGATAAGTTTTGAGAGTTGGTTCTATTCTTCCACCATGGTTTCTGGGTATTAATCTTAAGCCCATAGGCTTTGAAACAAGTGCTTTTACTCATTAAGCCATTTTTCTTTGCTGGTCTATGTTCCATAATTTTACTGTCTGCTAAATCACTTTGGCTCCAGGGTCCCTCAGCCGTTAACCATGGGCTGAGGTATTACTCCTTTCCCATTGTGTTTATCTCATGGCTTCCTCTGACCTTAAGTCTAGGAGTCTGTCTTGTCTCTCACTGTCCATGTCTGCGTGTGAATCTTATGGCGGGTCACAGTTTGTTTGCCCATGTATTTATTCTATTCAGACCCCCACTCAGTTAAGGTTGGTGTAGAATTTGGTAACTCAACAGTTTTTCCCTTTAGTCCAGAGACCAAGCCGTGGGTAGAAGTACCCACTCAGACAACACTATCTTAGAATGTCAGTGTCTCCCAGGCCACCTACATTCCAGGGAATTTTGAAAATATCCTTTGTCCCAGCCCCACGCAAGGAAATATCTTAGTAGGCAACACCAAGGTGGAAGCTAGGCAGTATTGTCTTGAAGTAGCCTTCTTCTTCCTCTTCACTGACATTCCTCAAATGAAACGCCCTTTATTGGGGTCTCTCGGCCTTGGGGACAAGGAGCAGTTTTTGCCGTTTGGAGGGACGTTCAAAAGCCTTTTGAGGAAGTGGGACACACTAATCTCGCATCTATGGGGTCAGGGTAGCTGTTCACTCTCTCCCTTTGATGTCTCTGTGTTTTTCTGAATCAATTCGTCTTGGTTTCCACCTGGCTTTGAGCTTTAGCCCTCCTACCTGTCCTCTTTTGTCAACCATCTGTCTCCTGACAGCCAGCGTCTAGCTTTCAAACTTCTTAGTTTCTGGCATGGTGGCTCAGGGCAGACGGTAGAGGTCGGTGGGGAGAGGTTGGGCACAAGATAAGTCGGAGGATACTTTCGCTTCTCAGGCCTCCTAAACTACATGCAGGCCTTATTGGGGTCAGGATGAACATGAACCAGAGAAATCACACGGAGATGCAGAAGAGACACAGAATCTTAGGAAGGAGAATGCGGAGGGACAAGGCGGGAGACTCCCTAGAGAGCAGGGTCGCCTAAGTCGTTGATGGAAGTGAGGGAGGATCGCGCAGGCTCTGACAGCCCAGCCCAGCCGAGGCCCCCTGGTTTCCTGTCTCTCTTCTCGTGTTGTCTTCCTTCCTGTTTGTGACACTTCTGTCTGTCGGGACTTCTTTTCTACCAGCCTGTCTGTGTGCGTGTGTCTTATGTCCTCGTCTCAGCGACTGTCCGTGGGTCTTTCTATCTCGTGCCTGACTCCTGTCTCAGGCTCACCCTCTCGGTTTAGCTCTGGGTGGACCGTGCGCTCGGCGCCCCTCCTTTCTGTAGTATTATTGGTGAAGAGGTGGCGAGGAGGCAGTGTCTATCCCGCCGCTTAGTATCCCATTGGGCGGCGGGCCCGAGAGGCGGGCCGGAGGCGGGCCCGGCTGGGAGGCGGGCGGGGCGGCTGGGGCCGAGCCCAGAGCCCCGGGCGGTCGCATTGTTTTCCTCCGCCGATCTGCGGCGGGAATAGGGGCTCGTACTCGGACCCGAGGCTCTCGTAACCCGACAGCGCCCTGAAGTCTAAATCTAAGCACAGACGCTCGTCACATCTTGCCAAAGCCTCAACCACGGATTTCGAACTCTGCGCGGCGCGGAGCTAGGGGCCGCCTGCTGCTCCCTGGACCTTGCTGACCCGGATCTCGGAGCAAGTACCTTGGGGTAGGGATGTAGCTGCAAGGAGGGACAGGAGCGCCGCAAGAGAGGGGGGGGGGTCAAGCTCCTAAGTGTCACAGGGACCCAAGTGGGTCCCGCGCGCCCTGTGCCTGCCAGAGTTAGGGTGAGTGGAGGAGGAGAGGACCGTGGCCGAGCCCAGCTGCACTGATGGGCGCAGGGTGTAGGCTTCTTTTCCGACTGGTCGTAATCGCGTCCCTTAAGATTGGGGGTCATGGAAGGGGTGGTTTTTTTTTTTTTTTTTTTTTTTTTTATTTTTTTTTTTTTTTTTTTTTTTTTTTTTTTTTTTTTTTTTTTTTTGAGGCGCGCACAATGCAGAGGGTGGGAAGCCCAGCACCTTGCCTCTCCCTCGGGAAACTGAGGCTCCAAGACCTGTGGAGAAGTAGACCTCGACACCCCTGCAGGGACTGGGAGGGGGACGAGTCATTCTGGACATCGGTGTCGGGGTTGCTTCCCCGTCCTTGTGCAGGCTGGAGTCTGAGCACTCCTAGGGGGAGGGGTCGGCTTGGGCAAAGAGTCCAGGAGAGGGGCCAGGGAGAAGCATCCCCGCGCCCACCTCCACGCTTCACCTCATTCCGCCCGGGGCTTTGTTAGACTGGTCTCCCACGGAGGAGAGCGGGCCTGGCGACAGCATCCTAGCTCACCTACCCACTCCGCGCGGGCCTAGGGCCCGCCCTCGGCTGTTCCAGCCTCTATCCCTGTTTCCCTAGTCTGGGAGACCCGCCTCCGTCCCCCAAACCCAGATCTCATTCCCACTTGATCTGCGCCTGCAGGCCCCTCCAGCCCCTCCTCCCGCTAACGTGGCTCTGGGACCCGGTCCCGGCCCAGACGCTGCTACCCGCCCCTCCTCGGAGCCCCGGATCCAGTGAGGGGGAGACACGTCGAGCCCCTGGCCCCAGGCCCGTTTCACGCTAAGCGCACGGGAAGCTCCAGACACCTGGTTTATCCACGTTGGGGGTGGGTGGGAGGGAGCATAAGTACAAAGCCTGGGACGGAGAGCGAAGGATAGGGTAAAAGGATTCTGAGGCTCGGTGCACCGCCTGAGCCTCCTGAGGAAGGTGGGCAGGGGTGGGCAACCATGTCTATTACTTCCTGCTATTGTCCCCGGCCTGTCTCCCTATTCCTTCCCCTGCTCCTCTAGACACCGACTATGACCTCGGCCACTCCCCAGAGGTGGCTGTCTGGCTGAGAGGAAAGAAGGGGGGCTGGCTGTTTCATCTTTCTATCAAGGGGAGGACCTCAAAGGAGAAAGAATGGCCAGGTCTCTCCTTGGGATTTCTCCAGGTCACAGCATGCCTGTCCCCAGGCCAGGGATTGGATGGGAGCCACCCAGATGTTGCTCCCCCAAACAGCTTATGGGAAGCCCTCTTAAAGATGTATCATGCTCGAGTCTAGTGGGCCGAGGAAAAGGCCAACCAAGTGTTTTTAGAGGCTGGACTAACCCAGCTGAAAGTGAGAGTGTGTTGGGGGTCCTTAGTGTGAGAGATTAGGTAGAGGAAAGCAGGGTTTGCTCCCTGAGGAAATAAGGGGACGAGGGTACTTGCTATCAGAGCCTTTGCTTGGAAATGAAGAGCATGCAAATTAGATGCAAATTAGCCTCTATTGTCCCTAGCTAGGGAGCTTTTGCGGGAGGAGGCTGTTGGAGTCTGAAGGTTTTAACATGGGAGTGGTCATCAGGTCCCACAACTCCCAGACAACCCTTTCCCCAAGCCTAGTCCTGCAGTCCCAGGAGTTTCTGGCTAGAGGCCAAAGGCTACCCTCATATCTTCCGGTGCGAAGCCGCCCTCATTTTGTAACCAAACAAAATGCACTCCCCTTAGCATCTCCCCGACACTGGCTTCAACAGCTTTGCCCAGGATTTGCACATTGACTTTGAAAGGATGTGGCAAGGGAGATGTGATTTAGTCTTTTCCCTTCTTCTTTTGTCCCTTCCTTCCTTAGATCAGAGGGCTTCTCTCCCTCTTCATCCCCACAGGACCCACCACCCCAGGTAAGGAAAGGCTACAACTCCCAAGCACAGGGGATAGCGGCAGGCTCCGCCAGAGGCCAGGAAGAGGGTCCGCCGGTCCAACCCACTTGCCAGAGACCAAAGTTGTTTCCAGGGTGAAGAGAGCAGTTGCCCAGGGCAACTTGAGGGCAGGAGCATAGGAGGCAAGCTGTGTCCCTCTCTCTTCTGGGAGTACCAGCACCCGGAAACATGGGTTGGGGGGGGGGAGGAAGACTTGGCCTTTCAAGGGAGGGGTCCTGTGGTAGCTAAGTGCTCTGCCTCTGGGGAAGGGGGGGTCATCATTAGGTGTTTCTACCCTGCCCCTTCCTCCATCTCTCCTGGGGCCCCACCTGACGTCAACCTTCCCACCAGTGACGCTAGATTGGGCTTGGGTGGACACTTGGGTCCTGGCTTCAAGAGTGAAAATATTGGAGAGATGGAAGGGGGCTTGGCCTGTAAGCCCAGAGTCTTCTTTAGAAGACTTGGAATGGACAACTAAGGCTTGTTGTGTGATCTGTCACAAGAGAAAGGACTCTTAGCTCCCTGACCTGATTAATGGAGTCTTTTCAGCACCTCACTTCAATCTCAAGGGAAGGCAGGAAGCTGGTCCGCACCTCCTGCAGTGGGTCTAGTCAGGGTCAGCTGGCCGGGGGAGGCTGCTGGGTGGGAAGGAGACCTGTCTCACCGTCCCTTTCACCGTATCCATCCTTTCTTGGACTTTGGGCTACAATTGCCTGTCATTGAATTATTTATATTTCAATTTCAGAGGCAGCCTGATGAGGGAAGAAGGGGAGAGCGGGGCACGTTCAGCCATTTCTTCTCACCAGTCCTTTCTATCCTTCGCTCAGCATAGGGGGTGGGTCTGCCCTTCTCCCCACGTTGAGAACATGCATTGGTTCTTAGAAGCCAGGGAGGCAACAGGGGGCTCCAGGCTGGGAGGGGGCCCAGTGGTCGAGGAGACAGCTGCAGCCAGAGCTAAATTTAGCTTCTGATCTGGCTTTGATGCAGATTCATTTTTGGCTAAGACAGCCCCTCCATGCACACCCCATTCCCCCCCTGCCCAGCTTCTTCTTCAGCCATGGGAACGGCCCCTGAAGTATGAGCTTCGGCTGGGTCAGCGACCCCCAGGCTGTCTGTCCCTCTCCTTCTGTTCTTTCTCAGCCTTAGACAGGACCATGGCTGCCGCACAGCTGCCTTTGCCTGGGCGCAGTGCCTACAGCACTCCCAGGGTGCTGTGGGGGTCTGTGAGGGGAGGGGAAGCAGACTTGGTGCCCTCTTCCTTCTCCTAGTGCCAAGGAGTCACTATTTATAATTTTAAGGCTTAAGTGTCTAATTATAGCTGAGAAGGGGTTAGCACAAGGGGGGTCAGGAGGTGTCACCTACTGAATGTCCCAGACCTAGGCAGAGAGAGGAGGCAAGGCTGGGAGGGGCAGAGGATTTGTGCTGTCCTTACCTGGGGTCACACCAGCAGGCAGCACACCAACCAGTTTGGGCCAGTTGGAAAGGGAAGGGCCTTGAGTGACAGACAGTGACAGCTGGCTGGGAGTGAGGCAGAGATGGCTCTTTGCCCCACCCCATAGGGTCTTCTGGGGATAGACCTGGGGAGGAGTCTGCCTGCAACAAGGGTAGAGAGAACTTAGTCCCTTCCCCCCTTTTCTGTCGCCCCACTCCAGGGCCAGCACATGGGTGAGGGGGTACCCCCTGGGGCGTGAACTGCCCCACACAGGATGCCCCGTGCCCCCCACTCCATGCCCCTGCTGCTGCTGCTGCTGCTGTCATCGCTCCCCCAAGCCCAGGCTGCCTTTCCCCAGGACCCCACCCCTCTGTTGACCTCTGACCTTCAAGGTGAGTGCCCCACCCACTTTACCCACTTGGGGTGGGGGATGCAAGTAGAGAATGAGACCCCTATGTCGGAGAGGCAAGGAGTCAGGATGTTCCCAGTCTTAAGGAAGCTAAGAGAATGGCCAAGCAAAGGGGAACAAACAGGTGGAATGAGCTGGAACCGTGCGTGCCTCTTCCCTGGGCTTTGTTTCTTCATTCAGAGGTAGTGTTGCTAGGCGGCTAAAACTGTGACCTCTAGGTGAACGCGGGTGCATGCTCACAGTCCCAGCACTTGGGAGTCTGAGGGAGGAAGACTGCTACAAGTTAGAGGACAGCTTGAGCTGGCATTGCGTCGCAGGACCCTGTCTCCACAGACAGACAGACAGAATGCAAGGTCTTAGCCACACCAAACCACAGCAGGTCTGAACCCTGCTCATCCGCTCGCTAGCCACGTGACCTTGGTTAATGTTATCTAACCTTTCTTAGCCTCAGTTTCCACATCAGTAAAAGGAAGATAACCATGGTGTTACTCAGAGATTGAGTGAGGTGACGGATGTAACGCAAATGAGGCACAGTCCTGAGAACACTGTCTGGCCCAAATTAAGCACTTTATGTTTGTGTGTTATTCTTAGCTACAAAGTGGAGTCCTGTGCCAGGCCAGTGGCTCCCCAAACCCTTACTTCTCCTCTGCCCGCCAGAGAGCCTAGGCCTCACTGTGACAGAAGCCATAAGCCCACCCTTTCAGAGAAAACTCCTCCACCTGTGTTATAGATGTTGGATTTATATTTATTTCAGTTGGGCTACTAGGAGTGACTATTGGGGGACAGATAAGACTAGCAAATGCTACAACTGACGCAGTTCCCAGCACACTCTGTGTTACATCATCTGTGAACCCTGGGTTCCCCCATAAACACCAACACCTGAAGCTTTTATGCCCAGCCCAGGTAGACGATGGAGTTGGTCACAACGGCAAAGTGTTGAAAAGTCTTGAGGGGGATTCAAAGAGGGGTAGGAGAAGCAGGAGCTTTAATTATGTACGAGTGTGTGTGTGTGTGTGTGTGTGTGTGTGTGTGTGTGTAGGAGCTGTTGTGTGACAAAACTTTTCCTGAGGAGACAGAACACGTCTACTGAACCCAGATAGGGAGGTCAAAGTCAAACTTGGTGAACTGATAAGTTTTACTGGGGGGACTTACAGAAATTTGGGTGAGGGGATACCTACAGGAGCAGAAATGACTCAAAGACAGCCGCACCACCAAAGCCCACTCCAGTATGGTCACTAGCCTGTAATCTGGAATTGGGAGCACAGTACACAGCCTGCAGGCAGCTCACCTGTTGGAGAGTCCTTTCCGGGCACCTCAGCTGGCCTCTTCCAGGCAGAGTCTTCTTTGTAGCTCAGCTTCACTTCCTCTGGGGGGGGGGGGTCTAGCTTTTATTAACTCTGGCAGGGAGACGGCCTACTGAATCTGGTCAGTTTCAGGGAGTTCTTGAAGCTGTTTTGTTATTTATCTCCCTGTGTATGGAGCTGGCCTGCAGAATGGATGTTTTAATCGCAAGGACAATAGAGGAGGTGGGTTGCCTGGAGATGGAGCTAGAGGTGGTCGTGAGCCACCTGATGTGGGTGCTGGGAATCAAACTCTGGACCTGGTAGAGCAGTGCATGCCCTTAATCACTAAGCCATCTCCAGCCCATTGAAAGGAACTTTGTAACACAAAGGTGGTCCTAAGAAGGAACTTGGCTCAACTCTGGAGTCAGGCAGACCCTGCTGCCTGCGTGGTAGTCATGTAAATCCCTCCTTGCACTAAGCCTTGCAATGGGGCCAAGGTGAGCTCCCACCTATAAGGTAAATACACTAAGGTAAATCATTCAAATGACTCGCAGAGTACCTGATGAAAATTAAATGCTGTCGTGGTGTTTTTGTTGTTGTTTGTTTAACAGTTTTTATTTGGGGGGATTGTACATGCCAGAGTGGATGAGTGGAAACTAAAAGACAACTTGGGAATGGGTTCTCTGCCTCTACTATGTGAACTTCGTAATCAGGCTTGGCTGCAAGGATCTCTAACCCCAGAGCCATTTCAACGTCTTGTTTCTTTCTCTTGACATAGCATCTTGCCTTGTACTTGTTATGTAACCAAGGCTGGCCTTAAACTCTCGACAGTGGCTGGGTTCCACCTGGTAGGAAGTACGTATCATCTCAGCTGCCACGCTCACTATACCACTGTACCCTCCAGGTGCCTCTCCATCATCCTGGTTCCGGGGCCTGGAGGACGATGCTGTGGCTGCGGAACTTGGGCTGGACTTTCAGAGATTCCTGACCTTGAACCGGACCTTGCTTGTGGCTGCCCGGTAAAATGGCCGAGGCACCGTTGTTGGGCAGACATGCATGCTCCTGGGCAGACATGGGACCTGCATGGCCACTGCAGCATCTTGCAGGGGACACATGCAGGTGCACAAGCCATGGGACATGGACATGCTTGGACCCAGAGAACAAATGCCAAGGCGTGGAGTGAGGGGGAGGCTAGGGAGCAGGAACTTGGTGTGGCTTGGCCCTGAGCTGGTGAACGTGGGTAAGGAGGGGCTAAGCAGCTCGGGCAGGATGCCTCTGCTCGGCCCTGACCCCTCCTTACCTACCCTTCAGGGATCACGTTTTCTCCTTCGATCTTCAAGCCCAAGAAGAAGGGGAGGGGCTGGTGCCCAACAAGGTGAGGGGCCGTATGCGAGGAGGTGCAGGCAGGGAGTCAAAGCTGGGAAAGGCGTAACGGGGTCCGGGGGCTGAAAAAGGCACCCACAGAGGAGCCGTGATGCGAGGAGGGGTCCAGGTGCCACACGGCCGCTCTTCTTCCTGCAGTTTCTGACATGGAGGAGCCAAGATATGGAGAACTGCGCAGTCCGGGGAAAGCTGACGGTGAGGAGTGGAGTGTAATTGGAGGGAAGGCGAGGACTGCCTTCAGGTAGTGCGCCTCCATGACTACTTCTTATTCCCTTTCTATCTATCCCAGCCCAATGGGGAGAGAATTCATCCATTTTAGTTCCCTTTACATATCCCAGGAAAAGAAAAGGGAGGTTCAGAGAGACCAGAGAGCTTGCTGAAGGCTCAGGGCTAGTTAATGGCTTGAGACTTAGCCACATTGCTCTGACTGGCTCAAAAGTAGTAGCGTTACTTCCTGTGACCCCTAACTTCAGTTCCAGGGCTGTCACTGACCTAGAATTTTGGGTTCTCTAGGACGAATGCTACAACTACATCCGTGTCCTTGTTCCCTGGAACTCGCAGACACTCCTTGCCTGTGGAACAAATTCCTTCAGCCCTATGTGCCGCAGCTATGGGGTACGGAGGGAAGAGGACTGGGAGGAGAATCCAAAATAAGCTTTCAGTTTGATGGGAAGAGATGGGCATGCGTGGGATGCAAGAGTACAGAGGAGCTGGAGGAGGAGGTGGGTGGGTGGGTGTGCACTGTAGGGCCAGACTCTAAGACCCCAAGGTTATAGGATTCTGCTTCCTGTCCCCAGATAACATCTCTGCAACAGGAGGGTGAGGAGCTGAGTGGGCAGGCGCGATGCCCCTTTGATGCCACCCAGTCCACTGTGGCCATCTTTGCAGGTGTGCACCTGGGCATGTAAGAGGCAGGCATGTGGCTGGAGGGAGTTCCTCTCCCACCTTGGTCTCTCCCCAATGTCCTTGAGTGGAGGGTTGAGGTAGGGGCTGGGACTAGGCCTAGGTAGATATATGTGTACACCAGTAGGAGACAAGCTGCAGATTCTGAGCTTTCTGTGACCCCGCTCCCCTCATCTCTCCAGAGGGCAGTTTGTACTCAGCCACAGCAGCAGATTTCCAGGCCAGTGATGCTGTAGTTTACAGAAGTCTTGGACCTCAGCCCCCACTCCGTTCTGCAAAGTATGACTCCAAGTGGCTGCGAGGTCAGTCATCCTGGGGTCTGGGCTGCCTGGGGCACACCAGGACTGTGTGGGGCTGAGTCTCTGAGCAGGTATGGATGTCCTTTCCTGTCACTCTACCTCAGAGCCACACTTTGTCTATGCTTTGGAGCATGGAGAACATGTCTACTTCTTCTTCCGAGAAGTCTCTGTGGAGGATGCCCGCCTGGGGAGGGTAAGGAGCTGGGCACCAGGGATGGATTCTGGACGGTTCTTCTGGCTCCCAAGAAAGTTCTTGGCCCTAATCTTGAAAACAAATTCCTTGGAATCTTGACTCCTCCCCACACACCTCTGCATCTCCAGCTCTTATCTTGACCCAAAGGGACCCGCTATATCATTTTTCTTTGCTGTGACCCTGATATTTGTCTCCTGGAGCTCTTAAATCACACTGTGCATTTCAACCAGCTGACGTGTGGCTCTCACTATCTTCTCTCAGGTGCAGTTTTCCAGGGTAGCCCGGGTGTGTAAACGTGACACGGGTGGCTCACCTCGGGCCTTGGATCGCCACTGGACATCCTTCCTTAAGCTGAGGCTCAACTGCTCTGTCCCTGGGGACTCTACCTTCTACTTTGACGTCTTACAGTCCTTAACTGGGCCTGTGAACCTGCATGGCCGCTCTGCTCTCTTTGGGGTCTTCACTACTCAGACCAATAGGTTGGTACCAGGTGGATTATGTGGTCTAGTACTACCCCTCCCCCCAGCATCCAAACTCCCTTTTCATGCCTACTGAGGAGGAAGCTCCAAGCAAGGCCAGTTTGCTGCCCTGGCCACCCTTCCCCTCCCCCCCCAGGCTGCCCCTCTAACGTGGTGCACAGAGGGCAGCTATCACTTCTTACCTGGCAGGAGCTGTGCAGTCCCTGTCAACATCTACCTTGCATCTTTTCTGGCTCCCTCAGCATTCCTGGGTCTGCGGTCTGCGCCTTCTACCTAGATGATATTGAACGTGGCTTTGAGGGCAAGTTCAAGGAGCAGAGGAGTCTGGATGGGGCCTGGACTCCTGTGTCTGAGGACAAGGTCCCCTCACCCAGGTACCCAGTATGGAGTGGCTTTTAGGGGCAGAAGCAATTCCTGCTCTTAATGTTGGGTTGTAAGGAGGTCACTGTGACCAAGGACAGGCATGGGCTGGACTAAGAAGCTGCAACGGGGGAGGGGAGAAATGATGCCTGCTTGCAGGGAAGTAAAGGTAGCCAGCCCCGTGTTTGAGAGCACGGAGGGGGTGTGGGGGCAGGGGGCGGGGCACACAGCTTAACATCAGTTCTCAGCTCTAAGGCTGCCCCTTCCCATGTGCTCGCCAGGCCAGGATCCTGTGCAGGTGTGGGTGCAGCTGCTTCATTCTCCTCCTCTCAAGACCTACCGGATGATGTCCTGCTCTTCATCAAGGCACACCCGCTGCTGGATCCTGCCGTGCCACCCGCCACCCATCAACCGCTCCTCACTCTGACTAGCAGGTCATCACCACGCCCTTCTTTCTCTTGTGTGGTCCACGAGGTGAATCCCACTGGGGGTGAGGGCCTGCGGAGCAGTAGGATGGGAGGCAGGGCTTCTGGGTGCTCCTGGAAATGCTCAAGCTTAGCGTTAGACACGTCCTCACCCGAAGCCTATCGCCCCAGGGCCCTGCTGACCCAGGTGGCTGTGGACGGTATGGCTGGTCCCCACAGAAATGCCACTGTCCTGTTTCTCGGCTCCAACGATGGGACAGTGCTGAAGGTGCTACCTCCAGGGGGACAGTCTCCAGGACCCGAGCCTATCGTCTTGGAAGAGATTGATGCCTACAGCCATGCCCGGTGAGTGCTCCGTGGGGGCAGGTGGGTGATGGCGATGGAGGAAGAGGTTGGGTACTCCAGTGTTGGCCGGCAGAATTAGGGGCTTGAGGTAGGGAAAGGGACTTGGCGAGAGGCTCCACTGTTGGGTACGGTGCTTCCATGGCCATGCTCAGTGGTTCTGTGCACCTCCACCTATCACGTCTTTCTTGCCAGTGACTCTTTTGGGGACAGGCAGCCTTGCTGTCCCCGTTCTGATTGCTTATGGCATCAAATTAGGTGCAGTGGGAAGCGGTCACCCCGAGCTGCGCGGCGGATCATAGGGCTGGAGCTGGATACTGAGGGTCACAGGCTTTTCGTGGCCTTTCCTGGATGTATTGTCTACCTCTCTCTCAGCCGGTGTGCCCGGCACGGGGCTTGTCAGAGGTGAGAGGAGCCTAAAGTTCGAGGCTGCCTGGCTACACGTTCTGGGTCAGTAGGAGCTCAGAAAAATTCCCAAGTCTTGAGGGTGGCAAGGAAATGGAGGAGAGGGTGGGCACCTTGGGTAGTCTGAAGTAGGCAGCCATGAGGGTCTGGAGCAGATGGATGTGGATGGGATAAAAATACTAGGGGGCCTCTCTCATAAGCTAGGGTGAATAGAGTGGAGGGGTCGCAGCCTCACATGACTCAGTTTCCCCTAGGAGCTGCCTGGCTTCTCTGGACCCATACTGTGGATGGCATCGATTCAGAGGCTGCATGAGTATCCGGGGACCTGGTGGGTAAGTGAGAAGCCCCTCCTGGGTCTCCTGAGGAGAGTGCCCAGCCAAGTGTAGGGCCATAATGAGCCATCTCCTCTTCCTCCTAGGACTGATGTGGATCTAACTGGGAACCAGGAATCCACAGAGCACGGTGACTGCCAAGGTAAACACAAGGGACGGTGGCAGCCGCAGCCAAAGTTACATATGACTGTGATGGCTACTGACAACATCCCAGGCTTGGACATTTGTCTTTCTTAGCATCTGTACCAGTTACCTCTCTCAGTTCCTCAGGAAGCTCCCCCTTTCCCTGATTCTCACCCTCTGTCACGTAGATGGAGCGACCGGGAGTCGGTCTGGCCCTGGAGATTCTGCTTATGGTGAGTGTTATGGTCTCAGTGACCTGATCCCTTGCTTAGCCTACACAACCAAACCCATTTGGGCTATAAGCAGACCTTGAACGGTCAGATGAGACACTGGAATTGTGGACTCCTGGGTTGCAAAGGGGGTGGGGGGCGCTTGGTGGAGAGCATACGTCTCACTGGCTCTGACCTGGTCTCTGTTACCAGTGCTTCTGGGTCCTGGCCCTTCCCCTGAGACCCCCAGTTCCCCCAGTGATGCCCACCCAGGGCCCCAGTCTTCCACTCTTGGAGCTCACACGCAGGGTAAGGGGGGCACCCGGGAGGGACAGGATTGTAGTGTGGAACTGCTGAGTCTCAGAGTTCTAAGCCCGGTACTGATTGGTGTTTGATGCCCACTAACACCTGTTTGGAACCTCCCTTCACCACAGCTGGACTTGCCAGCCAATGTCCTGCACAGGCAATTTGGCAGTTATTCTTGGCATGGCTACAGGGGCTACAACTGGTACGGGGAATACCCCAGACCAGTGCTCTAGCCGGTGTGTTTAGGAATCCTGAGACTGTGTGGAGTGAAGCTGAGAGGCAGAATGAAAACTTGCTGTTGGCCCAACCTGTGCCTGTTCTGTGCCTCACCTACCCTAAAGCTGAGCCTCCTCCCTCCTTCTCGGTCAGCAGGCGTGCGCAGGGACCTTTCCCCAGCCTCAGCCTCCCGATCCATCCCCATCCCACTCCTCCTGGCCTGTGTGGCGGCGGCCTTCGCTTTGGGCGCCTCAGTCTCCGGCCTCTTGGTGTCCTGTGCTTGTCGTCGTGCGAACCGCCATCGGAGCAAGGACATCGAGACCCCGGGGCTGCCGCGGCCCCTCTCCCTTCGCAGCCTGGCGCGGCTGCACGGTGGCGGTCCTGAGCCCCCGCCTCCGCCCAAGGATGGAGATGCAGCACAAACGCCCCAGCTCTACACTACCTTCCTGCCTCCGCCCGAGGGCGGATCCCCACCGGAGCTGGCCTGCCTGCCCACGCCGGAGACGACGCCCGAGCTGCCGGTGAAGCACCTCCGTGCCTCCGGGGGTCCCTGGGAGTGGAACCAGAACGGGAACAACGCCTCGGAGGGCCCAAGCCGCCCACCACGGGGCTGCAGCGGGGCGGGCGGGCCCGCACCCCGCGTGCTGGTGAGGCCACCGCCCCCTGGCTGCCCCGGGCAGGCGGTAGAGGTGACCACGCTGGAGGAACTGCTGCGCTACCTGCACGGTCCGCAGCCGCCCAGGAAGGGCAGCGAACCTCTCGCCCCCGCCCCGTTCACCTCCCGGCCGCCCGTCTCGGAGCCCGGCGCCGCGCTGTTCGTGGACTCCAGCCCGATGCCGCGGGATGGCGTGCCGCCGCTGAGGCTCGACGTGCCGCCCGACGGCAAGCGCGCCGCCCCGAGCGGGCGGCCTGCTCTCTCGGCCCCGGCTCCGCGCCTGGGCGTCGGCGGCAGCCGCAGATTGCCCTTCCCCACACACCGGGCGCCCCCGGGCCTGCTCACGCGAGTGCCCTCGGGGGGTCCGGCCAGGTACTCCGGGGGGCCCGGGAGGCACCTCCTGTACCTCGGCCGGCCCGACGGTCACCGCGGCCGCTCCCTGAAGAGGGTGGACGTGAAGTCTCCGCTGTCGCCCAAGCCGCCCCTCGCCTCCCCGCCGCAGCCCGCCCCGCACGGCGGTCATTTCAACTTCTGACGGAAGCTGCTCGCGCCCGTCCGTCGAGGCGCTGGAGGCCGCCGGCCTTCCCGGACTCCGAGAGTCTCCCGGGGCCCCCCTCTCGCCTCGGTTTATTTATTGACTTGTCTTTCCCCCCTGTCCTTTGGCGAGGAGCTCGTCCCTCGGAGCGCCGGCATTTCAGGGGACCTGGCCGACTCCCACTCCCCGTTCCCCTTCCAGCCACGCTGCCTTAAGTCGCCGCTCCGGACTCCCGCGGACTGAGCCCCGGGCGGGCCGGCCGGCCGGGGCTGGAGCCGCGCGCTGTGTAGAGTCCTCGGGCCTCCCGGGGCCGGGACGTGCCTCCTCCTACTGTGTAGGAGCCCCTCGCTTCCCAATACAGCCGTGTCCCCAAGCCGCTGCCTGACTTTCCTCGCGGGGCGGGAGGGGAAGGAGGGCGCGGCGCCCGGCCCTCTGGGTACCGGTGCTCCTGAAAGTCTGCCTCCGCTGCAGCTCGGCCGCCAAGTCTCTCCGGAGCAATTGGCTTGGCGGGTGTCCCACCGGGGTTAATCAGGAAAGGTTTCCTGAAGGAGGCAATCAAAGACCTGGTGTGTGTGGGCTGAGCCGGGGCCCTGGAGAGCAGCGGGTACTGATTGGGGGGTGCCAGGAAAGGCGCTCAGCACGTTTCTGGATAGAGGTCAGGCACCTTTCCACGGCCTACACTCGGGTGGGAGAGGGAACTTTTGGAGAAATAAAACGAAGCTGCTGCGTGATTTGAATTTCACATCAGCAAGTCTTGTCCTAGAGAGAGAACTTGGCTTAGAAGAATTTGGGGTGCTTGAGCGGTAGGCTGCAAAGCAGAACAACAAAAGCCAGCAGAAGATGAGCCCTGTACCAAGCAAGGGTTTGCCCCAGCAGTGGGTTCCCTAAGGGGCAGTTCCAGTTGCTTGCTAGCCCAGGGCTAGAGCGACTAATGTGTGTCCATCGCGATGCGCCATGACTCTGGCTGCAGTTGGCTGCACAATATCCTGGGTATCAAAGGGAGGGATGACCCTGAACGCTTGTCCCACCCACCACCCTGGCGCTAGGACCACTTAAAGCCTCTGGTGGGTGCTGGCAGCGCTGGAGGATTTGAGGGAATTTGGCAGGCGCCTGTCTACACTATTGCCCTGCTCCAGCCACTTCCCGTTGGCGCCCCCTAGAGGTCCGGCCAAACCCTGCAGGTGAACACGCCGCCAGTTACTTGAGTGTTCTGAGAACAATTTGGCCAGTATTACAAGTGTATTGTTTACCTTTTCACCTTTACCTTTGCTTCGGCTTCCTTTCTCATCTGAAATAAGAGGGTCGAGAGGCTCAAGTACTATAATGTGCAAATGCTTTGTGAAAGAGAAATCCTGAGATGGTGGTTCCTCCCGTATTTAGGCTGTGTGTACCATTTGTGGTCAGCTTTTACTAGACAGTTTCCCTTTGTGTTATAAATTCGACTTAGAGATTTTTTTTCCTCGCCAAGGTTTTTAACCCTTCGAATGTCTCTTAATGCTGTTCAGTTAAGCTTGAGCAAATTGGCTAAGGATCCTTCAGAATTTAACATCTCTCAGCTTGGAATTTTTTTTTTTTGTTTTTTGTTTTGTTTTCTTGTCAGGTTCAGTTTATTCCTCCTTGGGGACCTTAAGCTATTATGGGCTGTTGCTAGTGTCCTCAACAGTGCTGAGGTATGAGGGATGTTTCTTTCAGTCACCTGGTTGATTAATCTTTTCAAAACATGATAGCTAGTGCAGGGTACATCTGTAAATGGAGCATAAGGATGTTGAATTCTGTGCTCTCGCTAGTCTCTCAAAAGATGAAGAAGAGAGAGAACAAGATGGTTTAGTGGGTAAAGTGCTTGCCTGCCTAGTTTACTTACCAGAAGCTCATGGTGGAAAGAGAACTGTCTAAAATTATCATCCCATCTCCACATGTGTGCCATTGAGAGCAGCTCCCCTCCCCCAATCTCTCTCACATCCTGAAGAGATGAGAGAGGGCCTGGGATACAGCTCTTTTGGTAGAAGGCATGGCGAGCATGTACTGACCACCCTCAGTTTTAATCCAAGCACCGCAAGGCATGGAGAGGTGGTACACAGCTATAATTCCAGCACTCTGGCAAGAGGCAGGAGGTCTGGGAATTGGAGAGCACCTTGGGCTATGATGTAAGGTGGTATCAGGAAAGAAGGAAGGAAAAGGCAGGGAGAAAAGGTCACTCAAATAGCTGGTTTGAGATTGGCTTAAACTCTGAGACCCCAAATCAACACCAAAATAAAAGCAGATTTGTAAAGAACTAAACTGACTACGGCACTTGAGAGGTAAAGCTCTGGTGTACATAAATGAGTGCCGGGCCAGCCAGGGCAGCAGAGATCCAGTTGCAAAAACTAAAATAGAAGTGTAGTTATCCCCCAATGTCTATATGGGATTGATTCTAGGACAGTGACCACATCTAAAATAAGTCTGGAAATTCAAGTCTCTGGTATTAAAGGACATGGTATTTGCATATGACCCATGCCCAGCCTGTGGTATACTTTAAATCATTTCTAGGCTACTTAACAATGCCTAATACACCAGGTAGTGGTTGCGCACACTTTTAATCCCAGCACTTGGGAGGCAGAGGCAGGCAGATTTCTGAGTTCGAGGCCAGCCT
>NC_034593.1:85391441-85402465 GCF_900095145.1 Mus pahari
GCTGGGATTAAAGGCGTGCACCACCATGCCCGGCTTAGATGCTATTCTTGAACAGATCCTCCAGCAGCCATAGACTCACAAGTTCTGAGATGACAGATACGAGCTTCCCAGTGTGAATATACGTTCTACCATCTATTTAGGAAATAATGATGAACACTATCTCTGTTCAGTACACATACAGCTTCCCCCCCACAAACCCAGGCCTCACAGATGTAGGCAGATTCCATCATGGATGGAGCTGCAGCTCAGCTTTAGTTTTGGGATTCTTTGTGGGCAGCAGCAGCTAAAGTTCAATGTCCTACTTATTCCTTTATTTGTGCTTTTAAGAGAATGTTCACATCTCTAGCTGGGAACCCAGAGCAAGTGAAAGCAACTGTTGCAGTAAGAGCAAGTCCTTGTGCCCTTCCTTGAAACCTTTTGTTCTTTAACTAAAGCTCTCCAAGGGGTGGCCCTCCCCCACCCACCCCATATACAAGACCTTTCTCTCTGTAGCTTTGGCTGTTCTGGAACTCACTCTGTAGACCAGGCTGGCCTCCAACTCAGATCCGCCTGCCTCTACTTCCCAAGAGCTGGGATCAAAAGTGTGCACCACTATGCCTGGGACTCAATTTCTTTTCTAAGAAATGGAAAGAACATAGGATAATAGAGACTTGTAAGGCATGAAATACATAGGCTTGAATCTAGCAGGTTAGGTAGGTGTGTGGTGGGCCACTGTTATCTTACTCCCTTGGAGTCTGAGTCAGGAACACTGTGAATCCAGGGCAAGCCTGGACAACATAGCTTCCTTTCACCATCTCCCAAAAGGCCCACAATTAAGTGTTCTGTAGGACGTGGTTATTTGCCCAAAATAACATAGGCCACCACCAAAGAGACAATCCCCTATTACTCATGATAACTTTCTACTGGCAGATTATAATAGTGGATAATAAATTAAGGGATAGTTGCAGACATTATTGCTAAAAATGGAAAGACAAACATCCTTTAAGTTCAATTTAAAAAAATCGGCTTGACAGAGTTTTGTTTCTGCTTTTTTCAGGTTCTCATGTGTCCCAGGCTGGCATTGAACTTCTGACTCTTCTGCCTCGGTCTCCTGGAGACAGGTGTGTGTCTCCACTTCTGATAGGTAGTCCCTAAACATCACACTATCAACCCACTTGCTTTGTTAGTAGGAAAAGCAGAATGTGGCGGGAGCCTCCTCCTCGGGGATCGCTGAGCTAATTTCTCAGGCATCCTGGGGGATTCTGGAGAAAGCAGGGCCTCAGCAGGCTGAAGCCATCAGGTGTCTAAGGCTTTGGGGACCTGAGACTCAAAAGGTTCCACAATCAAGAGAGCTCCAAAAGCTGTTCGCAGCATCTTGAGTTCTTTGGGGGCAAAGTCACTAGGGCCTGAACGATTTATTACTCAAGTTTGTTGCGTCTTACGGCTTCCACCCCAAGCTTTGGAGCGCACAGGTCTGAGTCACTGCCATCCAACCCAGCAGATGACCCTTTAGAGCCGATGACTCAGGCAGGGTGAAGCTCAGACAGTTTGGTTTCCTAACATGCCTGAAGCTCCACGTTTGGTTCCTAGCACTGGGTTAACAGATGCAGTGGTTGTAATCCCAGCACCAGGAGGGATGTGGGTAAAGCTAGGAGGATCAGAAGTTCAAGATAATGCTGGGCATTGAGTTTGAGGCTAGCCTGGAAAACATGAGACCCTATCTCAGTAAAGAAAAAAAAGAAAGGGAGAGAGAGAGAGAGAGAGAGAGAGAGAGAGAGAGAGAGAGAGAGAGAGAGAGAGAGAGAGAGAGAGAGAGAGAGAGAGAGAGAGAGAGAGAGACTGATTGGGTATGGAATCTGGGTAGGAACCTGAAAAGTTATATACTTATACACTGATCCACTTATTTCAGTCTGTTATGTTCGTTTCTGACTTTTTAAAAATGTCACTTGCTTTTATGTATATTGTGTTCTGTATGCTTGAATGTCTGTGTACCTTATGTGTGCCTGGTGCTTACAGAGGCCAGAAAAGGGCATCAGATCCCCTGGAACTAGAGTTACATGTGGTTATGAGTTGCCATGAGGGTGGTGGGAATTGAACCTGGTACCTATGGAAGAACAGCTGGTGCTCTTAACCATTGAGCCATCTCCCTGGCCTGTTTCTGACTTTAAAACATTTTTTAAGGATTTTTTTTTTATTTTAGCTATATGAGTGTTTTGCTTGCATGCATCTGTGTACTATGTGTATACGGGGTGCCTGCAGAGGGCAGAAGATGTCCTGGACCTCCTGCAACTGGAGTTAACTGATAGTTATGGGACATCATGTGGGTGCTAGGAATCAAACCCAGGATCTCTGCAAGAGCAATAAATATGCTCTTAACTGCTGAACCACCCCTCAGGCCCCTCCTCTAGTTTCTTAAATGCAATCTGAGATGAATTTGGATGTCTAAAGCAGTCCAACTAGTTGGCTCAGCCAATAAAAGCGCTTGCCACCAAGTTTTTTTATTCAGTCTGGGACCTTAGCCCGTGGAATGATGCCGCCCACATTTAGCGTGGGTCTTTCTACCTCAGATAACCCAATCCAGAGGCTCCCTCACAGGCATGCCTCATAAGCGTGTGTCTTAAGTGATCCTAAGTCCTGTCAAGTTGACAGTAAGTGTCAACCGTCACAGTACTGGTGGCCCTTCTCTCCAACATCCCCTTTCTTTACTATAACTCTCCCTAAAATTTTCTTTTCTTAAAGAGGCTGGCGAAACTGCTCAGCAGTTAAGAGCTCTGCCTGTTCTTCCAGAGGACCTGGATGGGTCTGTAACTCCAGTCCCAGGGGATCTGATACCTTCTTCTGGTCTCCATGGGTACTGCATGCACATACATGTGGAACACAGACACGGATGCAAGGCAAAACTCACATAAAAAAAATCAAGATTAAACATTTTAAAAAACTCATTTAGACTTATTTTATTTGTATCTATGTATATCTATCTGCATGCCTTGATGCTCCTGCATAGGTGCCAGAAGAAACTTGAAGATCTCCTGGAGCTGGGTTGTAGGTTGTAGCTGTGGTTGTAAACCGACCAAGGTGGGTGCTAGAAATCAAATGTGGGGCAGAGGCAGGCAAATTTCTGAGTTTGAGGCCAGCCTGGTCTACAAAGTGAGTTCCAGGACAGCCAGGGCTACACAGAAAAACACTGTCTCGAAAAAAACAAAACAAACAAAAAAATCAAATGTGGGTCCTCTGGAAGACCAAGCAGTGTTCCTCTGTGTAGCTGTGGCTAGACTGGAACTTACTATGTAAATCAGATTGGCCTCAAACTCACAGCAATCCACCTGCCCCTGGTTATAGGCACTGAGTAACCCCCATGCTTTTGCTCAGGAGCTACCCAGGATCTTAAAGTATTCTGGAATCTGTTGACATCTTGCACAAAATGTTTGTAGGCACAGCAATCATGCGGTGGTTTTCATTTCAGCTGTCCCGTGCTCCTTGCCTTCTGGCCAAGGTCAAGTGCAGGGAGCTCCTGTCTCTCTAGTCCACCCAACCTCCCCCTCCTCCTGGTAATTTGTCTCACCGGGCTTTTAATTCAACAGACTCTGTGCTTTTGTCTCTCAAGGCCCCTCAAGCTCCCACTTTTCCCTTCAGCCAAGTGGTGATCCTATCTCTGACGCTTCAGTAACCTCAAGGTTATCGTGCGGTATTTGCAGGCCATACACATTTGCCAAAGAGAAAGTTACTGACACCAAGCCTAGTTCCTGGGAGTGTTTGGTTTTCTAATTCCTGACTTGGAGAGCTTGCCTGCTGATGTAGGAGTTGGCCTCAGCCCCCTCTTGCCTCTGCCTTCTGACGGCTAGGTTGAGCTACTGTGCCAGCTAAGAAGCTAGCTGGTGAATGCAGGTACTTAGTTCATGGTTTTGGCTTTAGTGTCATCTCCCTCCCTCCCCTCCCCCTACTGAGATTGAGCCCAGGGCCTCACATATGCTATGCAAGTGCATATCCTCAGCTGCACACATACAGCCCATATGACCAAGGATGACCTTGAGTTTATCCTGCTTCCACCTCAAATGCTGGGCTTATAGGCATGTACCACTATGCCTCATTTTATGACATCATGAGGCTCAAGCCCAGGGCCTTGTGCACAGTAGACAAATACTCTTACCAGCTGAGCTACATGGCCAGGCCCATCAGGAGTTAAACATGTTTGAAGAAATTCACTAATTTGCTGTGTATGAGTGTGATATGTGCATGTGAGAGCAGGTACCTCCAGGCTAGAGGACTCCCCTGCTGCTGAGGTTACAAGCAGTTGTGAGCTGTCTAACGTGGGTGCTCGGGCTAAACCTGGGCCTCTGTAGAGTGGCATGTGTTCTTACCCACTGAGTGACCGACCTCTCCAGCCTGAGTCTTGTCTTTTCTTCTCTTGTCTTTTCCTTTTATTTTATTTTATTTTATTTTATTTTATTTTATTGTTTTTGGTTTTTCAAGACAGGGTTTCTCTGTGTAGCCCTGTCTGTCCTGGAACTCACTTTGTAGACTAGGCTGGCCTCGAACTCAGAAATCTGCCTGCCTCTGCCTCCCAAGTGCTGGGATTAAAAAGTTTTTTCATTACAAGTATTTATTTTGTTTGTATTATTGTGCTTGTGTTTGAATGTGAGTATGGGAGCATGTGTGCTACTCTGTATGCCAGGTTAGGAGGTCCTCAGGCTTGCTGGGAGTGTCCTGGCTCCACTTCCATCCTAACAGGAGTACTGAGATTATAACTCTGAGCGGCTTCTCTGGGGGTATTGTTAAAATTCCTTCTAAGGTCCCAATGGCAAACTGAGGCAGGAGTTCATTGAAGAACCAAGGAGTTTACTGGTGTCCTTACAGATCCTAAGTGAGGGGTTACTTAAAAGGGGTGGCACCTGAAAGCCTTTATCTCGAAGCCCCATGTTAAGGCTTTCTTAGCTACAATAGGTGGTAAGGAGCCAGAGACACGCTCAGGTGCGACAGACGCTCGTGCTTCCTTCTCTCTGTGTGTGTGTGTGTGTGTGTGTGTGTGTGTGTTTGCGCGTGCACGCAGGGCAAACTGTCAATACGCCCAGTTGGAATGATCTTCGGCATATTGCAAAGGGCACAGTTGATTGCCCCAAGATAGTGACAATACTGTTTAGTCCTGTTCATACTTAGCTAGCTCCCTTCAGTGTGGTGTTCCTCACATGTGAACGAAACTGAGTGAGTGGGTGTGGTAATGCATGCATTTAGTCCCTGCAGAGGTAGGTGAATCTCTGAGTTCAAGGACAGTGTGGTCTGTAGAGTGAGTTCCAGAACAACTAGAGCTACACTGTCTCAAAATAAAATAAAATAAAATAAAATAAAATAAAATAAAATAAAATAAAATAAAATAAAACCAAGGCAAGAGCTAAGGCATTGGGACTTGCAGGCACACACCACATACCCAACTGGACTAGCTCAGTGTAGCACACAGTAGAAACCTTTTTTTAACCATGGTGTAAAGAACTCAACAACACTGACATTTTATTAAGAAATGTCTTTATTTTAAATGATAGTACAAAATTGTATATATAATATAGATCTGTATAGGTATATATACACAAATGCTTATCCACACACATGTACATATAAGTTTGCTCATCAGAATTGAACTATTTTATCCTAAAAAAGAAACTTTTGTTTTCCTGAAAGTTTATTGTACATAAAGCTGCCAGACAACTTGAAAAACAAGAGGATACTGTGAAAAGAATCCTGGGACACCCACCCCTACATGGCCTTGGCAGAAGGACACACTGAGCAAGGCCAGGGAGCAGAGTTGCTACTGTAACAGTTGACATAGAAAGATGTCAGGAACTAAGTGGAAATATAGAGTATAACCTACTTAATTCTCAGAAACAAATCACTTCAGAACAAAATATGTGGTTGGGAAGGAGAGAAGAGAGAAAGGAAAGGTGAGTCCCACAGACTAGAAATGACCAACTAATTATGTTCCAGAGCCTGGCAAAGCCTTCCAAAGACAAGAGCTATGGGATGGCAGAAACAGTAGGGGATTGGGAACAGGGAAGACAGTGAGGACCACAATTTCCTGTTATTAACAAGCCTAATTTCTTGTGTGGAGTTTAGGAATTATCTTCCTCTCCCTAACCTTAGAGAGGTTAAAACCTTTGAAAGGGCAGCACCAGAGGCTCAAAGCTATTTAATTCTAATTCACATCCTTCTTGCTTTTGGTCTCCTGGTAAGGAAAGTAACAGGAAATGCAGTACAAACTCCAAAAAGGGTAGAGGCACTGCGGTAAATGGAGCTAGAGCCGATCTGGCATGGTGACTCAGTCTGTAATCTTAGTAGATGGGAGATGAAGGCATAAGGATTGCTGGGAGTCCTGGGCTAGAGTGAGACCCCAATTCAAAGAAAAACAAAACACAAAATGGAGATAAGAGCTTAAAGTGCATGCTGGCAGCCTTGGTGTAAATCCATCTGCTCAAGTAGAGAAGTGAAAGCTGGTCTCCAATAAACTGGGACGAACAGTGACTCTTGCTCATTGTTAAACTTCCGACAAGAGTTCACCATGTGCCTCAGCTTTTAGCATTGGAAGTGGCTAATGTTAGGGGATGTCCACCTCAGCATTCTTAGAATGAGTTCTCTCTCAACATGAGATTCTGAGCTGGGAGCGCAGAGCACAGGGCACCTGTCTATCCACAGGCCCTCATCTGGGCTTTCCTGTCTGGAAGCTAAAGGGCTTTTCATTTCCTACTGAGACATGGTCTCGCTGTACAGCCCTAGCTGCCTGGAACTCAGAGATCACCTGTCTCTGCCACCTGAGTGCAATATTAAAGGTGTGTGCCCCAGCCTGGCTGAGGGGTTTTCTTCAACAGGTATAAAGGCAGCCATGGCCATGGAGGGCGGCTCACTTTGATCCCTGTCACTCGGCACTGACCAGGAGCCTTTGCATTTATTTGCTTGCTTCCCACGAACATGAACCATCTCCTCGGGCCTCAACTCCCTCAGTGATCCTTCCTCAATGCTCCCCCTACAGCCTCCCCCACGCCCAGCAACGTATGTACCCCCCCACCTTGGATTAAGGGAATTCAAAGAAACCCTATGTAACTTAATAAAGCTTCCAGGTTATCCCAGATAATTTAGAGCTGAACTTTAAAGAGAAAACGGAGGAAGATCCATTATGTATTTACATACAAATACACTAACATGCAGGCAACAAAGGGATATAAAACCTGTCTGTTGCCAGGTGCCTTTAATCTCAGCACTTGGGAGGTGGAAGCAGAAGCAGGGGGTCTCTATATAAGCCTGGTCTACACAGCAAGTTCCATGCAGTCAGAGCCACATAGTAAGAGTGTTTGGAAACAAAACAGAAAAGTAAATGTACATCTGATAGAAAGGTGTCTTTTAAGGCACAGAGTTCAGAGCAAAACCCCATAGAGCTGCTTTCTCCTATGTCAGCCATGTGGTCTCTGCTCTGACATTGCAATAATGCAATAATGCGGTGGCCCCCCAGAGGCGGGAACATGGAGGGAAGGCACAATTTCCTGAAGCCAGGAAGAACAGATATTGTAACATTATCTCTCTCTCTCTCTCTCTCTCTCTCTCTCTCTCTCTCTCTTTTTTTTTTTTTTTTTTTTTTCGAGACAGGGTTTCTCTGTGTAGCCTTGGCTGTCCTGGAACTCACTCTGTAGACCAGGCTGGCCTCGAACTCAGAAATCCGCCTGCCTCTGCCTCCCAAGTGCTGGGATTAAAGGCGTGCGCCACCACTGCCCAGCTACATTTTTTTCTCTCACAACCAAGATGCAAATGTAGGGTCTGCGATTCCCTGCATTAATCTACAGCCCTGACTTAACCCTGTATTCCTGAAGCAGCTTTACTGTAGAGGCCTAAGCCTGGCTTCTCCCTGCTGGAGGCCCAACTCTGAACGCCTCCTCTGCTATGTGATTCCCACTAATCCAGCTCCACTAATCTGCTAACATGTCTTAACTCAGAAGATCTAAGAGTCATCTTCTCAACCAATCCAAACCAGATGAGGAGGTTCACACCTACAGTCCTAGCACTCAAGAGGCCGAGGCAGGATTGCCCTGAGTCTGAGGCCAGTCTCGGCTACAGAGTAGAGCCCAGGTTTTAAAAGAGCAACAAACAAAAAAGGCTGACCTGGAAGGCTATGTGAAGTCATAAAATGATACTAATGTATTCAATATTTAATTTTTACTTATTTCTACTTACATTGTGCCTCATACCTGTAGTCCCCACTCGGAGGGTCACTGGGCCCTCTTTTTGCCTATCCACTGAGCCATTTCTCCAGCCACTTCTTTTGTTTCTGAGATACTGTCTTCATGTAGCCCAGGATGGCCTCTAACACTGGATCCCCAGTGCTGGGATTTCCCACGTTTCCCTGTGCTTGACTATTCAATACTTATCTCTAACTAACTGAAACCACCATCTCCCACTCACTACAGTCTAATCGAAAGCAAAGCCTACTTCCTTTTTGAGATGATAGGCGTCTACTAAAGTAAATAAAAGAGAATCTGTTTCCTGTCAGACATTGTCTGTCTCTCCTTTTCTAACTCAAGAGACCTCATGTTCAAAAGTGACTTGGAACAACGAAACTTGGTTCTCTCTAAAGGTGGAAAGAAGCCCTGCTCAGAAGGGAGGACTTAGACGGACAGACCCCACCCACAGTTACTACTCAAGATAGCGAGGTGGTTAGGCATGGCTATCCTCTGCAGAGTTAGCATCTATTCCTTTAAAAGAAGGGGGCTGGTGAGATGGCTCAGCGGGTAAGAGCACTCGACTGCTCTTCCAAAGGTCCTGAGTTCAAATCCCAGCAACCACATGGTGGCTCACAACCACCCTTAACGAGATCTGACTCCCTCTTCTGGAGTATCTTAAATAAATAAATCTTTAAAAAAAAAAAAAAAAAAAAAAAAAAAGAAGGAAGGGAATTAAAGTCAACATGTGCTCTAAGAATGTAAACAAAAGCCACCTACAAAGAAACCTGCTCCCTCTAGTTACCAAGGCTCCCAAATACCATCCACAATAGCTTACTGCTAGCACCCCATTCCCTGGGTGTCTCAGAAGAGCACTGCAAACAGAAGAATCCACAGCAGACAAACCCTCAACCTCACACGCCTCCTCCCTGTGCTTCCACAACACTCTCTACACACTAGATAATCCCTGATGCTCAGATCCCTGGAGTGGACCTAGCTATAATACTAGCAGTCAAGGTTAATTTCAGAATGGTTATTTTTGCCTATAAACCTCTAATATTCAATTTTGTTAAATGTGATTTGGAGAATTATGTTTTCAGTCTATTTTGAGCCAAAAATGATTCTATACCTCTGAAACACTACAACAAATTATTCCACTAATCAGGGTAAACAGAACCATGTTAACTGCCAAGCTCTTTCCAGGTTAAAAATGCATGTTTTCTTCATGATCACTAATCAGGAATCCATATTCTCAACAGTTATTCAAATGTGTACTTGGCATATGTCCCTTTGGTTTCTTCTAATTTGCAATAAAGCAATCAAGTCTACGTTACCCATTACCTACCCCCAATCCCTCTCTGCGTGCTTATTCCTCTCCCACTTTGGGGAGACAGGGTGTAAGCAGGCCTCCACCCTGATACATCACCAAAAATGACCTCGCCTTCTGACCTCTGGCCTCCCACGCCCAGTCCCGGGATTGTAGACACGCACTATCACATCCTATCTAAAAGATGTTTAAATATTGTTTTTTGCAGTCCTGGGGATTGAGCCAAGGACCTCATAAAAAGACATACAAGGGACTACAGTACAACACATCTCTGTGGTCCATGTTGCCCATGAGTAGGTCTCACTGTATTGCCTAGAAGTCTCATCTGAGACTCCAGCGACCCTCTGACTGGGGGTTACAGGTACGAGGCACAATGTTCAGCTGTCTAATTTTTGTGGTTTTGAGACAGGTTCACACCGTGTAGTTCAGGCTGGCCTTGAACTCATGTCAATCCTCCTCCTGTAGCTCCTGACTGCTAACAGGCATTGAGTACCGTGTCCAGTTAAATAAACACATACATACACTTTATGCTAGAGACCTGCCCCAACCCTTTCTCAAAAGCCTAGCACTTTTCAAGTGTCTGAGCAAGGGGAATGTGGAGTAAGGGAGAGGGGAGGTCAGCAAGGGGCCTGGGGTGGCTCCTTGCTGTGGCAGTGATACCTGCTCCCTTTGTCACCTGAGCACTACAGGGCACAGACTCCATGGCCACACTAACAGAAGCAGCAATGCACTCACACTCAATCTAACAGGGACAAAGCTCCTCAGGCTGGTCAGTCTGCCACACTCCTTTGTTTTTGACAGAGTGCTCAGTGCTACAGAAAGCACCAGTGTCTCATGTGACACAGAAAATTTGACCAAATTTTATATAATTTAAAGAGTTTTAAGCTTGATTTTATATAAACAGATGTTTGGATGAAAGATGTTGTTACAACGATAAATAAAAATTAATTTAAAAACTTTTGAAACGGATCCTCCTGCTTGCAGGTTTATAAAGTCCAGCCAATATATAGTTTCCATCTCAAGATCAGAGACTCGGAGCCCAGAAGCCCGTCTCTGGCCCCCTTCTGGTGCTCTGGAAGCACAGCCTGGAGGGTGCTGCTCTGCACACACTACCTGTCAGCAGCAAGGCTTCTCTTCCAAGTTTAAGTCTGGTGTCGATGGTTTTCTTCTCTGCACTTCTGCCCTCCTCTCCCTGTGTACGTGCAGTGCCAAAGGATGAACCCAGGGCTTCCTTGCACACTAAGCACCAGACTTTAGCACTGAGCTATGTCTTCAGGAACTCCTTGTTAGGGTCTGAGTAATCCTGCAGGCCTGGAACCATGTGGGCCAGGCTGGTTAGAATCCCAAGGACCTGCTTGCCTCTGCTCCCCAAGTGCAGGAGAACTTGGAGAGCCTGTCATCACTCCATCTGGTCATTTCCATTTTTGTTTTGTTTTGTTTTGTTTTTCGAGACAGGGTTTCTCTGTATAGCCCTGGCTGTCCTGGAACTCACTCTGTAGACCAGGCTGGCCTCAAACTCAGAAATCTGC
>NC_034593.1:85402615-85408469 GCF_900095145.1 Mus pahari
TTTTTTTTTTTTTTTTAATACTGTATCTAAGCTATGGACACAACTTATCAGGCAATCCTAAATCAGCCCTTCTTTGCTAATTTTTCTTTATTTTTGAGGCAGTGTCTCTGTATGTAGCCCTGGCTATACCAGAACTCTCTTTGTAGACCAGGCTAGCCTCAAACTTAGAGATCTTCCTGCCTCTGCCTCCCGAGTGCTGGAATTAGAGGTGCACACCATGACACTTGATTTTTCTCTTGCATATAGGTCCCACACTGTAGCCCAGGCTGACCTGTAACTCACAATGGAGTTCAAGCTGGCTTTAAACTCGTAATCTTCCTGTTTCAGGTTCCCAAAGCGTGAACCACTGTATTCAACTAACTTAATTTTTTTTTACTAATTTAAAATTCTTTTATATATATAAATGTATAGTGTGGATATACACACATGTCAAAAAAGGGCATGATCCCTGGGAGCTGGATCGACATATAATTGTGAGCAGCTTGACTCGGGTGCTCAGAATGGAACCCCGGTTCTCTGGAAGAACAAGCATATTCCTCCCTCGCCACTTCTCCACCCCAGCTTTGCTCTGCTGTATGTGGAGACAGGGTCCCACTGTGTAGCCTTGACTGGCTTGGAACTTGGAATGTAGACCACATGGCCTTGAACTCAACAGAAATCTACCTGTGTCTACTTCCCGAGTGCTGGAACTCAAGGCATGTGTCACCACATCTGGTCCTCTTTTATTGAAGGACTCTCTTTAGCTCAGGCTGACCTCAAATAACTTCCTGAGTGCTGACATCACAGGTATGTACTACCCTGCCTGGCTTAGGGCCTTCTCTTCGGTGAGTTAACTAGGGAGAACTTGTGTGCCTGCTCCCTTAGAACTGTGTGACATCCTTTACTCTTCCTCAGAGGTGGCTTCCTACAACCTCATCAGTTTCAAAATCTAAGGCAAATTTTCAGGTATAACTATTAAAGGCTCTTGGTGTATATGTAGTACAAGTATTATCTTAAAATCTTTTGATATAAAACTAACTATTAAAAAAAAAAAACCAACCCACAATGCCCAGTACTCTGTTTAAAGCAATGATATGAGCTGAGAGATTTGGTCCTGGTCCTTTGGTCCCTCAGATGTCACTAAAGTGGCTCTGAGTTTTCCAGCTGCACACACAGCCTCCCTAGGCTCAGACCTTGAACCCTGTTATTGTTACCTTCTTAAGGACATTCTAATTCATACGCAGTACCTGCAGTCCGTACTTTCTTCTTACAAAGAATAAGATGAGCGAGCACAAGTTGTGGCCGTTGGTGTTAGGATGAAATAGTTTCTATGGAAACGTTAGTGTGAGGCTCCGTGGTCCTTCCTGACTTCATGACTTGTGTTGCTCTTTCTACCTCGTCCCCTTCTGTCACCACTACAGCATCCACTTCAGCTACTTCCTCAACTACAGTGAAATCAACTCCGTTGGGCTGCTGCCGAGCCATAGCCTCCAGCCTGAGCCGATACTGCTCGGCCTCCTGCTCTTTCTTGAGGAGCTGGTGTCTGTACTCCTGGGCTCTTCGGTTGGCCTCCTGGAGCTGTTGCTGCAGTAGTTCTCTTTCACTGCCTTCCTGTAAAGCAATCAGCGTCACCACAGTAAGAATCCCCGAGTACGAACTTCCCGGATGAAGATAGAAAAACGAAGAGGGCGTCAGCCCTAACCACCATGGTGTCCATTCCCTCCTGCTCCTCTGCTCACTGGTAAGCATTCGTTCATTACCTTCATTTCCTCAACACTATTTGTCATCTCTGCCATCCTTGGTCTCTTCACCAATGGCAATTTCACTTCTTCCTCGTCTTCATCTTCAATTATCGTTTCCTCTGCAACCTGACCAGCAGGCACAGTGAGAACTACAAGCCAAAGCACATCAATGGAAGAAAATGAGCACACAATACACAAAGGAGTCACCAGCTAGAACTGTCATTACAGAACATGACAGTGCCTACAGAAGCCTGTTTACCTTACAGAATCCATTCTCTAGGCTGGGAGTCGGAGATCAAGGTGTGGGAAGGCTTGGTTCCTTCTGAAGTTTCTCTCCTGACTTGTGGAGGGAGCTCTCTTGCAGGGTACACAAGCACTCTACAGACTGAGTGCATCCGCAGCCGGTCTTGGGAGATGCTCTTTTATTCTGCAGCCCTGGTTGGCCCTGAACTCTATGTAGATCAGGCTAGCTTGGAACTTGCAGCCATACTTCTTCCTCTGTCTCCCTGGTTCTGAGTACCTGACTGCCCAGTGTCTACTGTGTCTTCTGATCTGGTTTTTGAGATGTCTGCCTGTGTAGCCCCAGGTGGCCCGCCCTTCCCTGTGCTGATCCCACAGGCATGCGCACACGTGGCTGAGAGCACACACTTCCACTCACAAACTGTATCTCCTAGAGAAACTAACCCAGTCTGGGAGCCTGGTGACTGTTTCTTCTCAGAGCTGCTTCGTTCTATCCTCTCCAGGCTGCCCCCACTCCTGCGATGTTTTAATGCCTCATTTTCAGGGAAGTATAGCAGATCTAAAATATCTCTAGCAGCTGTCTACTGGGTGTAACTCACCTTGTTGTCCATCTTGCATAGTTACAATAAATGGCTGGCCAAGACCTCCAGTAGGGATAGAAGTTTGAATGTTACCCAGAGGGACCCCATCAGTCACTATGGTGATGACCCTCTGGCCTCCACTCCCCACCACTTTCTGGATCGAGGAGTCAAGAGAATTTCCTTCTTCGATTTCTTCTAAATTAGCTAGAGATAACAAAAGTGAATTCAAACGTCAAGCTTATTAAAAAAAAAAAATAAGAATACAACTTTCCCTTTGAAGAATACATCATCCTCTTTGAAATACTATTTAAAGTATTTTTGAAAAAGAAAAAAAAATGGTTGCCTTTTTAAGGTAGAGCCTCGCTCTGTGCCCAGGCTGCTAGGATTAGAGGACTGAGCAACAATAACTGTTCAGAAAAGCTTTTATAAGTGAATCAGGGGGAAGAACACAGGGAGGTCATAGAACAGTAGTTTCTAAAAATGTCCTAAGATGTTAATAGTGCTCAATAAAGATGAGGCTCTCAATGTGGCAGCATATCCTGTAATCATAACACCCAGAGGCTGAGGTAGGAGAATCACCATGAGTTCTAGGCTAGCCTGGGCTATATAATGAGATTCTGTTCCAAGAAAAAACTCTCAAATGAGAGAGAGAGAGAGAGAGAGAGAGAGAGAGAGAGAGAGATCCTATGCATAAATACATTTTGAAATGTTAGTTCAAATACACTTAAACTTGCCAGGTATAACTATAATTCTCTTATTTTGGAGACAGTGACAGGGGAATCTCAAATGTCAAGCTATATATCAAATTTGAGGTCAGCCTAGGCTACACAAGACCTTGTCTCAAAGAAAACTAAGCTATACATATACTTCTTAGGAGCAGTGGCGACAGGGTCCCATGTAGTCCAGGCTGGCCTCAAAGTCACTACATAGCTAAGGATGATCCTCCTGCTTCCATCTCCAAGTGCTGGGATTACAGGTGTGAGCCACCAGACCTGACTTACATGGTCTTGGTGAAGAAGTCCAAGACCTTGTGAAAGATAGGTACACACTCATGTGAGCTACGTACTAGCCTGTGTCTGTGTCGGATTTCTTGTTTGGGGGCCAGCATCATCAGCTTAAACAGGGTAATGAGCACTGGGATTCTCCTATAGCATGATAGGCTGCACTTCCCCAAGAACGTAGAGTCCTTTTTAAGGTAATACCTTCAAAGTCTAAATAAATCTATAAAACTTGAAAAAAATACTAAGTATAGATAATTTAAGAATGTGGGACATCTGACAGTGAACTAATGAAACATTACAGCAAATAACCAATGGTTAAAGTTTAACAGAGAGGCTGCAGGGAAGGTGGCTTTGCCCACCTGGCACATAATCATAGACCAGAGTGGTCACTGTGGCCCAGGTACATGCCTCAGAGCTTTATAGATGTGAGTGCACAATGGACACTGGTCGGTCAACAACCCATACATAGGCCATGCACTGCTAGGGCAAGCAATGCCTGCCTCCCCTGACCGCCTCTGTAACAGGAGTCACAGTCGGAAAGTCACAGAGAGCTTGAATAAGTGGTACTGATCCATCCATAGAAGACACAGCAAGGAAACACAATGAAAACAAACGACTTGCACCTCACGTGTGGTGGTGTGCACCTATAGTTGTTGTACTGAGAGGTAAAGGCAAGGGAATCAGGAGTTGAGAGCTATGAGACCCTAATTCAGAAACACCAAATCAATCAAATGGTCCCACTGTTGAGTGTCATGGTGGAAATCTAAAGCCATCTCCACACCAGTGAGGACACTAACAACCTGGAGAACACAAGCGATTTACCCCAAGACAGGGAGGCTAAGCTTACCACAGCATCTCTCTCTCTCCCTCTCTGTTGACAGGGTTTCTCTGTGTAGCCCTGGCTGTCCTGGAACTCACTCTGTAGACCAGGCTGACCTCAAACTCAAATCCTCCTGCCTCTGCCTCCTTAGTGCTGGAACTTCTTTCCCTTTGTTTCTTCTTTGAGCACAGCTACTACCAACCTGCAAACAACCCCCCTAATAATCAACCCCCACTTCTCGGGGCCTAGCATTTATATACCCCTGACAAGTTCCCAGAATTCCAAATGCCATGCAGTTGCATAAACTGTCTGCAGCTGGCAAAGCACACTTCTGCTAGAGCATGAGGCATGAACCATGGTCAGCTGCTTAGCTCAGCACTAAGTAGCCCCCACCCCACACCTAGGATTAAATGAAAAAGCACATTCTTGTAGTATCTCTCCTCCATGTTTTTAAAGAAACCAAAATCCCAGAATTCTTAAAACTGTCACTACAACCTTTAGAGTTAGTACTGGTAAGAAAAATGGCTAGCGGGGCTGGAGAGACTGCTCAGTGATTAAGAGCCCTGGCTGCTCTTAGAAAGGACCTGGGTTCAGTTCTCACTATCCACATGGCAGCTGCTCATAACCACTGTTCACTCCAGTTCCAAAGGGTCTGCACCCTTTTCTGGCCTCCTTGGCACACACATAGGTCGTAGGCACACAGACAAACAAACACTCATGTGTATAAAACTTAAGAAAAATGACTGGTGGTGAAGAAAAATTCTCATCTCCCAAATGTCAATGCAAGAATGACATCAGTGTAGGGCTGGCGAGTTTGGGTTTCTTAAAAACCCCAGTTATGTTCTGTGGATGGGTGGCTGCTTCGCAGCAGGTGACTGTGATTTGCCCCCTGCCCTAGCAGTGGTGTAGTTTTTGCCAGCTGCAGATGGTTTAATTCTGGGGACTGGATAAAGAGAGAGCTCCGAGAGGGCCTATGGCAGTGGCTGCTACCAGTTGCCATGGCAGCTGTGGTTTGATGACAAGGAGCTGGAGATATCCTGACGGTGAAGACTGGGCTTGCCCCAAGGATCCCAATGATTCCTAACCATCAGGAAGTAGTCAAAAGAGATCTATGTCCCCTTTCTGCTCTAACTTCTTTCTCTCCTACCTAGTGTTGGGGATTGGAAGGGATTAGGACGGAATAAGGGTTGGAAGGGAGGCACATGTATAAAAACACAATAATATAGTAAAAAAAAAAAAAAGCCAATATATCACAACAGTTGGCTATCATTAATGAAAAAGCAGGCAACCAGACCCTTCCAGGGTTTATAGGAGAGTACTTCCTCCAATTATCTGCCCCTAGCTATATAAATTCCTAAGATTTTTCTTCACAAACTATGTAACTCTTCACTGGCTATGTAACTTGATACTTAATTTATTTTCTTCCTTTTTCCTTTCCTTTTTCCTTTCCTTTTTCCTTTCTTTCTTTCTTTCTTTCTTTCTTTCTTTCTT
>NC_034593.1:85408679-85416858 GCF_900095145.1 Mus pahari
TCTTTCTTTCTTTCTTTCTTTCTTTCTTTCTTTCTTTCTTTCTTTCTTTCTTTCTTTCTTTCTTTCTTTCTTTCTTTCTTTCTTTCTTTCTCGTTATGACTGTGTAGTGCACCCAGAGGCCATAATGATGTGTGGGAGTTGGGGAGTTGGTTCTCTGTCAGCCATGTGAGTTCTAGGTTGCTGGGCGTGGTGGGAGGGAGCACTCACCTGCTGAGCCACATCGCTGGCCCTGAAAACTTACTGTTGTGGTTATCAGAAGGGTGTTCTGCAACACATATGCACACCTCCACTGGAAATGCCAGAACATGTTCCCAGCCAAACTTAAGCACACATGGTGTAACCATGAGAAGGTGGGAGGAACCAGATTGTGGATTTCTTTTTCTTTCTTTCTTTTTTTTTTTTTTTAAAAGATTTATTTATTTATTTATTATATGTAAATACACTGTAGTTGTCTTCAGACACTCCAGAAGAGGGAGTCAGATCTCATTACAGATGGTTGTGAGCCACCATGTGGTTACTGGGATTTGAACTCAGGACCTTCAGAAGAGCAGTCGGGTGCTCTTATCCGCTGAGCCATCTCACCAGCCCCAGATTGTGGATTTCAACATTTTACTTTTTCTTCTTTTTCTTTTTTCCTCCTTTTCTTCCTTCCTTTTTTCCTCCTTTTCTCCTTCCTTCCTTCCTTCCTTCCTTCCTTCCTTCCTTCCTTCCTTCCTTCCTTTTCTTCCTTCCTTCCTCTTTCTTTTCTTTTTGATATGGGTTTCTCTGAGTAGCCAGAGCTATTCTGGAACACTTTCTGTAGATCAGGCTGTCTTTAAACTCACCAAGATCTGACTGCCTCTGCCTCCCAATTACTGGGATTAAAATATGTGCCACCATGCTTGGCACAGTTCTTTGATATTTTATATATAATTTAAAAGTGCTGGAGGATTAAAAACAAAAGAAACTGTAATTCATTCAGCAGATGGGCCACCAAGCTGAGGCTCTGAGAGAGCTGGAGAGGGGGCTGATGCCCAAGTGAGGGCTGCAAGTGTGGCCAGTCCTGAGGTGATGGGATTTGACTGCAATGCTGAGGCTTGGGGTCACCGAATCCATTAGAAAGGGAAAATGAGGACCAGTGGAAAGGAGAGGCAAAGGAAATAAATCCTCCCTCAGCCTTTACCCCATCCTTACTGTGTTCCCTAATCCAAATGGATTTCAGCCCATTGTGTAGTTAAAATTCTTTTGAGGCTGAGATGGCTCAGCAGTGAAGGTGCTTACTGCCAAGCTTGATCCCCTGAAGCCACATGGTGGGAGGAGGAAGCCACCTCCTGCGACCTGTCTTCTGACTCCACGTGTGCTTCAGCATGTTCCACTCCCTCCACAAAGTAAATGTTCCATTTGTTTTTAAAACTTCCTTTAAGGTTTAAAAAAATGTTGACAACAGTAGATTAATTCAATGTGCTTGGCACAGCCGACTATATTTCCCTTATTTATTTGTTCTCTTCCATTGCCAGTGCCTAGCAGAACGTGATGTCACCCACTCCCGAGGCTTCTGTGCAGTCCTCCTTGGCACAGGCTTACAGAGCATGGCTCCTCATAAGCTGAGCATGTTGAGGGGACAATGCTGCTCCTGGGCTGTCCATCAGCAGATAATGACAGAACAGGACAGCCTTACAGAGCGCACATGCTTAACAGCTTCAGGGTTTGAAGCTGGATGAAGGATCGGCAATGCCTAGGGTCCAAGCACTCCAGAGCTGAGCCAGGCAAATGGCTCAATACAAGTCTAAGGCCAGCTTAAACTACACAGTGAAAAGCTATCTCAAGTAAACAAATATTCCCCAAACTTCACATTTTATTGATTTATTTTTGCTTTTGGAAACAAGGTCTTGTGTAACATAGGCTGGCAACACAGTTACTACATAGCCATGCATGGCTTTGAACTCTGACTCTTCGGCTGCCATCTTCCAAGTGTTGGGCTGTAACCATGGGCCTTCATGGCTAACACAAGCATCAAGTTTCCAGTTCCAAACACCCAGCAAGGCACAATGGGTTGATGCTCTGGAAACCACTATTATCTACTTTAACTATAATGTGATGTGCCTTCAAAATCTGCCCGTAGGGTTACCCATGCATCTGAATGCTGCTCTCACAGCAGACATCTAGGCTAGTGAGTTAGCACTGATGATGAACAGGTCTACCTTTAGGAAGTAACTCAACACTTCTGCAGAAGTATACTTTTTATGTCATGAATTTCATTTTCCCCTGATCTTTCATCATAATTTCAGAGATTATGGCAAGCATCAACTTATTATCTCTTCCTCCAAATGCAGCCTTATTTGCCCCGTCTTATGACAATGGACCTGAACCTCATAATTGAGACCTCTTGTCAGCCGGCAAGGAATTAAGTCAATAGAAAAGCTGCAGCTGCCAGGGCTGGGGAATGTGTAGCTCTGTCGGTATCGGGTTTGCCTCCCTCGAACATTTGAAGCCCTAGTTTCTATTCCCAGAAGGGAGGGGTATGAGCCTGTAAACCTAGCATTCAGAACAGAGGCTGGAGGGTCAAAAGTTCAAGGTCATCTTTGGCTATACAAGTTACAGGTGAGCCCAAGCTAAATGAGACTATTTTAAAAAGAAAAAGGAACATACATATAAATACGCATGCAACTACATGTATAACTATATTTTGGGAGAACAGTTTGTTGAATACATTCCAAGAGGGCAGTGGGCTGGAGTACCCAGAGTGCAGCCTGCAGCCTGTTGGTAACTGTGGTAGGTAGCATATGCTCACATGGAAGGCAGAGGTCAGCTTCGGATGCTGTTACCCAGGAAATGGCCAATCTGTCCTCCTGAAATAGGCCCTGGGGTACCCTGATTAGACCAAGCTGGCCTACTTTTATTTGGTTTTGGTTTTGGAGACAGGCTTTCTCTGTGTACACTTGGTTGTCCTGGACCTCACTCTATAGACCAGGCTGGCCTACTCATAGATCTGCCTGCCAAGTGCTGGGATTAGAGGCGTGTGCTGATCTTTTTAGCGTGAGGAACTTCATAACAAGTTCCAGGAGAACCAGGGCTACATAGAGATCCTGACTGGAAAAAAAAAAAAAAAAGGTCAAAAAGTGAACTGAAAAAAAAAAAAAACAAAATGAAGTGTTAGCTGGGGATAGGGGTGGGAGTGGTGCACACCTTCACAGTGTTTGGGAGGAGTTCCAGGACGGCCAGGGATATCCACAGTGAAACCCTGTCTCAACAACAACAAACAAATGGGAAAACTTATGAGAGTACACAATGAAGCTCACTGTTGCCTTCTGGGGGATGTGACACTCACCTCTCCTTGCCCTTCTCCCCTGGCCTCTAGCTCATGAAGTGGTTTTCCGCTTCAGGACTGCCACTCCAGCCCTCTCATCATTTAAGAGTTACTTCTGAAGTCCTGAATCAACTGGACACTGAGATAAAGTTCTCAAGCCTGTGATGGTGGTCCACAGGTACAATCCTACCACTTGGGAAGGAGAAGCAGGGACATCAAGTGCTCAAGACTTTGAGGCCAGTCTGGGCTGCACAGAAAGTTCCAGGCTCGCCTAGACCGACTAAACAAACAAACAAACAAAACCCCCAACAAAAACCCAAAACAACAAAACAAAACAAAAACAAAAAACCCAATTCAACCACCTCATAAAACAAGCTGTTAAATTCCTATGTTTGAGATCAGTAAACAAGACTTAGAAGACAGACTTTTCCAAAGGATAAGCTGCTAGTCAGTCAGTCGGCTCCTGTCTGTACAGTCTTTGTTCCATTGTGTTTTTCTTGATGCTTTGGTTGTGAGCTACCCTTTAATGGCTCAGCTATCTCTTCAGTCCTGTGGGTTTTTCTTTTTACAAGACTATATTTATTTTTATTTATGTGTATATGTGTGTGTGCATGGCTACCTACATGGGTTTATGTGCATCCTGTACCTGCAGGTATCTACAGAGATCAAAAGAGAGCATTGGATCACTGGAACTAGTTACAGGCAGTTGAAAACCACATGAAGGGTGCTGGGACCAAAACTCAGATCCTCTGCCAGAGCAGTCGGTGCTCTTAAGCACTGAGCAATCTCTTCAGCCTCCTTTATAGTCCTGGCCTCAGAATCCTGTCTGTGTTTATGTATATGCTTTCATTTGCTATTCTGCCACTCAAAAGTAACGTATTTAAGGTCTTTCCTTTGATATACAACTTGCCTGGGAATGTAGTTATTCTCCTTTCTCCTTAGGTACTAGGACTGAATCCAGTGTCTTGTACATGGTAGGCAAGTGCTCTAAGAGTGAGCTACATTCCCAGCTCAGTTATTGATTTTTACTCATTTGCTTTTACACATTTTCTATTTATTTAGTGGAAACAGGCTCTCATTATATAGTTCAGGCTGGCCTGGAACTTCTGGTAGTTTTCTGAATGCTGGGACTACAGAAATATAATACCACATGCTTTACTATTTATTTACTTTTTGTTTTGTTTTGTTTGCAATAGGGTCTCGCTAAGTAGCTCTGGTGGGCCTGAAACCTGTTATGTAGGCCAGGCTGGCCTTACCCCCACAGAGCTCTGATTACAGTGTGAGCCCCCACACCTTCACACCCAGCCTAGTCTTTAATCTTTCATAGTCAGAAACAGAAAAATAAGCCAAGAATTAGGAATTTATTTAAGGATGCAAGTTCTCCCATCAAAGAACACATATTTATAAAAGAAAACAATAAAAATGAACTCACTTGCTCCTTTTTAGAGTTTAAAACATGCAAGTGTCAGGCTAGGTATGTGGCACACACTTGTAATCCTAGGCCTTCCCAAATTCTACAAATTCAAGGCCATCCTAGGCTACAAGACCTTGTCTCAGCACGACTCCACCTACCCCCCCACATACATGTAACATTTATTCCAAACCCAGCAATCTCAGTGACGAGGGCTAAAGTAGGCCATTTTAAACCACATGAGACAAAAACAACACCCCCCCCACACACACACCATATATGCTAATGAACAAATGGAGTTGGGGTTTGGGGGTTTTGGATTGTTTGTTTGTTTGTTTGAATACAGGTTTCTCACTCTGTATGTCTGCCTCTGCTTCCCAAGTGCTGGGATCAAAGGGATGAGACACCACGACCTGGCTTACAAATTAAATTTACTCTATTTAAATAATCCTCTTTTATATTAATATTTCAACAGCCAGTAATTTTCATTTTATTTTATTTTGTTACTGTTTTTTTTTTTTTTCCGAGACAGGGTTTCTCTGTTTAGCCCTGGCTGTCCTGGAACTCACTTTGTAGACCAAACTGGCCTCGAACTCAGAAATCCACCTGCCTCTGCCTCCCGAGTGCTGGGATTAAAGGCCTGTGCCACCACACCCGGCTTTTGTTACTGTTTTAAACTAAGAATATTTAATTATTTCCTTCGGCAGTGCCACACTTAGATGCTGTTATATTTTCATTTTAGGGTCGGGTATAGCCTTTTTTTCCCCTTAAATTAACCTTGAACCTCTGAGGTTGACCTTAAACTTCAGATTTTCCAGCTCCTACCTTCTTTGTGCTAGAATTACATGTCTGTGCTATCAAGCTGTTCATGTAGTACTGGATAGTGACCTCAGGCCTTTGTACATGCTGGGCAAGCACTTTAATAACTAGGCTATATCTTAGCCCAAAGCGTAACCTTTTAGTTGTTGTTTGTTCAATTGCTGATATATTATGTGGACGAAGCTGGCCTGGAACTGAGAGATCCACCTGCCTCTGCTTCCTGAGTGCCAAGATTAGAGGTGTGCAGCAAGTTACTGAGATTTCGGAGAGGTTTAGGGTAGTAGATACTGGCCTTAAATTTCTAACCCTCCTGCATTCACCTCCTGGACTGCTGGGATTATAGGCATGTAGCACCAAGCCTGGCAAGGTATAACCTTTTCTTTATTAAAAAAAAAATTTTTTTTGGAGGCACAACTTTTTGACAGATAAATATGTAGAACATTTTATTTTTAACAGTGTTCATTTTTACTCCCATGATTATAATTACCCACAATCTTCCTTTTTTTTTTTTTTTAGTAAGAAAAATGTCTTTGCTTTTAAAGTTATTATAAATTTGTCTATGGTGGTTCATAGCTGTAATCCCAGCAAATAAGAGGCTGAGGCAGGAAGACTGCAACAAGTTCAAGGCCAGCATTAACTACAGAATTAGTACAAGGCCCTCCTGCAATACAGTGAGACCCTGTCTTAATAAACAAAGGAACAGCACACAGAAAAAGAAGGGCTGTGAACACAGCTCAGGCGTGGGAGGCCCTCGGCCATTAGAGCACTAAGAGCAAGACCCTGAGGTGCTTTACTTCCCTTTCTATGGGATTAGAGATGTAGTCTATGGCCTCATACACGCAGCAAGTGTTCTGCTTCAGTTTAATCCCAGCACTTTTGAGGAATATTGTTTATGAGTGAGTATCAGACAGAATATTTATGTCTAGAAAACTAGGACTCTGCTCATTTTTAAGCCTAAAACGAAAGCCTCATTATCAGAACTCTACCTGAGGTTGCTTTGGTGTTGGCTGAAGAAACAAAGCTAGCGAGGTTAACGACCTCTCCAGAGGTGAAGATGAACGGAGCAGTCACAGTCACAGGGTTAGCCACTGGGTTGGCTCTCTCGTGGTTAGTGTTCACCTGATTCTGCATTGCTTCCTGCCAAACAAAGCAGGTTATTTCAAAGTCAGTACACTTAGCTTTAGTCATACAGTCACTGCACAACACAGCCCCACCCCTCCCAAGCTCCATGAAGCAGAACTAGTCTGGCACACAATGTCCAGGGCGCTAAGGGTTCTCATTAGCACTATAGCTTTTCTCAAACTGAAGCAACCGTGTTAGCTGGCTTCCCCAAGCTTGTTTCTACTTGAGAAAGCAGAGGTGTGTTATTCACATGCCTTATATATGCCTCACTTAACTGCTCTGCATTTTAACTTGAAAAAAAAAAGGAAGGGAAGGAACTGGTCTGCACAGTGTAAAAGTAATTTGCAGCACTAATATTCTGTGATCAATTATCTACAAGACAAGATGCTAGCAGGAGATCCCTGCAGAGCAAAATACTCTCTAGAGCTTTGTCCTACAACATGTTCCATTCTGCCACTGAAGAAATCCCTGAGAGAACGTGTAACAAGCAGAGAAACGAGGAGCAGATTCTGAAGTCTAGTTCCATATGCTGCACTTTGGCTTCCAAGGATGTCTGCTCAATTTGGTGAAAAGATGCTTATCTTTTATTTTTACTTTCAGAAGTTTTCTACAAACATGATAACTATCAAAAAAGTCCAGTTATGAAAGGGCTTTGAACAATAACTGAAAGTTGAGGAGAAGAACCAGTCTTTGGAAAACCAGCTGTCATGAAAAACAAACAAAACCCGAAAATGCACAAGCAGCTATTTTTCATATGTAATTATCCCCTTGACTAAGAACTTCAATTGAAACAGATTATTCATTTTCCGGATACTGTTAAATTCTTTCTTCAGTCTGCTATTTCTAACCTCCAGCAGCTTCCTCAGTGGAAGCTCTCTTGGGCAGGCTTGCCGAGCCTGATGAAAGCAATCATACATTCCTTAGTGATGTCTTCTCCATCCAATGTACCATCTCCGATTACCTTTTCAAACAACCACACCGATCCTGGATTTAAGTTTCTAAATCCAGATATGCTGGTTCAAATGTGTAATCCCAGCACTCCAGAAATTGAGACAGGAGGATCACCTTGAGTTTGAGGCCAGCATAGGCTTCAGAGCAAGTGCCACATGAAGCAGAAGCACACAGCAAGATCATCTTTCAACTCCCTCTCAAAACAGACAGACAAAAAACACCCCCCCTTCAGTCCTGAGTAGCGATACACAGTTTTAGTCTCAGCACTTGGAAGGTAGAGGCGGTAGAGGCATGGGAATCTAGGTAAATTTAACAACAGCCAGGTCTACAAAGCTACTTCCAGGAAAATCAGGGCTACACAGAGAGACCAGTCTAAAAAAAACAAAAAAAAAAAAAAAAAAAAAAAAAAGCAAAACAAAGCAAAGCAAGCTTCTACTATGTTCCCAGTGCGTACAAACCTACTGGCTCACTAGCTGCACGTCAGACCCTGCCAAACGCCTGCCAGCGCAAACCCCAGGTCCACTGCTCCTTCTCTATACATAACTACTTTAAAAAAAAAAATTTTCCTGTTCTTTTACATATCTGTTTTT
>NC_034593.1:85417083-85431866 GCF_900095145.1 Mus pahari
AGCCACCATGTGGTTGCTGGGATTTGAACTCTGGACCTTCGGAAGAGCAGTCGGGTGCTCTTACCCACTGAGCCATCTCACCAGCCCCAGATTTTTTTTTCTTAATAATGAATACAATAACATTACTTTTCTTTGTGTGTGTGTGGAGGGGTTAGGCATGTGGGGGGCAAAAAACAATTGACAAGAGTCAGTTTTCCTTCCTTCTACCATGTAGGCCTAGAAAAGCAAACCTAGGTCATTACACTTGGCAGGTACTTTTACTTGAGCCACTTCACTGACCCGATTCACTTTTTTCACTCTTAAATTTATTTATTTACTTATTATTAGAGTGGATTATTATTATTTTAGACTGAATCTCTCTGTGTGGCTCTAGATGTTTGGAGACTGGGCTCAAATTCAGAGATCCCCCTGCCTCTGCCTCCTGAGTGCTGAGATTAAAGGTGTGCGCCCCCACACTTGGCCCTGAATGTTTTTAGTTGGTGTGCATGTGCACAGAGACATGAAGGTTAGAGGACAACTGTTGGTATCTGTTGGGAACTAAAAACGGGGGGGGGGGTCCTAGGGAAGAGGAAGACCCACACCCCGCCAGAGTTCCACCTATTCTCTGGTCAGTCAGGCGTGGGAGGGCTGCTAACTACCTTCCACTCATCCCCGGGTGGGCATCTAAGCCTCTGCCCCACTTTTCGGGAGGTGGCAAGGGGCAACTCTACCTGGGGATCCCTGGAGCTACCTTGCTAAAGCCACCAGGGTTATGGGAGAGACGGATAAGGGAAGAGGTTCCCAACACCTGTGAGAGTGTGCGCAGCCTTGATTAGCAGAGATTCTCTATGGTTTTAGAGCTTTATAATAGAAATGCAGGGGGAACGACAAGAAGGGGGGGAGAGAGAGAGAGAGAGAGAGAGAGAGAGAGAGAGAGAGAGAGAGAGAGAGAGAGAGAAGGCTAGAGAGAAAGAGAGAGAGAGGGAGAGAAAAGAGGAGAGGAGAAGACAAAGAGAGAAGAGACAAGAGAAGAAGACAAAGAGAGGAGAGAGGGCGAGAGTGAGGAGTGAGAAGTAAGAGAGAGAGGTGGGGCTGAACAGCCCTTTTTATGGTCTTTACTGTTGCAAGGTAACTGGGGAGGAGTTTAGCCTGAAGATCAGAAGCTTGGACCATTGCCTACATGACTTCTAGCCATGCTTCTCTTGTGAGGGCTGTGGGGGATGGTAACTTAGGCAGGGGCCAGAGTTCCAGGAGACATGAGAGAACTCCTTCCGTCCCATGTAGATGAATTATCACCACAGGGTCCCGGGGTTCAGCATCTCAGCTTGCCTGGAGAATAGCCTGTCTGTGCACAGCCCAATGCCCCACAGGTATCTGCTCTCACTTTCTAGCATGTGGGTTCCAGAGAATGAACCCAGGCCATCAGGCTTGCCAGTAAATCCCCTTTCCTATGAAGTCATCTCATTGGGACCTAAATTTAATGTGGTTTTGTTTGTCTTTTTTTTTTTTTTTTTTTTTTTTTTTTTTTTTTTTTTTTTTTGTCTTTTTGAGACGGGGTTTCTCTGTGTAGGTCTGGCTGTCCTGATTTACTCTATAGACCAGACTGACTTGAACTCGAGATCTGCCTGTCTCTGCTTCCTTAGTAAAGGGATCAAGGCATGTGCCACCACCACCCAGTGAGTCTGAACTTCTAATCCTTGTACCTCCACCTCCAAATGGTGGGATCTATGCATGTGCCACGTTGCCTAGAGAGTGTCTTACTGCGTGTGGATGTGTGGCAGGGAGGATGCAGCCAGAAGACAGCCTGAGTGTAGCTCCTCAGATGCTACCTACCTTGGTTTCTGAGATAGGGTCTCTCACTGGTCTGGAGTTCCTCAAGTACGCAAGGGTGGTTGGCTAGCAAGCTCCAAGGAGCTATCTGTCTCTGCTTCCAAAACATTGAAATTATAAGCGCATGTTTCCACAGCTGGTTTAAAGTATTTTTAATTATAATTTATTTGTTGTGTGTGTTGTGTACTAGTGATCCAGGACACACATGTGCATGAATTCTAAGGCATGTCCTCCAATTTGTAACATTCCCTCTCTCTAAATCAGAAGTCTGCTCCAGAAAGGAAGGAGGCTGAGCAGTCTTTGGTGCAAAGAGGAGGTAAGCAAAAGCCCGTATATCCGAGAGGAACAGACGCATGGAAGATTCTCAAAAGCCCCACAACAGTAAAGGGAGCAAAGAGTTGTGGGGGAGGAGACTCTGAGCAGCAGGACAAAGAAAGAAAGCTGTCTGGATTGTGGAGCTGCCTGAAAGTTGGGCTGCTCTTAGAACCAGAAAGATCTGTGGTCTTCTGCTCTGCAATGCCAGCAACTAAGTATTTCCACAATGCTGTTTTCTAATCACTAAATGATTCAGGACTTTATAGAATCCTATTAACAAACAAACAAATAAACAAACCCTAAGTGCACACCTACTTGAGAGGCGAACTTTAGCTTTATAGTAAGACTGTCTCAAAACAAAGGCCAGGCATGGTAGAGTAAGGCCAGGCATGGCAGAGTAAGGCCAGGCATGGTGGTACCTATCTGTAATGCCAGCATCTGTGAGGCAGGCAAGAAGAGCATGAGGCATCTTGAGCTGCATTCAAAATCTGAGATAGCCCCGGGCTACTTTAGATCCTGTCTCAACTGAAAAAAAAAATAATGAAAGAGAGGTACCAATATAGAGTCACATGATCAAGACATGCTAGAATTTGATAAAATGGGAGGAAATTCTGTTTTAATTCAGCTCCCTCAAAATACCTATAAATTAGTGTACTTTGGGGAATATCCAGAAACACACCTGAAGCATGACCAAAATGTCAGTATTGTTTTTCTCCAGTGCGATGTCAAAGGCAGACTTATCAAATTTGCTGAAAGCGTGGACATCAGCTCCATATTTGATAAGTAACTCGACGACATCCCGGTGACGGTGCTCCGTGGCCCAGTGCAGAGCTGTCATCTGCAGCATGTCCTTTGCATTTACATCTGCACCACTCTGTTGGAAGAAAGCAGCTGTTCAATACGTATAAGATCCTGTTACCAATCAGATTCACACAGAGACATTTAATGCTGGTTCTCTCTTAGGGGCTATCAGAGGGAGAGGCATTTCTCAAGGCCTCCTGAATGCTGAGACATTATGCTTTCAGTGAGTGGGTCTGCTAAGGACATCACTGGGAAATTCTCACAGATGGCTAGGAAGGGAAAGGAACAGATTTTGTTGCATTTATTAACAGAAAGCTGAGTAGGGCCTGAAAAAAAAAACTAGGCATAAGTTCAGAGAACACCTACAGAAAAGGAACGAAGAAAAATCAATAAAATCTGTTTAGCCTTTAAAAAACAAATCAGAAAACAAAATAATCTCCATGATGACTCCTGAAACAGTTTCCATGAGTAAAATAATAAATAAATGAATGAATAAATAGATTTGCAACTCAGTGACCACCTACACTAAGTCTTTTCAAACCACTTTCCTACCACTATTTAAGGAAAAATGGCTTACTGCATAGTCTGACCACTATTCTTTTTATTTGTTTGTTTTGTTTTTCTTTTCTTTTTTCTTTTTCTTTTTTTTTTCTTGGTTTTTCGAGACTGGGTTTCTCTGTGTAGCCCTGGCTGTCCTGGAACTTACTCTGTAGATCAGGCTGGCCTTGAACTCAGAAATCCGCCTGCCTCTGCCTCCCAAGTACTGGGATTAAAGGCATGCGCCACCACACCCGGCTTTGTTTTGTTTTTCAAGACAGGGTTTTTCTGTGTATCCTTGGCTGTCCTGGAACTCACACTGTAGACCAGGATGGCTTAGAACTCACAGAAATCCACCTGCCTCTGCCTCCTGAGTGCTGGGATTAAAGGTGTGTGCCACTACTGCCAGGCTCCTGCCATTATTCTTGCTTTACCCTAACAAGCAGTTCCACGATGTGAGCATGTCCATCAGCTGCAGCCATATGCAAAGGGGTCCTGTCCACTTTGGTCCGGGCATCCCTGCTAACGCCAGCTCGAAGGAGCACTTCTGCTGTGGAATAATGACCATACTGGGCTGCAAGGTGAAGCGGTGATGTTCCGAGCTGTTGGAAGATAACACTCATTGAGTTCAACCATGTGTGAAGAACTGTATCGTTTCTGGGTAGAGATATACGAACAAGAAATAAATCCTATAGTATTCACTCTTGGAGAAAGACTCTTCCTGAGCAGATAGCATTTTAGAGTTAGTATATGGAGGCTGCAGAGAATAAGCGGGTAAGAGCATTGACTTTGAGCATGCATGTTGGTGACTCAGCTGTTAAGTTAACTCCAGCTGCTGGTGACCCAACACCCTAATCTCTTAAGGTTAGACACCTGGACTCACATGCACATACCCCATGCAGCCATACCCTCATGTACATCATTAAAAATAATAAAATAAATAAGAATTAATGTTGATGGGAAGGTAAAGGGGCCATAAAACTGTGAAGTGTACTGATTTTTAGTGAGATAGAGCTACTGGGTAAGACTCACTAGAAGACAGGATTTTAGACATGACTCACAAGATAGTTTTATTTTCTTCCTTTTTTTTTTTTAAGCATTAAAAAGAATATTCTGAGGTGGGTATGATGGCGCACGCCTTTAGTACCAGTACTTGGGAGGCAGAGGAAGGCAGATTTCTATGAGATAATATACAGAACACCCAGGGCTTTATTGAGAGATCCTGTCTCAAAACAAACAAACACATGAACCAGTCGGACTCTGAGGTTATGTTATTACACAGACCTGAATCTTTTGAAGCTCTTTGGTCTGCAAGCCAGTTGACAGAGTTGACAGGCTCACCATATCAACCTTTTTTTTTTTTTTTTTTTTTTTTTTGGTTAAGTCAGGTTTGTTTTTTCTTTGTGTAGACCAAGCTGGTCTCTCGAACTCAGTGCTTAGATTAAATATGTATGCCATTCTGCCTAGTATCTCTAATATTTATTTGCATGCGTATGCATGCATGTCCACATAGGTATGTGTTTGCAGGTCAGAGGACAACTTTTAGGAAATTTTTTGTTTGTTTGTTTTTTGAAACAGGATCTCATTATGTAGCTTTAGCTGTCCTGGATGTAAACCTGCTATGTAAACCAGGTTGGCCTCAAACTCCAAGAGGTCTTCCTGCCCCTGCCTCCCAAGTTCTAGGACTAAAGGCATACATCATCATATCCGCAAATAAAAATATTAAAATTAAAACAAAAGGGAAAAAAATCCCAAGTACTTAACAGCTATAATTACAACCTATATATTCAGACAATTTGAATTGGAAAACTAACAGGGAACCTATACAGGGAGGTGAAACAAAGCTCTCTTAGAAGGAATGACCCAGGAACCGAAGTGAGCCTTGGGGCCTGGTTACGGCATGCTTGCTCAGGAAAGCACGGGGCCTTTGGCTGAGCTTACCCAGTCTGTGGTGAATGGAGCCCCATTTGCCATCAGTGTCCTCACTTCATCGTCTTGGCCTTTCCGTGCAGCTTCTAGCAGCCTCTTCCCCAAGTCCACCAGAGACATCTTTATGCATAGAAACAGCAGTTTCCAGGAAGCTACAATTCAAACACAAGGGGAACAATCACCTGTAACATTCTCTCGCCGGCTGTTTGTTTCTCTGAGACTTGGTGGCTTTGCCTTGCTGTCCAGGCCAGCCTAGAACTCACTATGAAGCCTGTGAATGCCCGGAACTCATATATCTTGCTTCCTCTACCTCCCAGATGCTAATGTACAGACACGGACCACCACAGCCACAGTGCAATGTGTTTACAAGATGCTTTCGTTTGGGTACAGGAGCTCGTGCAGCCTACACTGGCCTTCAACTTTTCATCTTTCTGACTCCAGCACCCAAGTGGTGGGATTACAAGTTAGTGTCACCAGACCTGGCTCCCTCTCACCCACCCCCCTTTCTATTCTGAGGCAGTATCTAGGTAATCTGGCCAGGCTGGTCCAAAACTCACTCCATAGCTTAGGTAGACCTACAGTTTGTGATCTTCCTGCTTCAACTTCCTAAGTAACTAGGATTATAGGTTTTCATCACCAGACCTAGTGGTAGAATATAATTGTAAAGAATACAGTTCAAAACATGCACTCTAATTTCTAGGCAAGGCACAAGGGTACCTGTTTGTAAAAATGTTGCTTGTAGGAAAACTGTGAGTTTATCATCCCTCTATGATGTCCTACAGCACATGACTGGGTTGTATGAGTGGGCATGACTATTTGGTTGGGCCTGAGACCCTGTATAGGGTAGGTAAACTCCCCACTGGCTCAAAACCGACCAATTCCAATAAAGACTTCTTAAATCTCAATCTAATTCCTTCACACAAAGGCCACCAAGGCCTGTGAGATGGCTTAGCAGCTAAAAGTGCCTTCTATAAAGGCTGGATGACTTGTGACCGACCCCTCAGAACTCTAGGTACAAGAGGACTGATTCTGATTCCAGGCTGTCCTCTGACCTCTGAGTACATGCAGTTGCAGTGGAGTGTGCCCCCCCCCCACAAACAATAACACAATTAAACAGAACACTGGGCAGGGCACATGCAAGTATTCCTTTCTGGGAACCTCTCCCACTCTTGGGAATTTTCGTTTTTCCTACTGAGCAGCATCTTTTCTAAATTGAATTGCAAGTGTTAATCTTTTTCTTTTCTAGCTATGGTGAGATGATGTAATGCCTATCAAAGTTTATAGACAGAAAGTCATTTTCCTTTTCCTTTCAGGCAGCAACTCCTGTAGTCCAGGCTGACCATTCACTGTGCAACTGAGGACGACCTTCAACTCCTGATCCTCCTCCTTCACTTCCCAGGTACTGAGAATGTGGGCAAGTGACATCACGGCCAGCATGGCCAATGACTTGCTTAGAAATCATCAAAAGTGTGGTTTATGGCTCCTGAGCCACATTTACAACCTTACAGGAATCCGTGTGATCCAAACTATTTTTTACTACAATGCTATCTTTTAGCATCTTAACAGTTGCAATGGTAGTGAAATTACTATGGAGGCATAACTGTTATTGCCTTTACCCAAATCAAATTGTGAGGTAAGCTTACTATAGTCACTGCTATGTGCTTTTGGGGGGGGGAGGGATTCTATTTAGGAAAATCCTTGCCCTGCAAGGAGGTATGCACCTGTAACACCAGCACGCAGGAATGGAGGAAGCAGGTGAGAAACACAAAGCCAGTGACAGCTACACAGGGAGTTCTAGACAGGCATGGGCTAGTCTCAATTTTTTAGAGAGAAAGAGAGAGAGAGAATGTGTGTGTGTGTGTGTGTGTGTGTGTGTGTGTGTGTGTGTGTGTGTGTTGGTCAGAGAACAGCTTGCAGGAGTTGGTTCTCTGACTTCTATCGTGTGGCTCAAGGGACTCAGGTCATCAGGCTTGTCAGAAGTTACCCATGAGCTAGCTACCTTGCCAATCTAACAACCTGAGTTTGATCCAGGGAGTCACACGGTAAAAGGAGAGGAGTAACTCCAGAGAAGTTACTCATAAACCACCCCTCCAATAAATTAATAAAACATTCAAAGTAGGGCCTTATGGCTAAGGCCTGTAATTTCTGTACTCCTGGTTTCTAGGAGGATGAGATATGAAGATTCCAAGTTGGAGACCAACCTGGGCTATCATGAGACCCCTGTCTCTAAAAACGAATCAAGGGCTGGGGATAGAGCTCCATTTACAGGGCGCTGCTTAGTATGCACAACGCCCTGGGTTTGAGCTGAGCATGGAGATACAAAAGTTCAACTCCTGTCTGAGCTACAATATGAATTCAAGAAGAGCTTGAAGCCGGGCGTGGTGGCGCATGCCTTTAATCCCAGCACTCGAGAGGCAGGTGGATATCTGAGTTTGAGGCCAGCCTGGTCAACAAAGTGAGTTCCAGGACAGCCAGAGCTATACATAGAAACCCTGTCTTGAAAAACCAAAAAACTATTTGTATTGATGACTGTTTTCACCTGAGTCTATTTCTGTATGGCCTTGGGGCAAAGGCCTGTAATCTCTGTACTCCTGGTTTCTAGGAGGATGAGATATTAAGCTTCCAAGTGGGAGAATATGCAGTATCCTCTCTAGGTCAGAAAAGGGCATCAGATCCCCTGGCACAGAATTTACCGATGGTTGTAAGCTGCCATGTGGGTCCTCAGGAAGAGCACCCAATACTATTAACTGCTGAGCCATCTCTCCAAGCCCTTGCAACTATCCCCCCACCCCCAGCTCCCCCGCAGTGCAGCAGACAAAACCCAGGGTATTACTGAACTAAATTATCAACCTTAAACTGACTTTTAAGAAGTGACCACATATCATGTGAGCGATGTAATACAATAGCAGAGTGCCTGTCTAGCATGCATGAGGCTGTATGGACCACAAAAAAATTACCACTTGCCAAGCTTTGGTATACCATCAAAGAATACCTACCATCATCTGGAAAAGCTATTAAAAAATGAGGTGTGGCCAGACCTGTTGTCTCATGCCTATAATTCCTGTGTAACTATTCTCACAGAAATTCTAAAAATTTGTGTGTCCCTCTTCTCTACTATCAGACTATTGGGACAACGAACTGCAAGAAATTCTCAGGTGCCAGGCAGAGAAAGTTGTCACCTAAGAAAGAGATCTCAGCTCTGACAGCTTGTCTGACCATCTTGCAGGAGACTAGAGCCAATGATAGTAGTTAGGGCCACAGCTGGCCCAGGAGTGATTAGTTATACATACATACTTCCTATCGACCTAAAACTCATGTTACATCAACCCCCACACAGATTGGGGGTGTCTTGGGCTCTGTTTCCAGTGGCCACACTGAACCAATCCTTTTCTGCTTGTCGTTATTAATGTGCATTTAATTGACATATCTGATGATGGATGGCCAAGCCTAGCTTGTTAGGGATTCCAGGGCTCAAGCTCTGACCCTTACAAGCACAGTAACAATTCTGACAAGCCATAGCTAGGAGAAATAGTCAGCAACTCATTCCCAATGAAGAGGACAGACTGAATGGCACCAATTAGCTGCTGGGGTCATTTTATTCCAGAGAGTTCTTTCTCTTGAGAAAGAATCTTTTACATCTGGCTGGCCTGAAGGCAGGCTTCAAACTCAAGAGATCTGCCTGCCTCTGTCTCCTGAGTGCTAGGCATGACCACAATGCCCAGCTAGAGACTTTTATCTTCCCATTTCCCCTCTCATCTGTTTTGGTTGTTGTTTTACCTCTATACAAAGAATCAGAGAAATGAGTATTTGGACTTGGTATTGGAGCCTCGAGATAGCCTGGCCCAAGCTGGGCAGTGGTGGCACACGCCTTTAATCCCAGCACTTGGGAGGCAGAGGAAGGTGGATTTCTGAGTTCGAGGCCAGCCTGAACTGCAGAGTGAGTTCCAGGACAGCCAGGGCTACACAGAGAAATCCTGTCTTGAAATAACAAAACAAACAAACAAAAAAATCAAAAAAAAAAAAAAAAAAAAAAAAAAAAAAAAAAAAAAAAAAAAAAAACAAAACAAGACCCAGAGATAGCCTGGCCCATAGAAATTTTCTGCAATAGGCTTTGTCTGAAGTTCTGAGCTGTTTCAATTCTGTTGAACTATTTGGGTTGTCATACTGCAAGCCTTGTCAATTGTGTGTGTGTGTTTTATCTGTATATATGTCTGTGCACTACATGTGTGCCTGGTACCAAAAGAGGCAAGGTGGCACTGGAGCTACCATGTGGGTGCTGTATCTCAAACCCTGATCTTGCAGATCAGATAGTGCTGTTAACCACCAAGCCACCTCTCCAGCCCCAAGCCTTGGCATTTTGAAAGCTCTTTTGAAGGGATCTGGAGTTTGGTTGAAGGATCTGGAAACCTACACGATGGTTAAAGTGTGTCTGTCTTGAGGCAGAGAAGCAAGCATGCAGAGAACTCTATTGTGATTTGTGTAACCATGGAAAATACTGTTTGTACTATCTTAATGGCCCTTTGGGGAAATTCCAGATGACTAAATCTTTTGTAAACTCATCAGTTTCTAAAGCATCATGGGGCAGAACTTAATCTGTCTGCAGAGTTCCTGAGAAATAACTGAGAAGTGTGGCCCTGGCTACTTCATTTTTCTATGTCTCTTTGAACTTTCTGTGTGCTAAAATTACTGTTCTTGACATGCCTGCTTTAAAAGGTGTGTATTCACAATATGAATGTGAATATCTAAGGGCAGATTTTGGAGTTGCTCCCCCAGCTTTTATTTTATTTTTTATTCCTTTGAAAAGTAAATTAAAATACAGAACTTAATAGCTAACTGTATAAATTGTGCCTAGATCATTTCCCCACCTCCACAGGCTCTCATTGTGTGGTCCTGGCTAGCCTGGAAAATACAATATAGACCAGACTGACCTAGAAATCAAAAAAATTCATCAGCTCATATTGAGAAGAAATTAAGTTTTACTTTTTTATGTCAAGAGTAGCTGAAAGATAGTTGAAAAGACATTTAAAAACAAAACAAAAACAAAAAACAACAAACAAAAACCTAGGCTGGAGAGATGGCTCAGCGGTTAAGAGCAATACCCAGCAACCACATGGTGGCTTACAACCATCTGTACTGGGATCTGATGCCCTCTTCTGGTGTGTCTGAACACAGCGACAGTGTACTCATATAATAAAACAAATAACTAAAGCTATTTATTCATTTATTTAAGACAGGATATCTTGTAGTCCGCACTAGTCTACAACATGTCACATAACCAAGGAGGACCTTTGTGGGGAGTGGGAGTGGCCGCAAGAACCAAGATGGTGCCCTGGCTCATTGATCCCTACTTACCCAGAACTTGAGCCTGCGCACTTGTAAGATCCTGTGCTGTCTGCCTGATGAGTCACTGGCCTATCACTGTGGGCCCTGCCTGCATGCACGGCTAGTGTTCAGAGCGTGCTGAACGCTGATTGGATCCAGGAGAGAGGGATAAGATCAGAGGACGGAGGGAAAAACAAAAGAGAAACTGGACGAGCCGGAGATAAAGATGGGAGCTGCTTGAAACCCTCCTTGGTGTTCCTGTCGTTTTTTTCCCCCATCTCTGCTGGGAGGAGTGTGGGGTTGTGGCATCTGGTGGCCCATATGGGGAAGAAAAGAAGAAAAGGCCAAGAAAGAAGCAGAAAAGAAAGAAAAAGCAGAAGCCAGGAGGAAGGAACAAGAAGCCAAAGAAAAGCAAAGACAAGCTGAATTAGAAGCTGTTCGGTTGGCTAGGAATAAGTTAGAAAAAGAAAAGGCAGAAACTTCGGAACTCGTGCAAGAGCTGGAAGGAGAAAAAGGAGCTACGAGGGAGTTCCATGGTAAGAATTAATCTAGCGCTAGGAAGAGGCTCCCCAGTAGAAGGACGAAGTTAGGCTCCTGGTAGAGGGATGAAGTTAGGCTCCTGGTGTAGGGACAAAGTTAGGCTCCTGGTAGAGGGACAAAGTTAGGCTCCTGGTGTAGGGACAAAGTTAGGCTCCTAGTGTAGGGACGGAGTTAGGAAAGTCTAGCCTCCAAAAGGGATGGAAAACCTCAGATACAAAGCCATGGGATCCACCGCTTCAAAAGTGAAAGTAAAAACCGCATTAGTACGGCTTCTCAAACGAAGCGTAGTTAAATTAAAAAATGAAACTCTAGACAAATTATTGGAAACAATAATTAAAGAGGCACCCTGGTTTCTAGAAGAGGGCTACGTGAACCCCCGATATTGGGAACGACTAGGTCAAGACTTGCAGGCAGCGGATTTGACTACCCTATTACCGTCGGGCACGCTAGCCATTTGGAATTTAGTCAAATTTTGCTTGACAGACAAGAGTGGAAAGTATACTGCTGAGGTAGAAAAAGGGGAGAAGCATTAGAGGAAGTAAAGGAGGTTATGTCTCAACATAGTGATCAGCAGAAAAGAAAAGAGGCTAAAAGACGGGTGAGTACTGATGAGAGTACAGAGGAATCTTCAGATAGTGGAGATGAAGTAGCTAGCATAATATCTAAGTTGAGCTTTAAGTGAGGAAGACTGCCTGAGCCCTCGGCTCCTCCCTTACCCTCACCTCCTCCTTATATAGGGGACAAGGGGAGTGAGGGGAAACGCAGTCGACATGCCTCGGTGTGGCGAAATCTGCCTCATGAGGTTGGAGCCTTCCCAGTATTTCAAGACCAGCAAGGGCAGCAATATTATGAGCCATTAGAGTGGAAAATGATTCAAAAACTTAAAGAATCAGTAACTACTTATGGCTNTCAAGCTCCCTTCACTGTAACTCAAGTGGAAGGATTGCAGAGATTCTGTATGACTCCTTTTGATTGGCAGAATTTATGTAAGGCGGATTTATCTGGAGGGGCTACTTAAGTTGGAAGCTGCATACCTTGAATATGCTCTTGAACAGGCTGCCGTGAATGCCACCAATGGCCAGCCTACTTGGAGCATAGACATGCTCATGGGGCAAGGAAATTTTGTGAACAACCAGGCAGGATATCCTCTACAAGTATATCAACAAATTAATAATCGTGCCCTCAAGGCGTGGAGAATGCTTTCAGGGACAGGAGATCTAGGATCCAGCTTGTCTAAAGTTATACAAGGGGAGAAAGAATTTTTCTCTGATTTTTTAGCCAGGATGGTTGAGACTGTAAGTAGAGTCTTCCCAGATGTGGATGCAGCCATGCCACTCGTCAAACAATTAGCCTATGAACAAGCAAACAAGGCTTGCAGGGATGCCATACTACCCTACAAGAATAAGACAATAGATTTCTGGGTAAGAGTGTGTAGAGATGTCATGGATACCCCGCTTACTAATCAAGGGTTGGCAGCAGCTATTTTAACAGGCATACAAGGTCGTCAACAAGGCCAAGGAAACCAACCTACTTCTCGGAAGGGCCTAACCGGTGGATGCTTTTCCTATGGCCAGGCTGGGCATTTTAAAAGAGATTGTTCCAATCTCCTGTGGCCAACTAATGCAGCTCCCATGAGGCACCCAAAATTATGTCCACGATGTCGTAAAGGCAACCATTGGGCAGGGGACTGCCAATCCAAGTGGGATATAGATGGTCGTCCCCGTGAGCCAGTCCAGACAGGAACCAAACTAAAAAACGGGCCACAGGGCCTTCTGCTCCAGGGCCCTCAAATATATGGAGCACTGCAGCAAACACCCACCCCGTGGCCCATCCTGCAACAAGTCCCCAGATGCCCTCACACGAAGGCGCCCGCAGAAGAGCTACAACAGGAAGTGCAGGATTGGACATCTGCACCACCACCAGACTCATATTAACCCCAGAGATGGGGGTGCAAGGAATTACTTCTGATTTTAAAGGTCCTATCCAAAAAAATACAGTGGGGCTATTATTATTAGTATTATTAGTATTTGGTTTTTTGAGACAGGGTTTCTCTGTGTAGCCATGGCTGTCCTGGAACTCACTCTGTAGAGCAGGCTGGCCTCGAACTCAGAAATCCGCCTGCCTCTGCCTCCCAAGTGCTGGGATCAAAGGCGTGTGCCACCATGCCCGGCTACAGTGGGGCTATTATTAGGACGCAGTTCAGCCACTTTAAGAGAACTAATAGTGTACCCTGGAGTAATCGATCCTGACTATGTGGGAGAAGTGAAGATTATGGCCTCATCCCCAAGAGGAGTGTCCACAATCTCACCTGGAGACTCCCCAGCTATTATGTTCACTTTCCTACAAAAGGCCTAATCGGGGGAAAGAAGAGGTTTGGATCCACTGGGGACCCAGGAGTGTGGTTCTCTACGGCTTTAGAAGAGCGTCCCCTTTATAAATTAAAGATACAGGGAGTTACCATTTGGGGATTATTAGATTCTGGAGCTGATAGGAGCATTATTAAGAAAGTAGACTGGCCTTCAGCATGGCCTATTCAGCCCTCAGCTCAGACTCTAAGGGGATTGGGGTTTGCTCAAGACCCAAATTTCAATATAGGAATTCTACTATGGGAAGATGATAAAGGTCATTAAGGAAGTTTTCAACCTTTTGTATTGAGTATACCCATATCCTTGTGGGGTAGAGATGTCATAAAACAGATGGGAGTGAGGCTTATTACAGGGGGCATTTTTAGCCCTCAAAGTGTGGCTATCATGAGTAAAATGAATTTTAAAGCAGGTAGGGGACTAGGGAAGCGTGAGGATGGCCGTACTTTCCCCATCCCTGCAAAAGGCAATGAAGGAAGACATGGATTGGGTTTTTCCTAGGGGGCCACTGAACAAATAGCCATCAAATGGAAAAATAATCTACCGGTGTGGGCACCTCAGTGGCCCCTACCTAAAGAAAAGTTACTTGCAGCTCAAACCCTAGTCAAAGAGCAATTAGAAGCTGGTCATCTTAAAAAAATCCGTATCTCCATGGAATACACCCATTTTATGATAAAAAAGAAGTCTGGTAAATGGAGATTTTACGTGACCTTCGAGCGGTAAATGCTGCTATGGAGGGCATGGGCCCAGTACAGCTTGGCCTTCCCATGATATCTGCATTACCCAAGATTTGGCCCACTATTGTAAGAGATTTAAAAGATTGGTTTTTTTTATCATTCCATTGCATCCAGATTATACAGACAAATTCACTTTTACTCTACCATCCATTAATCATGCCTCCCCTGATTTCACGATACGAGTGGACATTATTACCACAAGGAATGGCGAATAGTCCTACATTGTGCAATTGTATGTAGATAAAGCTTCAGCTTCTATTAGACAGCAATTTCCTAAGATAATCATATATCATTATATGGATGATATATTAATTTATGGTCAAACAAAAGAAGAATTACAGGATGTATAAAATGGAAATTGGCTATGGCCCCTGAAAAGGTTCAATGTGTGGATGTAAAACAATATTTAGGAGCAAAATTAACTGATAAT
>NC_034593.1:85433536-85434912 GCF_900095145.1 Mus pahari
CTCTTCTGGAGTGTCTGAAGACAACTACAGTGTACTTACTTACATATAAATAAATAAATCTTAAAAAATATATACATGCTTTAATTAAACAAAAAGGGGGAATGGGAGTACAATTCAAGTCCCCCAAAGATAAATTAAATCTTATTCTTTTCTTAATTTTTTAAAATTTGGATTTTGATGGCTGTTGTGCTGCGGATCATCATTGCTCTCCACATGTTGCTAAATCTGTCTGTCCTATGGAAGACCTTGACTTCCTGATTCCCCTACCTCTAGCTCCCAAATGCTGAGTTTATAGTTGTGTATCACCACGGTCAATTTATGTGGTACTGAGGACTAAGTCCACACACAGCTTTGTGCCAGCACTCTAGCCAACAGAGCTGCATCCTTAGCCCCATAAAAGTCCTTTGTATTAGCAGCTGGTGGTGGCACTTGCCTTTAATCCCAGCACTTGGGAGGCTGAGGCAGGCAGATTTCTGAGTTTGAGGCCAGCCTAGCCTACAAAGTGAGTTCCAGGACAGTCAGGGCTTCATAGAGAAACCCTGTCTCAAAAGAAAGACAAACAAAGCCGAGCGTGGTGGCGCATGCCTTTAATCCCAGCTCTCAGGAGGTGGAGGCAGGCGGATTTCTGAGTTTGAGGCCAGCCTGACCTACAGAGTGAGTTCCAGAACAGCCAGAGCTACACAAAGAAACCCTGTCTCGAAAAACAAAACAAAACAAAAATCCTTTATGTTGATGAAAATGCCTCTAAATAACGTACATAAAATCATTCTGGATAGGTGATAGTGGCATTTGTCTTTAATCCCAGCCCAGGAGGCTGAGGCAGGTGGATCTCTATGAGTGGATGCCAGGCTGGTAGTGGATGGCCAATGCTACACAGAAAGTCCCTGTCTTGAAACTGCACCCATAAAATAAATAAGCAAATAATCCTTTTGTGGAGTTATTGCTATGTTTCCTTTTTCAGGAATATTTCATCTTTTTACATTTACTTATTCTGTGTGTGTGTGTGTGTCTGTGTGTGAGCACACAGGTGCAGATCACAGCTTGCTGGAAGTCAGTTCTCTCCTTCCACCATGTGGGTTCCAGGAATTGAACTCTCATCTTCAGGTTTGTTTGCAAGCATTTTCCTTGGAGCTTCTCCTCAGCTCATAAATGTCCCTTTTATGAAGGGACACACAGGAGCTGCAATCCCTACCATCAGTAACACTGAGCACCTGCATAAGCCTGCTCTATGTAACAGAAAAGGTCTAGGCCACTATATCTGTTATGTGTTTGTGTGGCATGAGACTCTATTATTTTGTTTTTGTTTTTGTTTTTGGTTGTTTTTTTGTTCGAGACAGGGTTTCTCTGTGTAGCTTTGGCTATCCTGGAACTCACTT
>NC_034593.1:85435347-85462013 GCF_900095145.1 Mus pahari
ACATGGTGGCTCACAACCATCTGTAACAAGATCTGACGCCCTCTTCTGGAGTGTCTGAAGACAGCTACAGTGTACTTACATATAATAAATAAATCTTTAAAAAAAATATGTTAACTCTCAGAAAAAAGGTTTTGTTGTTGGTTTTTTTGACAGTCTCTCTATTATCTATCTCTGTTCTGGAGCTCTCTGTAGCCCAGGCTAGCCTTGACTTTACAGAGCTCACCTGCCTCTGCCCCTTGAGTGCTGGGATAAAGTTGCACTCCACCTGCCAGCCTCTCAGAACATGTATAAGCTGCTGTTTGCTTGTAAATGTAAAACATGTATTTTAGAACTGCCTTGTATATAGAGCTACTTTTGCATGATTTCTGAGGGTTGATCCATATGGAATTATCCCATTTCTATTGTTATTAGCCTAATTGCTAATAAAAAATACATTTTGTTGTAATGTTACAGTGGTGGACATTTTATCTTTATCTTTTAAGTATTTATTCTTAAAATTGTGTGTTTATGATATGTGTGGTTGTGTGCTCTTAGAGGCCAGAAGGGGAGTCTCTCTCTCTTGAAACTGCAGTTACAGGTGGATTTGGGCCACCATATTTGGTTGCTGGGAACCAAAAGCAGTACGTACTCTTAACCTCTGAGCCATCTCTTGAATCCAGAAAGTGAATAGTTTAGTATCTAAGTATATATGTACATTATAAAATTAACAGGATTTTATACTTTAGTGAGCTAACTACTCACTATATAAACACATACCAACACACACACATAATTAAAAGTAAAATGCATACTGGGACTGGAAAGATGGCTTGGACATTAAGAGCAGTTGCTGCACTCATAGATGACCCAGGTTCAGTTCCCTGCAAACACATCAGGAGTCTCACAACCCCTTGGAACTGGAATTCTGAAGCACTCTGTGGTCCCCATGAACACTGCATGGACATGGTATATATATGTATAGGCAGACAGGTAGATCTGTGTCTAGGCAGTCAAGAGCTACAGAGTGAAAACAGATATTAAAATATTTTTGTTTTTGTTTTCATTTTTGTTTTTCTGTTTTAAGGCAGGGGTTTCTCTGTGTAGCCATGGCTGTCTTGGGACTCAATGTGTGTAGACCAGGCTGGCTTTGTACTCAGAGATCAGCTGGCTCTGCAAAGGCATGCACTGTTTGATGCCCCACCCCTTTTTGTTTGTTTTTTTTTTTTTGAGACAGGGTTTTTCTGTGTAGCCCTGGCTGTCCTGGAACTCACTCTGTTGACCAGGTTGGCCTGAACTCAGAAATCTGCCTGCCTCTGCCTCCCAAGTGCTGGGATTAAAGGAGTGCACCACAACTGCCCACCCCCCCCCTTTTTTAAAAAAGACTTATTTTTTGGCGGGGCTTGAGAGATGGCTCAGCAGTTAGAAGCACTGACTACTCTTCCAGAAGTCCTGAGTTCAATTCCTAGCAACCACATAGTAGCTCATGACCATCCATCTGTAATGGGATTTGATACCCTCTTCTGGTGTGTCTGAAAACAGTGAGTGTGCTCATATATATTAAATAAATAAATCTTAAAAAAATATTTATTTTATGTATGTGAATACATTCTCGCTGTGTTCAGACACTGTGCTCCTAACCACTGAGAAAAAAAAAAAAAAAAAAAAAACAACTCAGAGTCCTTTTAAGTGTCTGTTTTTTTTGTTTTTTTTTTGAGACAGGGTTTCTCTGTATAGCCCTGGCTGTCCTGGAACTCACTCTGTAGACCAGGCTGGCCTCGAACTCAGAAATCCGCCTGCTTCTGCCTCCCGAGCACTGGGATTAAAGGCATGCGCCACCACAGCCGGCTATTTATATCTTTTTAATGGCTACTTTGCAAACAACTATTCTAAGGTGATTTTAGTACATTTAATAATACTCCATGTATTTGTGACTAAAATATGTAAAGTGGAACCTTTTCTTCAAATGTAGACATTTGAAGAATTAAATACATGCAAATTTAGAACATGCAAAATGACCATCAAGTGTTCCCTATTATGCAATCTGCATTATATCTGGACTGTCAACATGTAGAATAGTCAATGAAATTCTACTGACATTTCTGGGCTTTTTTTGTTTGGTTTCGAAGGCCAAAGTTTCACATGTAGCCTTGATGGCCTTGAATCAGAGATTTCCTGCCTCTACTCTCCAAGTGCTGGGACTAAGGACATAGGCCACCAAAGCCACCTTGTTTCTGGTATTTTAACCAGCACTGTTCACTGGCAGAAAAGGTGGCTCAGTGGGTAAAAGCCACCAAGCCTAATGGAACTGAGTTCCATCTCTTGAACCCCTATGGCAGAAGACACTGGACTCAGGAAAACTGTCCTTTCGCTTCCACACATGCACCACAGTTATGTGTGCATTCACACCCACAAGCACACAAATAAATAAAATCAAATATTGTTCGGGACTGGAGAGGTGGCTCAGCAGTTATGAGTACTAGCTGTTCTTCCAAAGGTTCTGAGTTCAATTCCCAGAAATCACATGACTCAAAATGGCTCACAACCATCTATAATAGGATCTGATGCTCTCTTCTCACATGCAGGTACACATGCAGAAAGAACACTCATAAAGCAAGTCATTTGAGTAATCCTGCTTTTTAAAACCTAGGTCTCAATCTGTTGGCCCCACAGTTAAAGAAATGAGTCTATAACTCTTACTATATTTGTGAAGGCGTAATGTTTGATTTTATTGATGCAGTAGGCCAGGAAAGTTATAGATTTTTTTTTTTCTTAATGGGCATAAGCTGAGCCAACATACAGAGAGGATTTCTGCATAGTTTTTCTGTGTAATGATGCTAAAGGTTGCATGATAACGATATTCATGTGCCTGCTGTATTTGTAAGATGCAAGGTTTAGGAGATAACTGTTTGGGACCTAAGCTGGTGGGGCCCTAAACAATTGTTAGTGGGGCTTCCTTTTCCCAGGCCTGGGTTCACATGCTAATTGCACTGACTAGTTACTCTCTTTAAACAAAGATAATCAGACATGCCCTCCCAATCTGCACTCCAAGCAGCGCCTCCTAATAATGAAAGGATATTGGACACTGATCACTCATGGAGAATCCTATAAACAATGCTTAACTTTTGAGCTAATTTTCATTAAAATTTTTGTTCTTGTTGATTGTGCTTTTATGAAGCATTTTAATTGTTGGCTGTTAATATTCTGTAGAAATACAACAAAAGACAAAGAGCAACATTTCTGAGATGCTAGAACTTCTCTGACCCACAGAGGATATGGAATTCAAAGACAAGAACAGACTCCAGGCAGGCCTGACCTAAAAGCCACTCCTTCTACACCTCTTGCTTAAATGTGGTTCTGAAGGTTTTATTGGTACTAACTCTAGAAGTCATTCTCCTAACATGGGATCAGATCAGACCAATCTGGACAGATCATCATGTGATGAGGAATAGTTGAGATCAAAGCACCAGACATATCAAAGCTGTCTTCAGAGAAAACTTTTTAGAAACAAGCATGAGGAGGTGTGTCACGATGAAAATGAAGTCACGCTGGGCATGACAACATCTGCCTATGATCTCAGCACTCTGGGAGACTAAATCAGGATGATGATGAGTTGGCGTTGGCCTAAGTGTCACAAGATCATGTTTCAAACCAACAAAGGAGTGCAGTTGCTTGTGCTGGACCTTGTAAAAGTAACCGATGCCAAGAGTTATGGAAAACAGTTCTTTTTTTTTTTTCGAGACAGGGTTTGTCTGTATAGCCCTGGCTGTCCTGGAACTCACTTTGTAGACCAGGCTGGCCTCAAACTCAGAAATCCGCCTGCCTCTGCCTCCCGAGTGCTAGGATTAAAGACGTGCGCCCCCACGCCCAGTGGGAAACAGTTCTTGTATTTGGTTGTTTGACAGGGACATGCCTTCTGACCCTGGTTCCTCCTTACATACTGGTAAAAATTATCTCCTAGAAATTTGTTCTTTTGTGGCTCTCCTTTCCTGCCCTGTCACTCCTGATTTAACTTATAGCATCTACCTAGATTAAAATGCATTTGTACGACGATGATTTTGGGGATCAGTGATGTATATATATGGCTTAGTGAGTGAACATATCTGCTGCCAACCTGATGTCCTGAGTTGGATCCCCAGTTCCCACATCCTCTAAGTTTTCCTCTGATCTCCACATGCATGAAAGTCATGGTACATGTGTAAGTGTGCGCACACACACACACACACACACACACACACAAAATGTAATAAAGTATTTTACATAAAAAGCATTATGGGGAGACTGGTGGGTCATTCTTCTAGCTCCCCATACATAAAGGCTGGTAGAACCCTAAGACCCGAGAATAACCTAGGCCATTGAAATTAATTAATTAGCTTCTGTGCGTTCCTGTGTGTATTCACTCACCATAGCATGTGGAAGCCACAGGACAACTCACAGGAGTTGGTTCTCTCCTTCAATTCTGTAGATCCTAAGGCTCAAACTCAAGATTGTCAGGCTCACCGGCCTTATATGCTAAGTTACACCTGCCCAACCTAGACAACCCCATTGTTCTGAATATTACAGAGGGGAACTGTTCTCCCTTACTGGATATGCATCCACATGAGAGCTTGTCTAATCTGTGTCCTAGTCCCTCTGTGCTAGGAGTTGAATCCAGGGCCACGGGCATGCTACATTCACACTTGCCTCTGAGCTATACTCCCAACTCTGCTTCCTAGGAATGTGAAGGCCAATAAAATACAAAAGACGACCAGGAGAACTTTGTGGGTCAAGTAGCACGGGTGGCCTTGAATACCTGGATCTTTTTATCTCTTCTCAAGCACTGAGTGCTTACTTAGTTTTAAGAACTTTCAATAAATATTTTAATCACCATGGAGTGCCTGAGCACTTGAAAAAGCAGCCCATTACCAAAGAATAATAACCTTTGTTTATCATTTGGGTGTGGCGGTTTATTCTTTGCAAAGCATATACAAAAACATGGCTCACCTCAGTAATCCCAACACTCTAGGGGCTAAGGTTAGAGGCTAGCTGCTGCGAGGCAGCCAACCCGAACAACATAGTAAGACCCAAATATTGAGACAGAAACTAGAGAAAAGCCTTTCTAGGAAGAGGGAGACAGCAGAATTCCTAGAGGAAATCTGTGAGAAGAGATGCACGCTAAGAAAGAACGCAATTAAAGAATCCGCGGTCTGTACGTTTTTTTTTTCTTTTCCTTTGTTTTTTTTTTTTTTTTTGCACATTCCCTCTGGGAGGCCAGTTATACAAGCATACAAGCATCTGTGTTATGTGTTAAGAACTGGACATAAGGCCATGACTGCTCTTGTTCACACTATGAACTTAACGAACGTTTCACGTTATTACTGGACCTTGAAAAGTCGAGTCCCCACTTCCTCCTCAGTCATATGTCCCTCCGTTTTTGACATCAGCCCTCTCTGTCTGCCAAACTCAGGGGCGCCGACTTACAGGAGGGAGCCCCAGTCTGTAGCGGCACCCCGGGACTGCTGCTCCACACCGCCCCCTCGTGGTCGCCCCGTGTGGCCTTGGCTTCCCGGAGTCCAGCTCCCCAGCCCCAGGTCTTCCACCCACCCCCTTCACCTCCCAGTCCCCTCCCCTTCCTCCCGACAGCATCCCCTTCCTCTCGGTCCCTCTCCCACCCCCACCCCCGCCGCCACCCCGGCTCCGGCAGTCTGCAGGCCGGCGCCCACAGGTCCCGGCCGGGCCGGGCCGGCCACTTGTCGCGGCCCCTTCCATCGCAGATGGGACGCTCCGGGACCCCGCGTGTCCTTTCCCCCTCACCTAGTCCGGAGCGCTGCCGGCTTCGCGCTCACTGGGCCCGCCAGTTTGGTCCCGTTCCTTTTCTCTAGTGAAGACTCCCTGCCGGCGGCCTCACTTTTCGGCCTTGTCGCATATGCATATTTGGGGGGCCTTCACCCCCCCTCGCGGAGAAATGGAGGCGATAAAATGGCGGACCCGGAAGTGAAGGCGCTGGGACGCGGCGTCCCGGCGGAGGAATCTGAAGGGAAGGGTTAGCGGAGCCACTTGGCCCTTCTCCCCGGACCTCCACGCACCTCGGGGGCCGACTCCTTCCCACGGAGGCCGTCGTGAGCGGGCAAAGCGCACACGGAGGGCATCCTGAGCGGGACTACTTAGCGAGGCGCAGGGTCACCGCTTACGTGGCTTACGTGAGGCATAGTTCCGGCAGGGGACGGGCGCAGACGGTCGTTTTGGCGCCAACCAGTGCAGCGCTGGGGGAACTGGTGACTGGTGCGCGTTGGCGTCCGCGCTCTACCTCCCCGCTGGCTCAACGCAGGGCTAACTTGAGGGTTGGGGGAGACTCTTGCTTCCGCCTCGATGGAGCTGTTCGGGACCTTCCTGGTTATGCACTCGAATCAGACTCCTGTCTGACCGGACACTTTCCCCGCGTCCTGAATATAGGTCAGGAAAAAAAACCCGAAACTTTTGGGGGGAGACACTAGAAGAGGATGGGATATGAAATTGCATGTCTTTTTAGCCACTTCACTTATCAGTCTATCTTGGTTTCTGTTGACCATTTTAACGGATATAAGGACCGAGAGAAACAACGAAGAAAACTTTTCAAAAATCAGGAACAGGACGCTGGAGAGATACCTCAAGGATTAAAAGCACTATTCCCGGGACCCACATTTGCAGCTCACAACTGTCTTTAACTCCAAGATCTGACACCCACACACAAGCATACGTTTAGGCAAAACACCAATGCACATTAAAAATTAAAATCAGTAATAACAACAAACATGCCTTTAATCACAGCAGGAGGCACAAATCCCCCTAATTCACAGCCAAACTGCTAGGCCCACCCCAGCAGACTCCAGCAGAGTCAGGTAGATTTCTCTGAGTTCAAGACCGGTCTCCGAATAAAACCACACAAATTGAAAAGTTAATAATGGGCTGGGGGCATGGCTCATCACTCAGGACCACTGGCTGCGTATAGGGGAACTCTAGCAGGGCCTTGTAGATGCTTGGCAAGCCCTTCTACCACTGAGCTATGTCCAAATCCCAAATCGTTCTTCAAAGTCAAATATTAGAAGGAGGACTGGAGAGATGGCTCAGTGGTTAGGAGCACTGACTGCTCTTCCAGAGGTCCTGAGTTCAAATCCCACCAACCACATGGTGGTTTACTTGTAATAGGATCCAGTGCCCCCTTCTGGTGTGTCCGAAGAGGGCAACAGTGTACTCATATAGTATAGTAAATCTTTTTAAAATAAAATGAAAGCTTCACTTAAAAAAAAAGAAAGAAAGAAAGAAAGAAAGAAAGATAAAAGGGAGAGCTGGATTTGGAAGCATGAGTAACTTCTGAGATCTGTAGTACTTCAATGGAATGGAGAAAACTAAACCCCAGACTTAGGATTTAACGTCTTTATTCCATAAATGAATAAACAGCTCCACAATTCATGTGCAATAGCTTTGGAAGGAATGGGGACGGGTAGGGTCTGAACGTAACTGCTTACTTCACGGTCTTATGGTGGCCAAAGAACTGTGTCAGGAATCACCGATTCCTATCACATACTGCAACTACAGAAAGGCAAAGCTAAAATACTTAGGACCAAAACATCCGCCTGTCCCATGACGAAATCACAATTTTATATAACTTCTCCTAATAACACTCTGGTTTTTCTTTAGATCAGATCCGTCTTTTGTCTTTTAGGAATTATCCTCATAGTGAAGTTTCCCTGTGAAGACTCAAATCTGATTTTCTGAGCATTTCCACCCACAGCTGGAAGCAGAGCTGGATATTAAAGGAGCTATCTCTGAGACGGTGCGATGATTTTCCTTATCCCCACTCCTTTGTTTCCCACCTGTAACTGCCTCTGTGTTTTGGGGGAACAGACTGCACTGTAAGCAGCAGCAGAATTTCTTAGCCTTTTAGAAATCCTGTTTTGTAGAAAGTGTCTCCCAACTTCCAGGTTCTCATTACTTCTTGAAGCAGTGTTTGCTTACTGGCCTGGGGCAGGACATTAGGGAGGTTCAAGTCATCTTTGAAGTTGATAAAATGTAACAAACAAACAAAAAAAATTGATCTCCCATTTTGCACAAGTACTTCTCTGTGGTGCCTCAAATAAGGGTGATTTTTTTCTGGGATTATTTAATATTCTCCGGGCTGGCGGGAGGAAATCCTATGATCTAGTACTCCACTGATTAAACCCTTGACTTTGTGCCTAGAGGGCTTTTGAGAGAAATGGAGTAGGCAGATAAATAAATAAATAGATAGATAAATAAATAAATAAATAGATAGATAAATAAGTACATACATACATACAAACCTACAATTCAATTGGCAGATTCATCAGCACCACCAGCACAATAGAGGGAAGAGAACAAGATTAAAGTGGAAGGCTTAGAGAGGAAGGGACTTAAGAGGGAAGATAATGAGGGTACGGGGTGGGAGAGAGATCTCGGCCTTAAAGCAAGTCCAGGTCGGCAGAGTGGATGCTGGCAATGGGCGCCCTCCAGAAGTTGAAGGTGCTGTACTCAAGGAGGGGGTCACCTTCAGGGTTCTTCTGCTCCATCCCAGATGCTTGCCTGCTCATTTTGCCAATGCTGCTGCTATCCTTGCTCTCGTAGGTAGGTGTATCTGACAGGCCCAGGCCTTCCAGCTCCGACAGATCCAGTTCTGGGATGGGCATCCTCCAGAAAAGAAAGGAGCTGTACTGGCTACTCACAGGGTCCCTCATGATTCCCTGAGGAAGAGCACATCACGTGTTAGTCTCCACGCTAGAGCAAGCTCCTTGCCCCGTGCCTTCCCTTGTTTAAGTTGTTCTTGTCCGTGTGCTTGGGTGAATCAGTCAAGTTTTCTAAGACGAATACCAAGAACTCTTGCTATTGACCACCAGGCTCCTACCTTCTCCCTTTCTCTGGCTGACCAGATACTGCCAACTGCACCAGGTTCTTTTTGGCTCTAATTTTTCCTCCAGTAATATCCCTCAGGCCTTATGCACACTAGGCAGGAACTGTATCATGCCATGCCCTCTGGGTCTGATTTTCGAGGCTTTCCAAAGTCTGGCCCCATTCTTTATTTATGTGTGGTATTAAGGGTTTGACAGATGCTGGTGTGTGCTAGGTGAGTGTTCTAACATATCCTCAGCCCTCTCTGTACCTTTATTGAGACAGGATCTTAACTGAGTTGCCTAGTTCAACTTGGAACCCGGAGTCTCCTGCCTCAGCCTCCTGAGTAACTGGGATTACAGGCCCGCTCCACTAGGTCTGCCTAATTAATTAATTAACTGTGCTGAGAATCAAAGGCAGGACCTTACATGTGCTGGTCAAGGACCCTACACATCCCCAGATCTAGATATCTGGCCTCTTGAAGGCCGTTCAATAAGTTATGATACTTCTGTAAAGGTTTCTTTTCCTTCTTGCCTTTAGACCTAACTACAATCTCACCTCTTCCAGGACAACACCCCCAAAGCAGCTGAGCCCCAGCCTCCCAGCTGGCTCCTACACCCTGCAGTTTTACCTGGCTCCACTGAGCTGTGGTTATAGAGCACCTGTTTTATGTGTTTATCTCTTTTAAGAGACCAAAAATTCCTCTCTGGGTAAAAACCCACCTGCTAGGTTGGGTGGTGGTTGTGCAAACCTTTAGTCCCGGCACTCAGGAGGCAGAGGCAGCTAATCTCTAAATCCAAGGCCAGCAAGTTCCAGGACAGCCACAAGTACATATTTGGGTAAGGCAGGAGCTAGCCTCTCCCCAAAAAACGTTAACGCGCCTTCAGAGTTCTACTCTCATGGATTTCTACTGAGTGTGACAAGTCTTCACTGTGTCTCTCTGGCCTCTCTCTCCTCAGAACCAACCCAGTCTCAAGCATCATCTTCCAGCACACAAGGATCTTTCCCTCTGATCCAGTGCTAGAGTAAATCTGCCAACAAAGCAAAGAGCTTGGAGGTACAGGGAAAGAGGTGAAGTTTAGACTGGAAAGCGATGGTACTTAACAGAGTCTCCGCTCTTTTTTAAAGACAAGGTCTCACTATGCAGACCAGGTTGGTCTTGAATTCAGAGCTGCCTGCCTCTGCTTCCCGAGTGCTGGAATTAAAGGCCAGCATCATCACGGCCAACTCCTTTTTCCATGTTTTAAGGGTCAGTTGTAGTCCCTTTGTTTCTCATCCACCCCAGACCCTGCCTGCCTCTTGTATGCCTAGGAGAGTCTGGGGCCTCAGTGGTTTACTTACTAGCAATGGAAAGGACAAAAAAGCTTTAGTTTAAATGTTCCCAAAGGAGCAAAGAGAACATTCCACTACCACCAAAAATAGAAGCCAGAGTTTCAGAGAGCCTTTCTACAGCACACTATCAGCTCTTACCAGCCTGTGACTCCTAAAAAGTGGCCTTAAGTAGGTTCCAAAATGTCCCTAAATGATGTGAAATGTCTCTACCAAAACAGGAAGAGAGTTTAAACCCAGGACACAATCTACAAAAGCAAGGGGGCTAAACAGTCTGTGGATGCAGCAGAGGTGACTTGCTTTGTCTTGCTTTTGCTTTAGAGTCTTGTTTCAAACTCAACTCTAGTTCAGGCTGGCTTTGAACCCTAACCCTTCCTGCTGAGGCATCTCTGGTGCTGGATTTCAGGAACATATTACCAGGTCCAGAACTTTTGGGTTGTTTTTTTTTTGAGACAGGGTCTTCCTCTGTAACCCTTGCTGTTCCATTACCCAAAATGTAGTCCAGATGGGCCTCAAACTTCTGTCAATCTTCTTGCCTCAGTTTCCCCAGTTGCTGGGTTCCAGGTGTGCACCCCACACTTGGCTTCAGACTTTGCTTTCCCACCTTAATCTAGTGCAAGGGTAGACACACACAGGTGTACACAAGGGCATGCACTCCCAAGAGATTGTGGAGCAAGGTAAGGAGGGAGGACTTCTCATGTTCTGCTCTATCAATATGGGCCCTAGTCCCCTGAGACAGGTCTCTCACTGAACCTGGAGCTAAGCTGATGGCCAACAAGTCCCGCAATTCTCTGTCTACATCCTCCCATATCGCTGAGGTGACAGATGTGGACAGCCACACCCAGGTTTCTATTTGGGTACTGAGGATTTGAACTTGGGGTTTTGTTTTGTTTTTTTGTGACAGTTTTTTTTTTTTTTTAAAGATTTATTTATTATATGTAAGTACATCGTAGCTGCCTTCAGACATTCCAGAAGAGGGAGTCAGACCTCATTACACGTGGTTGTGAGCCACCATGTGGCTGCTGGGATTCAAACTCAGGACCTTCGGAAGAGCAGTCAGTGCTCTCAATCACTGAGCCATCTCTCCAGCCCCAACGGGGTTTTTTGTTTGTTTGTTTGTTTGTTTGTTTTGTTTTGCCCTGGTTATCTTGGAAACTCATTCTGTAGACCTAGGCTGGCCTCAAACTCGGATCTTCCTGCCTCTGCCTCTTGAGTACTGAGATTAAAGGTATCCAACTCCACTGCCCAGATGACCTCAGTTCGGTTTTTAGCTTTTTAAAGCATGTGCCACCAGGGTTTGGCAAGTAAAGGTTTATTTGTTTATACATTTTATGTATGAGTGCTTTGCATGTATGACTGCAAACCAGAAGAGGGCACCAGATCCCATTACAGATGGTTGTAAGCCACCGTATGGTTGCTGGGAATTGAACTCACGGTCTCCAGAAGAGCAGACCTCAGGTTCTTATACATGTGCAACAGGTGGGCTTACCCACAGAGCCATCTCCTTAAGCCTCTGCCTCCTGCTTCCCAGTGCTGAGATTAAAGGAATTCAACACCACCGCCTGGCTCAGCTCTTTTTGTTTTTTTTCATTTAAAATTCTTTAATTTATGTGTACATGTGTGTATGATATATGTGTGCAAGCTAACATCTTCCTAAGAAGATGTTGGTTCCACTGGAGCTGGAGTTTCAGGGATTTATGAACCAGCAAGGGTGCTGGAAACTGAACTTGAGTCTTGGGGAAGAACACCAAGTGCTTGTAATTGCTAAGCCATCTCTTCATCTCATGACCTTTTAATGTTAAAAATACTAGCTACTCTATTTATAATCCCAGCACTCAGAAGGCTCAGGCAGGAGTTTCAGGAATATTAGTTTGGGTCCAGGTTGGGCAAGACCCTGCCCCCCCCAAAAAAATAAATAAATAAAAATTTTTTTCCGCCAAGCGTGGTGGCACACACCTTTAATCCCAGCACTCGGGAGGCAGAGGCAGGCGGATTTCTGATTTCGAGGCCAGCCTGGTCTACAAAGTGAGTACCAGGACAGCCAGAGAAACCCTGTCTCGAAAAACCAAAAAAAAGGAAAAAAAAAATTTTTTTTTTCCAGGCAAAGTCTCAAAGCTCAGGCTAGCTTTAAAACATAACTCCTAATGCTCCTGCCTCCATCTCCCAAACGCTGGGATTACAGGCAGGATCCAGGATACCTGGTTTAAAAGAATACAATTCTTGGTCTGTCTGTCTTTCTCCAAACTCCAGAATAAGCCCTTGGGAACTGAGCATTACTCAGCAGAGAAGCATCTTAACAAGAGCCTGCTGTCGGGATTGAAGCAGGGCAAAGGAGTCTGCAGGAAGGTGACGTCACCATCCCAGGAACGCACTCTGGCCATCTCCATAGTAACGTGCAGATGTGCTCACAAGCATGACTGCACCTATAACACCTTTTAGTGAACCAATCCCTGCTCAGGTCTAGGGCTACAGACACTACAAAGCAAGCCCTAAACGTCATCCAAGTCACCGACGCTGCTCATCAGGAATGTCTACTGCATTACCAGGTTTCTCCTAGTTAGCTGACTTTAAAAAAAAAAAAAAAAAAAAAAAAAAACAACCAAAAACCTTCCTTGTATGTCTCCTACAGAGTGACCTCATTATAACAGACGGCATATAATAGACTGTTTTCCATAGGGAGCCCATGAACTTAAGTAGCAGAGGCTGACCCTGAACTTCTGACCCTTCTTACTCCTCAAAGATTATATAATAGGCTCTTCAACAAACAAACAAAAACCAGAATCATTAGAGAAAAAGATTTGGTTTTGCTCTTTTGACCTTGGTTCTAGCTATGTAACCCAGGCTACCTAGAAAGTTATTATTTAGCCTAGGCTAGTGTCAAACTCAAGACCCTCTCTAGTTACTACTTCCGGCCTTCTGAGTGCTGAGAACACAGGCATCATCATCACATCTGGGTTAAAATGAAAACAATGTTTTTTTTTAAAAAAATGTTATTTGAGGCAGGGTCTCACTATATATCTCTGACTATCCTAGAACTCCTTTTGTAGACCAGGCTGGCCTCGAACTTACCTGCTTGCCTCTACCTTCTGAATGCTTGGTTAAAGGTGTGTGACATCACACTCTAGATTCTTAGATTCTTCAGTAACTGGCTAGGTCCTTCTCTGCCCTCCATCTTGCAGAAGCACTGGGATTCCAGTCACACTCCATGCTCAGCTTTATGTGGGTTCTGAGAGTTCAGACTCGGGTCCTCAGACTTGAGCAGCACTGAGCCATCTCCCCAGCCCCAGCCCGGTACCCTCAGCAATCCTGTCTTGGCTTCCTAGGAGGTGGGATTATAGACATGTACCACCATGCCCCAGGAAGAATTTTGAGGCTGGTACAGTGGCACACTCCTCTAATCCCAGCACTTGGGACACAGAGGCAGACAGAGGCAGATCTCTGAGTTCCAAGCCAACCAGAGTCACACAGTGTGAGATTGATTAAAAATTACATCCAATGTGGCTTTATTCTTGTTTCTCCAACATGGTCTTGATGCATAATCTAAGTGCTGTTTTGTCTGCCTCTTAGTCCTGGAATCACTGGCATGTGCCATAATGGTCAGCTAAGAACTTAGTTCTTAGGCTGGAGAGATGGCTCCGCGGTTAAGAGCACTGACTGCTCTTGTGGAGATCCTGAGTTCAAATCCCAGCAACCACATGGTGGCTCACAACCATCTGTAACGAGATCTGACTCCCTCTTCTGGAATGTCTGAAGAAAGCTACAGTGTACTTACATATAATAAATAAATAAATCTTTAAAAAAAAAAAAAAAGAATTTAGTTCTCAAAAAAAGTATTTTCTTATATTCTGTTTACTACTTTCTGTGGTTCTAATCTGAATAGCAGGAGAGCCGAATATGGTGGTGGATTCCTATGACCCCAGCATCTGGCAAGTGGCGGCAGGAGGATGAGGAGTTTGATGTTAGCCTGGCTACAAGAGACCCTGTCTCAAAAAATAAAGTGAGCAGAGACTAAGCTAGAATTTGAGTCATTGTTGATAAGCTGACTTCTTAACAACTGTAACCTATAAAAGTTACCTAAATAATTTATCAGGGATGGACAGAACTATCATCCAATGTAAAAAGCTAGAGTTCAGTGTGGCAGAGCACATCTGTAGTCCTGGCATGCAGGCTGAAGCAGGAGAACTGTGGGTTCAAAGCCCCCCAAAACAAAACAAGACCATGAACGAATATAAACAAAAACAATTTAAAGGAAAATGTGTGAAATATTAAAAGGCTGAAAATCTCTAGCTATACCATCGACCTAGCGACATGTATAAAGAGACTCAAATTTGTCCGAGAAAATAGACATAAAGGCACATATGGCATTAAAATTAAAAAAAAAAAAAAAAAGACTGGCTGCTCTTCAGCTAGCTTCCCCTTTCTTTCCCTAAATGCTCTTCACCCATCTTTTTTTATCTATTTTTGCTTATCTTAAAGGCGCTGTATGGTGACAAGTGACATATTTGCTCAATAAATGCCATCCAGTTATTTTATGCAGAGTAACTTCTAAATTTTGTCTATTCTTAGAGATAAAATGATTAATAGATACACACATTTAAAAGATACACTTGCTTAAGCTACCTGGACACACCCAAATACCCTTTGTCCAGATCCCACCATGAGCATTCAAGGCCTAATCCACAGGGCCTTGCTGTGTCATGCTGCCACCATGCAGTCTAAGGAGGGATGGTGGTGGATGAAAATGGAGGCTTCCTGGGATTTCTCATGTTGCTCTAGGATTTTTCCTATTAGCCACAATCCTCCCCTTTTACTAGGAGGAGCTGCAAAGACAAATCTGCTCTCATAAGTAGTTCCTGTGAGCTCCACTGATTGCAGCACGCCATCAGGCAATCCCACAATGGCCCCCACCTGTCCTACCTCAAGCCTCCTTAGAGTAAAAATCTGAGATAGAGAGGAAATCCTTAAAGGTTCCAATCACTCAATAACATCTCATTAAAAAAATAAAAAAGAGTACCCTACTCCCCAAACCTCCCTACAAGAGTCAGAAAATCGAGGGCGATAGAAACACAAGGGAGTAGAGGCTACAACAATTACAGTAGGAATAAAGATTCACCAAATAACTGGTAGCAAAAATTATAGCTTGAAAAGGAAGATATAGATAACTAGACACTAGACAGAAGCCATTAGATGCACAGGGCAAAAATTATAGGAAAATGAATACGTGAAATGAAGAGCTAAATGCCGAGAGATGATTACAGGTAAAGTGATAGAAATGAATGCCTAGGTCCATGGTAAGGCATGGATGGAGATCTTAACAGATAAAAAATATCTGGTAAGAAATAGTGACCCATTGTTCATAGCGCCCCCTTCTCTCCTCTTAAAACTGCCCCCCACCTCGGTCTCACACGGGGTCTTTCAAGCTTGAGAAGCGGTCCCTCGACTAGGTTACCTGTTAGCAATGAATGACTAGGGTGTTCCGAAGACGGAAAGGATGCCTCAGGGGCTCGGGGGTCGGCTCTGGACTGCAGAGGAGGCGGCGGCTGAAGGAAGCTGTCGCGGATGTGACGGCTTTGTCTCCTCACGCCTTCTCCCTCGTCTGTGACAGAATCTGCCGCTGGGTCTCCCCTGCAATGCAGCCCCTCCTAGCAAGGGCGGAAGCACTCCCCGCCCCCTCTCTGCCTGACTCGGCTAATTCGAGGGATAGGTTCCGGAACACGCCATCCACCGTAGAGCCTCTCCATCGGCTCGCACCGCACCCCCACCTCTCCAAGGACCCTCGTGCTGACTGGAGCGCATGGCTGAGCAGTTAATTGTCATCTAACTTAGATGTATGGGTTAAAAAGTCTTCCTGTTAAACAGAATGGCCCTCCTTTCCCACTGTAAAGACTGAAGGGAACTTTGGGAGACTCGGAAAGGGCCCCCAGCGCATCGTCCTCTCAGCGCCTGCAGCAGGTGGACAGACTAGCGCAGACAGTTTGGGGTGCCGCGGGTGTCCCGGAGCGCGGTGCTTGCCGCTGTCCCCGCGGGCCACGCCGTGCGCCCCGAAGCTGGGCGGAGCGCTGCGCTCGGCTCTCAGCCCCTGGGTTTCGTAATCGCGTCGCCGGCGTTTCCGCCCTCGGCCGGCCCCACCTCTGCCGGCCCGCCCTCAACTCCCCGCCGTGCCGAGAAGCAGCCCGGGGACCCGGAGTGGCGGAGCCCCCTCCCGCAGTGGGGACGCCGGGGAGCCGCAGGTGAGAGCGCCGGGCGAGCGGGGCTGCGCGCGGGCGGCGGGGAGGGCAGGGCAGGGCAGGGCAGCGGGGAGGTCGCGGTCACAGTACAGGCGCGGGCGGCGTAAGCCACGGAGAGGCAGGGAAGCGACGACTGCAGCGTGGGGCCGGGTGGGAGGTGCGAAGCGACAGGGGCTCCTCGCCGGCCCTCTAACCTGAGAGATCTGCTGTGCTAGAGAATCCGAAGTGGAGCCGGGGCCCGGAAGGTCTAAGCCAGAGTGAGGCAGCCACGGAGAACAGTGACAGAGCCAGTATAATTCATCGAAGTTCCCATCCTGGGTCGCAGTGGGTGGGGGACGGAGCTGGAGTCTGACGGAAAGTATTGGGGGAGGGGAAGAAATTAGGATCTCCTTCTGTTACCTTTTAAGTACCCCCAGCCCTTCCCTGGGCTTAGGGCAGGGTTGGTGCTCGGACAAATGTCTGTCACTTGTTTGAAAATGGGGCCCATTCCTCTCTTGGGAGCCCCTCAGCCCGCTATGTGTGGAGGGTCTCCACACAGGAACCAGCTGCATCCCTGGGCTTATAGCCAGAATTGGCCCACACCATTCTCGTCTCTTTCTCTCCAGCTGCTTCTTGTGAAGGCTTGTCAGACAGCGGGTTGGAGAGGGAGGCCTTGGGGCCGGGAGGCAAGCAGCGGGACCGGGAGAACCGGTTTGGGGCTACCACAGAATCGGGGAACTACCTGTGTACATCCTTCCTCCCCACCTCTTTCCTGCTCGCCCCTCTACAGCTCTGAAGTCTGTAAGGCCCACCGTGACGATGGTGGTGGTTTAGGGATTGTCATTCCAGGTTCTGAGTTTCTGGTGGAAGTGAGAGGGGCCCTCCTGTCAAGGATGTGGCTTTCTGCGCTCTAATCCCTGATCCCTCCTGTCTTCCTTTCTACTGTGGGGATGAAGTAGTGGGCCATGGTTTCAGCATCCCTCCCTCCTCAGCCAGCTGAGTCTTCATTTGTCCCCAGCCCATTGGTTGGCTGCTTTGAAGCACAGTGACAGCCAATGCTTAGTACTTCCTTTTCTGGCTTTGTTCCTCCTCCCCCCGACCCCACCCCACCCCGCACTACCACAGTGACCCTGGCTGGTCTTCACACTCTGACACGGGCCTCCAAGTTTCAGAGACCCTAATGTCCTAAGGGAATGGAATTTCCTGGTCACTTCTCATCATCATTGGTGGTTTCATGCCAAGTCCCACACACACTTTCCCTCCACCCAGCTTGGTCAGGTCCCTGGAAGAGAAACAGAACTGTCCTTGTTCCCTCCTCGGCCCCCTTTCCTCTCCCTCTCCCTCCTCCTTCCCAGCATTGGCCACCCCTGACCACACCAGTCGGCTCGCCTCACTTGGGGCAGGGTGGAGGACGCTGGTAGAGCCCTGCCTCAGTCTGGACTGTCTGGTAGTGTTAGGGGTTTCCTCTGATTCTTTATTGTTTTCTCCATTTCCCCCAAGCCTTACCACCTGCCACCGTCTTGATGAGCCTTGTGATGACTTTCCCACTGACCTAAGCCTCCCCTCTCAGGGAGTGCTCCTGTAGGAGTGCTCTCCTGTGCTCTGGACTCCAGTCTCATTTCTCCTCCCTTCCAGGGGTGGGAAAGGAAGTGAAAGGGAGTCCAGACTCTTGGGTTCTTTCCTACCCTAGAAGCCGTATTCCACTGCTTGAGTCTTCTCATCTCAAGGCTGCTACAAAACAACAAAGAAAAACGTCCAAAAAACCAAATTGAACTCGGTTTTTTGTGGTCTGTCTAGGCTACTGGGGGGCTAGGCTTCCAGCCTCATGCCTAGAGGGAAAGGCCCATTCTTATTCATGCTAATGTTTAATATTCATGAGCTGTCCCACGGGTCTCTGGAGCTGGTCTGTACTTGTACTGTAGGAGAGGGAAGTGCAGTTTGCACAAGGAAACTCAGCTGGGCCGCCACCCCTGGCAGCAGTGAAAGGGGAGAAAGTTCCTCCTCGGACACAAGTGCTACTGGAAAGTTCCCGTGTCTGGTTCACTGGTGGAACTTCGAAGTGGTGGGGAGCAGAAGGAGAGACACAGGTCAGAACATGACGGGAGGATGAAGGGGGAGGCCTGAGCAGGCCCTCTGGGGCGTGAGGCAGGAGCTACACACGATGGGACATGTGTTAAAGGGTGGGGAGGCTGGAAACTGATTCCTCATAGTAGAAAGCTACTCCACGCTCTACTCCTACAAGACATGGAGCAAGGGCCACGGGAGGTGTGCACAGTCTGCCCAGCTTTGGGAAAGACAAGATCAGGCCTTAACTCTAACTGAACTCTGAGAGGGGCGGCTGAGCCTCATCTGAGAGGGAACAAAGGCTGTGGAGCAAGAAGGAAGCAGTTCTCTCTTCAGAAGTATTTGCTGAGGTCCACACTACCACAGCTCTCTTACGAGCTAGGTGGTCCTTCAATAAAGTGTAGGTGTTGGGGCAAGGTAAGAGAAATGGGAGGGACAGGGCGGAGGCCTTGTTTGTGAGAACAAAAACCACTATTTCCTCTTCAGAGGCACTTGCGCGCCCCTCCCCTGCTGCCCTAACCAAGGCAGAAGGGAGCTGAAGTCAGCAGCACCCCTAACTGTTCATTTCTGCACCCCTAACTTCATTTCTGTCACTGTTTGGTTTTCTCGGAAGTCCTTTTGGCTCCCTTCTTCCTTGGTCCCAGTAGTCACTGGGCCTCATCCTGTTGGTGGTCTTTGTGCACTGTTCTTTCTGTGAGAAGCAACTGTGAGCCTCTATCTTTGGAGGGGGTCAGTATTGGAGTTCAGAAGTCTCCCAAGAGAGAAGGAAGATAGGGGCTTATCAGAAGGTTTCTGGGGAGAAGGGAGGGTTGTTTCCCACTAACATTTTATCTTCTTTCTGCTAAAATTCAGGATTCCACATGAAAGAAGACGGGACCTTGTGCCTGCCTGCCCAAGCCTCTTGCTGGTGATCTGGCCCCACCAGTCAGAGAGTCCGACCTTCACCAAAAGGCCACTTGTTGGTCTCTAGGATTTCTACCTTTTCCCACCCACCCCATCTGGTTGACTGAACCCAGGGTGTTGTTACACCTGTGTGTGAGGACTGGTTGGTTAGCAACAAACGCGAGCCCCCTGGGGGCCTCTGGCAGGCCTGAAGCTGGAACCATCAGAGAACATGAGCGAGTTTTGGCACAAACTGGGCTGCTGCGTGGTCGAGAAGCCCCAGCCGGTAAGTCTCCCCATACCCACCCCGAAACAGGAATTTGTTACCATGTGCTGTGAAGTAGAGACACCATCTCTGACCTGCCTTATGAAAAACCCTTTCCTCACCTCCCTCTTGAGCATGTCTGTGACTAGGCAGGTGTGTTCCCAGGTAATAAAGGAGGCTGTGTGACAGAAGAGACAAGTCACCTAGCTGTCAATTACTCCTGTTCTGAGGTGGGCAGGGGCTGTACTAGCGGTCCCTCTCACCCAGAGGTGACACCTAGCTGTCAGTCACTCCTAGGTGGGCAAGGGCTGTACCAGTGGTCCCTCTCACCCAGAGTAACTTTGCTTTGTCCTTTCTTTGTAAGTTAACCACTCAGCAGGCCACTGTCCTTATCACTCTGGTGACATTGTCTCTGGCTTATGATCTTCCATCTTTGTCTTTTCTACCCTAATGTTTGCCCATTATACTGTCAGATCAGTTCATAGCTCTTAGTGGGTTTTCAAGACTCCTTCTCCTTCCTCTACGGTTGGGAGGAGATGGCTGCCTTTGTATATGTGACTCCCTGTCTCCCCAAACAGAAGAAAAAGAGAAGACGGATTGACCGCACTATGATTGGGGAGCCAATGAACTTTGTCCATCTGACTCACATCGGCTCTGGGGAGATGGGGGCTGGAGATGGACTTGCCATGGTAAGAGGGGAGGGGGAGATGTTTATTTCGGGTGTATTCAAGCAAGGGACCCAACAGTAACTTACTGAGGAAATGGGAATGTGAGATTGTGCATTCCTGATCTCCAGGGTTAGCTCCCCTTTTCTTTACAGTAACATTGCTCTCGATTGGAGTGAGGGGTATAGATCTTGTAGTCATTGAAAAGCTTTTTCTAAAACCATGGTCTCCCTTCCTATTGAGAACCAGTCAGAGCCAGGCCGTAGAGCGCTCGCCCAGCGTGCAGCAACCCTAGGTTTGCTCTCCAGCACTGCATACTGATGTGGTGACTCATTCCTGGAATCTCAGTGCTCAGGGACCGGGGATCAGAGGCTCAAGGTCATCCTCTGCTGCAGAGTTTGAGGCCATTCTGACCTATGAACCCTATCTCAGGACAGAAAAAAAGGAAAGAGAAAACCTGTTAAATCAGTGTTAGAGTGAATCAGTTGTCAGTCTAGAGCCATGAAAGGCTCTGTTTGAAATAATGTCTCCTGCATTTCTGCTCTTAGTAAGGGAAGTAGGTCTGGTCATAGTTTTTAATACCAGTTACACGACTCACAGAAATATATGGAAGTATTTGTGTGTGTGAGAGAGAGAGAGACAGAGACAGAGACAGCGAGAGAGAGAGGCTGATAAATGACTCATTCCTACCGGGTCTTCATGAGAGATTTCCTTGAGAGGAGGGTGGGCAGGTTTAACCTCTTCAGATCGATGTCATTGTCAGAGAAGAGAGTTGAAGTCACATGCCTTCTGCGGGCACGGGGTAAATTGTTGCTTGTTGTGGAATGTGGAGAGTTAGGAGGTTGTGTGGCATGTGTTTTTCCACAGACAGGTGCAGTTCAGGAGCAGATGAGATCCAAGGGAAACCACCGTGACAGACCATGGAGCAATTCTAGGGCCTTGTAGCTCCCATGGGACTGGTAAGTGACTAGAGAAAACCGGTTGATGCCGTGTGCCTGTGCCAGCATAGCAGTCCTTAGATACAAGAGTGAGGGCCAACAGAATGAAAATGAAGAGTCGGGATCACAAGATCAAAACCTGTAAGGGGTTTTTCAACGGGGGGGGGGGGGGGGGTGCGGTGGCAGCCACCTGGAACCTCTGCACACTGCGGGGAGAGAGCAGAGCAGCCAGAGGTCAGCTTCTCCTCCCCAGTGAATGCAGGGTCAGCACGGGCTTCATGCTACCCTCATGGAACAATGACTTTGAGAAGAGCACCCTATGGGAAGTTTAGAATATGCACTGTAGGCCAGGCATGGTGGCACATGGCTTTAACCCAGCCCTGGGGAGGCAGAGGCAGGAGGATCTTTGCACGTTTGAGGTTGTGGGTACACAGTGAGCACCTCCTTCCTTGTAACCCCCTACAGAAATGCACATTGTATAGCGCCTTCTCCCTCAGGTTTGGTGTAGCCTTGAGGGCAAACTGCCTGTTTCTTCCTTTCCAGTGGGATTTTGATGGGCAGGTTTTGCCAGGAGGACGCTGAATTTAAAGTCAGCCCAGGCAAGACAGTGAATTTGAGTTACGTCAGCAGTTAACTTGGAGGTGGGAGGATTGCTGCGTGTTTGAGAGCAGCCTGGGCTACAGTGTAAGACCAAAACTTGATTGATTTATTTATTTTTATTTTTTATTTTTTAAAATTCAGGTTCTGCAGTCTTGGAGTTCCCATTCTGTGATTCTGTGTCCAGCCCAAAAGAAATGCCATCACCAGATCCCTTCCACCAGTGACCCAAGGGCCCCCCTCTCTAACAAGTGCCTCAACAGGAGTGGGGGCTGGTCTCCCTCTACTCCCCCTGGCCTCTGCCCCTCCTGGAGATGGGGGTCAAGGCAGCAGGACTGACCAAGTGACTACTGGTGGGCCAGAGGGGCTCAGCTGAAGCCCTGCACACACTCGATCTGAGCTGGGGGTTCTCTGGGAACCTGGACTGGGTTCCCAGCTCCTGAATGAAGGTCGGGTGCCGCCTGTTTAAACCTCTTGCCTTTATTCTCTAGTTGAGGCAGGCAGGAGTGGGAGCCATAGCTGACCCCGACTTTGCTACAGTTCTCCCTGCTTCCCTGCACTCTCTTTCCTTCCGGAATGAGCAACGCAGATGTGATGGGGCTGGGTGACCACTGCCCAGTCCACTCTGGATTTCAGACCTTAAGGTCACAGCCCCGCCATGTCTCTCTGCTGGCACCGGGGTCTTGCTCCAGTTAGGCCTCTAATCCCATGCTTCTGTAGTATTAATAGCTTCCCAGAAATATTTTTTTTAATTAAAATTTTAATTTGAGTTCTTTTAATTACCCCCATCCTGCTATCTCTGTCCTTCCCCCATCCCTTTGAGAAACCTTAGGTTTCCCTTTGAGTAAGAGTTAAGGGAAGGTTCTTAATTTGACCACATTCCATTTCAAACTTAGAGCCCTGGCCTGGCCCCTGTCTGCCTCCCTGCTGGCCCAGGTGAAAGGAAGAGGAGGGTTCCAGATAAAAAGCCAGGATGCAGCAAAATTAGCTGTAACTCAGGGTAGACTTCCTGTGAGGGTGATGAGGTAAATAGATGGAAAGCGCTCTTTGGAGTACAGGCCCGAGGGTCCTCTGTGGAAGTGTGGCTTTTCAACTCCAACACTTGAAAATAGCTTGGACAGTTTGGGCTGCACAGTGCTTTGTAATGGAAGGCTGTTCTGCACAAACTACAGCATCTCTGCTCCCCCCCACCCCGCTACCCCCGCCCAGTGTGGCAACCAAAATATCTCCAGAAATTGCCAAATGTCTCCCAGGGATGAAGTTACCCACAGTTGAGAGCTACAGCTTAAGAGTCAAGGTATGTTTTCCTTAAGTGATTTCCACGTGGCTCCCCACCCGAGTCTGGTGATTCACCTTGGGCCATGGGTGAACTAGCGCCCTCATAGCTCAGTAGAGCTGCACATCCTTATTTCAGATGTGTTGCTTGTACTCAAGTGTCTGTTCTTGGTCTCTGCAAGAGGGCCTTCCACGGTGCCGAGATGGGAATGGGGTGTGCTGGGATGGGAGGAGAGGGTAGTTAACGCTGTCTGGACGCTAAGCAGGACGCTGTGCGCCTCTCTGCTCTAGTCCTGGAACCCAGCATAAGACTCAGGGACTTTGGAAGATCAGGTGTCACCACGTGGCTTTAGATGGGAAAGCACTGTAGGAGCAGTCTGTAGGCCCTTTGTTTTCTCAGGTGTTGTCCTTCTGGCCCTTTCTTTGCAGGCTGATTAGAAAGGCAGAACAAGACAGATGAGCTCCTGCCTGGTCCTAGAAGAGAGGGCCGGGGGCTCATTAGCTCTGTAATAGGAAGCTTGTTTTGTGGTAATGGGTCGCGGTTGTGGAAACTGATCCACTCCTGATGACTCCATCCATCCCGTTATCCCTTGCCTAGTGACTGAGACCTTCATTTGTCCAAAGCTCTGCGCTCCGTATGGCATTTCAGGCTCTAAGACTGGTCCTGGATGTCCATCTGGAGTTTGCCTCCTTGTGGTTCAGGCCTGCCTCCTTCCAGGGAGTTTACCTTGTGGCTCTAGAGGAGCTCGCGGGCACGGAGGTCCTGTGCCCCCTGGCAGCGTGCTCCCAGGAAGGCCATGAATGTCAAGTCACAGTGGCGAAGGGTTGGGCACGGTGTGGGTGACCCCTGAGCTCCAGTCTCATGTCAGTTTCTTTGAGCACAGTCTTCTCATGGATACTCCCCTGCCTCGAGCTGCCTTCTCTAGTGTGTCTGCTGCCACCACTTACAAGGTGATTGGAGTGAGTTTGCGAGTCATAATTTATATCAAAAAGATGGACTTTTAAGATACATTTTTTTTTCCAATAAAAGAATTAAGCAAAATGGTTTCCGAGTAATCACTACCGATGCGTGTTACATCAAAAGCTGGGTTTGGCTGATGCAGAAAACATGGCAGGGATGGACTGCTGTTCCAGCAGCGCCTTTCCTCAACAGAGGAGTACGGGATAGGGAAGGAAAAGCCATTGTGCTCTTTCCTTCCATTTGGTGTCCAGAGTTACTTATCTTGACCAGGCATGTTAGCACACACCCTTAATCCCAGCTTTTGAGGGGCTGCTGGATCTGAGTTTGAGGTCAGTCTTTTCTACATAGCAAGTTAAAGCTAGCTAGAGCTAGCCAAAATTATTTTTGTTTTGTTTCTGGGATGGTTTCTTTGTGTAGTCTTGGCTGTACAGGAACTCACTATGTAGACGAGGCTGGCCTTGAACTTGGAGATCCATCTGCCTCTGCCTCCTAAGTGCTGGGACTAAAGGCGTGGCTCCCACCACTGCCCAGCAATGGTTTTTTGTTTTGTTTTTTTGTTTTTTTTTTTGCTGTAAAACAGTACTGGAGAAAAGGAAAATGAGCAGTGTGAATATTTTATCCTGGAAGAAAGGGGTAAATGAACAGGCTAGAGCCTGCTGGCTCTAATGTCACTGAGCACTTCTGTAGAGACACAAGTGCTAGGGAGGAGTCCGTGGGCACCATCATGTGTGGAGCCCCAGGTTTGAGCCAGACACCACCAAAAAAAAAAAAAGAGAGAGAGCGAGACCAAAGTATTTTTTAGTTTTTTTTCCTATATATTAAAAATATGTAGTGGGTGTTGGGATTGAAAAGGGAGTTTTTAATGTAGACATATTCTCTTGAGGGAGACGTGGCCATTACCTCTGGATTTTTTCTACCTGGGGAAGGCAAGAAAATAGAGACGAGAGATTATAATCATGCCCACATTCTTTTGCTTGCTTTACCCTGCTACAAACCTCCTCAGCCCTTGTAGTTTGGGGTTTATGCGGTACATGTGCGTCCCAATCACCACGTGAGAACTGCATTTTCACATAGGCTCTGGGCATTGTTCTCAGGGTATTAGGCAAGTGCAATGAGCACTCTCCTCGCTGAGTCATCTCTCTGGCCTGACCTGGAACTTAGTGTTTAATTGTGTGTCCCACCGAATGTACATAAGCGACACCATCCAGGGTGTCGGATCTCCCTCAAGCAGAAGTTATACATGTGGTTGTGCGTGGCTGATGTGCGTGCTGGAACTTTAACGTGTACTGCTCTTAGCCACTGAGCTGTCTCTCCAGTGTACTGACCTGGCACATCTGCTCCCTTGGCTCCACCCACCAATCTATGAGGTATATGTGTCTCCATGCCCAGCTTGTGGTGTTGCAAGTCAAGCTCAGGACCTCACGCATGCTAGGCAAGCACTCTCCTAGCTGAACTTCTTAAGTCACCAGCCCCCAAGTGCGTTATTTTTATATTAAAAATAGAATCAGACTCACAAGGAGGAAAACAGAAATAGAAACCAGCTAAGTCACCAAGCATGCCTTTTGTTTATTGTCATTCCCCCCCTGGCAGTCATCCCTAGCAATTGACACTACTTTGTGGAGTCGGTCTGAACCAATAGTGACTTTGTATGTTTGAGACAGGGTCTTGCTATGTAGCTCTGGCTGGCCTGGAGCTTGTTAGGTAGACCAGGCTAGCCTTCAATTTATGAATACCCACAAGTCTCTGCCTCCAAAGTGCAGGGACTAAAGGTGTGCACTGCCACACCTGACTCCTTTGTGAAGTTTTAAGTTGCTGGGCAGAGTCCCAGAAGGACAGTCTTTGGGGCACATGGGTATTGGTGCAAAACCCGGTTTCAGTTGTGTGGCTCTTGTCACTGCTTTACCCTGTCCGTGATGGGGTTTGGACCTAGCGCCTGTGCACGTGTTAGGGAGCCCACTGAACTACACCTCCAGCCCTCCTAGCTTGTAAAACTGTTCCTTCATCTGTCAACAGGGTAAGACCCTATAAGGTGAGGGCAGATCCAAGTGCCATATCTGGAGTGAGGCCTCAGATATATTGGCTGTTACTGCTACAAAGAATAAGTTGTACTAATCAGAGCTGGAGAGATGGTAAGATCACTGGCTGCTCTTCCAGAGGACCTGTGTTCAGTTCCCAGCACCCACATGATGGTTCACACCATCTATAACAACAGTTCCAGAGAATCCAACTCCCTTTTCTGGCTCCCATGGGCACCAGGTGCACAGACATATATGCAGGCAAAAACCCCAACACAATTTTTAAAAACTCTCTTGATATTAACTTGTTCACATGTTCTATGTCCATTGTCTATGCATTTAGTCTTTACAGCCAAGCATGGTAGGAAAGTTGTCAATTTAGGATCAGCCAGGACTACTTACCAAACTCAAAGAAAAAAAAAAAGAGTAAAGAAGTTCTATTTATTTGGTCAGTAATAATCTGATGATCAGTAGTAACACATGACATTTCAAGCCGGGCAGTGGTGGTGCAGACCTTTAATCCCAGCACTTGGGAGGCAGAGGCAGGCAGATCCCTTGAGTTCGAGGCCAGCCTGGTCTACAGAATGAGTTCCAGGATAGCCAGGGATACACAGAGAAACCCTGTCTCAAAAAA
>NC_034593.1:85462018-85470116 GCF_900095145.1 Mus pahari
AAAAAAAAAAAAAAACAAAAAAGACTTGGCATTTGTTCAAGAAGTGACAATTCATGGTGGTGCATGCCTCTCTTCCTGGCCCTTAGAGAAGTGCTGGCATTCCTGGCTACACACAAGTTCATCCTGGAGACTGTTTCAGGCTGGTGAGATGGCTCCAAGCCTGAGAACCTGAACTTGATCCCTGGAAACCATCAGTGGGATGAAAGAACTGTCTCTTCCAAGGTTCCCTGTGACCTCCACACATGCACACATACAACAAACATGCACACAAATGTAAGTAAGTCAGGTGGCAGTGGTACATACCCTTAATCCCAGCAGAGGCAGGAGGATCAGAGTTCAGGGCCAGCCTGGTCTACCTAGTGAGTCCTAGGACAGCCAGGACATAGATTTTTGTCTCAAACAGTCTCAAAAAGAAAAGAAATAGGCAGCTGAGCCTCCCTCCGTGCTGAAGGTTGAGGTGCTGGGAGTTATAGGCCGGCCTAGACAACGCAGTGGAACTCGATCAAAACAAAACAAATGGGGGGGAGGGGCGGGCGTGGTGGCACAAGCCTTTAATCCCAGCACTAGGGAGGCAGAGGCAGGCAGATTTCTGAGTTCGAGGCCAGCCTGGTCTACCAAGTGAGTTCCAGGACAGCCAAGGCTATACAGAAAAACCCTGTCTCGAAAAACCAAAAAACCCAAAAAAAACAAAAACAAAAACAAAAACAAAAACAAAAAACAAAAAACAAAACAAATGGGGGGTGGGGTGGTTAGGGAAGTAAGCAGGCTGGCCATCTAGTTTCATAGAAGAACACTGCCTACCATATGTGAGTTAAGGGCTCAGACCTCAGTAGCATGTGCATGTGTACCCCATACACATCAAACAAAACAGAAAACGGGCCAAGAGTAGACTAACCAGTGCAAATGAAGTCTCTGTAACTGACCAGTAAGTCAGCCACTCCTGCAAGAACAATGGCTGTGTTAGCAACGGGATTTGGGGCATGGTGGAGACCTTTTAAGATTCGTCAAGAAAGGCTCTGGCTCATCAGTGAAACTTACTGGTTGTGTCTCTGTGAACACTGAAGAAAGGCTGTTCCAGATATCCTCCAGGCCAATCCTGACACGTTTCCAAAAGGCAAGAGCTGGGCTGGGGCTCGGGCTAGTGGGTGGCAGGATGGGTCTGCGTCTCAGATGGACAGGAACCAGAGAAGTGGTGCTGCTCTGAAAGGGAGCACGAGAGCTGCAGCTATGGTCAGAACAGAGGCTCGAGTCCAGAGGGCATTCCTCCAGGTGCTTGTTGCAAGCGCACAACTGGTAGGTGCAAGGCCGGTGTTCTGTGCGGAGTTCGTTCAGTGCCCCAACTCGAAGGCGCCCAGAAAGGCCATGCAGCTTTCCAGCCCGGCTCCTACTCATAGTGCCTGACTTACAGTGGCAATGCCATGGGCCCCAAGGCATCAGTACTACCCGCAGATCCTCAGGAGATGGCATGGCTGTGAATGAGGGTTTTAGCCACGGGGATGGGGTGGACCCAGGTGTTGACCACTGTTGCAGGGTGGACTCAGAAGGCAGGTCCACCACAGTAGTCTTTGAACTGAGGGACCGCACGTCAGTGGTCAGCTTAATCTCTCGCTCCTGGCTATTGGCTAGAAACCTCCCGGTAGTGCCGGAACTTCCCACAGTATTGGTGGTCGAAAGTAAACTTACAGGGCCGTTGGTGGTTTTTCTGGTATCAACCACCCCCTCTTCCAAGGAGCCATCCTCCTCCCAGTCACTGGGGCTGGGCACTGATGACCGGCTATAGCCTGTCACGGTGGACAGGAGCTCAGCAGCTGCCGGGAGGGCCAGGCGGTCAGCAGTGGCCAGGGCATCATTTTCATCCTCCAGGGTTACCCTCAGCTTCCCCGGTACAGTGCTCCGGGCGGTGGGGTTTGTGCTGTGGAGGCTGCGGGCTGGGCCCCCAAAGCGGAAGCTGACCCGCTGCATCCCAATCGTGGTAGCCGTCGGGGTAGTCGTTTGGTCTTCGGCCCCCGCCGCCCGGGACTCCAGACTTAGCAGCAGGGCCCAGAGCAGCATGCAGGCGGCGGGGACCATGGGGCTGGGAGTCTTGAGGTCGAGAGGTAGGCCCAGGCTCCTACCTTCTCTCCCTCCCTTCCGCTCTCCACCAACCCGCCAGGTCTCGAGGTCGTTTGAACCGACCAGGAGGGTGCTCAGAGGCACGTGCCTCGCCCCTCCCCTAAGTGCTCTTACTGCGCAGGGCCAGCAGCCCCAGGGGCTGAGCTAAAAGTCCTGAGGAACCCTGGTAAGCAAGAATTCTGTGCAGGAACCAGAAAGATTGTGATGTAAGGGCTTGAGGGGAACTTGTTGGTTTCCTAGGCACAGACTTGACTCTCTCATCACAGTTTATTAAAGGCCACGGGTCTGCATTTACTGAGAGTGAAAACACAGGTTTTGACAGTAGTTCTCAGGATCACGGGCAGCGGACTACTAAGAAGGGGTTGGCTTTTTTAAGATTTTGCAAGCTGGCTCCTGGGCTCCAGGCAGACAGGCTGGCTGTGGCTGCTGGTTAAGCCCTCTTTACCTTCCATCCACCTCCCCTCAAAGACTGCTAAGACAACTAAACTGGGAAGGATCCCAGTAGTTTTGATTACAGAGAAGGAAAATGAGACCCACATATTTACAGCTAAAGCAGAATTAAAACTCAGAGCCTTACACTTCCAACGCCACACAGCCTTCTTTTTGGACAGCCGAAATGCAAGCCATCCCATCCTGGGGTTCCCACCCTCAAATCCCAGCTTGAAGGCAGAGTCCAGAAGTGGGCGGCGCACTGAGAAGTGAGGATCCAGTAGAGCTGGCCCTCAGGATGAGACGAGTCACAGCTCCACCGTGCAGACCACTCACGACCTTTGCCAGATCCTAGGCCCTCTGCCCAGCTTTGTGTTAGGTGCCTTTCGAGCCATGCAGATCCCGGTCCAGCCTAGAGGGATAATGGAATGAAACAGTGAATGGGAGGAGCTAGAAAACTGAATACTTGAATCACTTCCCACCCTTTGCCCCCTAACGTGTTCCCCACTGGATTCTATCTCTTCCTTGCAGGCTTTACCTCTTCATAGTACAGAAGGCACATAAGAACCTTAGTACGACACAGACTTTCCGTGTTAGGGTTATTCTTTGGTGTCCCCCACCTCAGTGTCTCTTCCGTGACATTTTCATCTGTCCTTTAAGTTCTATTTACATTTACTTATGACTGTGCACACACACATGCCATGGACTTATTCCACCACGGGGGTTCTGGAGACTGAATCCCTTTACTGATTCATTGCACTGGCGCGCCCCTCATGTGACAAATAATATAGTGTCCTTCATTTCTTCTCTGGGTGTCTGCAGTTTTCCCACTGATACAACTAAAGGCAGGGTTCACGTATCTTAGTTCTTCGTATCTCCCCAGAGGCATTAAGAAACACGGTTGCCTTTAGACATCCCATCCCAAACCAGCTTCCCTAAGTGCAGGACTCACTGTCGGACAGCTTCAGGTATGTGCACTTGCTCTAGTGAGATGAGCTGGGCCAGCTCTCCAAGGCTGTCCAGAAAGCGGATCTTTCGTGTGAACTTGGAACTGAAGAGAGAGAATAAAGTAATCCTACTTTGTATTAGATCCTGAAGGGTCTCACATAGGGAACCGGGACAAGCAGGGTGGCTAGAAAGAGGGCAGGGTAAGTCCTCCACAGCCTCCGTGGTGAAAACAGCTGAAGGGATGTCCTTATGCCTTGAACCAGTACCTGATGAAGGGCCGAACCAGTGCCAGGAAGGCCTTCACATACCACGTAGCGTGGACGACCACCAAGGCTCGAAGGTTTTTCCGAAGCCTGAGGAAGAGTCCGATACAATCATAAGTTCCCTGTTCATCTTTTCCCATGAGGAGCAGGCAGGTTATCTTCCATGCTGCAGGTGCCTTGGTGTGTCTTTTTCCAAATTTCTCTGGCAGCTGTGCCTAATCACCATGCCGTGAGCCCTCCCCAATTTATTTAGCTGTCTATACTTCATGTTCAGGGAATGCTCCTTTAAGAGTACCTCAGTCTGGGGGCTGGTGAGATAGCTCAGTGGGTAAGAGCACCCGACTGCTCTTCCGAAGGTCCGGAGTTCAAATCCCAGCAACCACATGGTGGCTCACAACCATCCGTAACAAGATCTGATNAAAAAAAAAAAAAAGTACCTCAGTCTATGCAATCTGTTTCCCTTCAGCCCACATAAATTCCCTTTGTAAACGTCTGTCTCCATCTCTTCCAGGCTACATAAAACTCCAAGAAGAAGCTAGGTGTGACCCCAGCAGAGGCAAGAGGATCAGGGGTGCAAGGCTAACTGGGGCTACACCCCAATTCTGAAGCCAACCTAGGCCACATGAGCCCCTATATAAAACAAAATGAACCCAAGAAACAACAGTGCTCTTAAGTGGGAAAAAATATCAGCAAAGAGGGAAAACACAAGAAGGAAACTAAGCAAGGGTGAGATGGGACAAGCCAGGCACGGTGATGACATACAACCTAAGCACTGGGGAGGGGGAGGGGCGGGAAGACCAGGAGTGCAAGGTTATGTCTGGCTACATAGTTTAAGGCCAGCATGGACTACATGATAAGAAAACAAAGGAGGGAGAAGGCACAGGAGTGGGGAATGATTTCTGTTTCCGGGATGAGGGTGGAGAGAGCAGTGGAGAGAGCAGTGGAGATATGGAAAGCAAGTGGAGAAGAAAGAGTCACTCCATGTGCCATGCAGATTCACGAGGAAACTAAGCAGGAAAGCTGTGAGCTACCCAAAATGAAGCTAGCAAGCCATACGGCAGAGATGTCCCTGACCGTAGAGAATACAACAGGAGATACGGAGACGCATAAAAGAAGGCACTGGGCACGATGACTCAGTCAGTGATCCCAGCACTTAAGAGGCTGAGGCTTGAGGGCAACACGGGCTATGCAGCAAGTCCGTCTCAGAAAAGGAAAGGAAAAGGACACCCCGAAAAGGATCCAACTGCAAGAAGAGAACGGAGGAGATGCTAGAGCGTTGTGGTCCTCTCGTCCTTGGGTCTCACCTCCTGTCCAAGGTACGGTAACACTGCCGGATCCAGCTCAGAGGGGGCACTTGGGCCCTGCTGGTGCCTCCACTCAAGTGAACAAGCAGATAGTTTTCAGCTACCAGCAGCTCCAAGGTTCCCACCATGTACCTGGGGACAACATTGTAGGGCAGGTGGATGCTGCTGTTTCCCCAGACTCAGGAACATGAATAGAGAGAGCCTCCAGTCCGCCATGGGTCCTGGGCACAGGTCTTTTCTGTTAGACTGGAGATTTTGCAACAAAGGCCAAGATGGCATGGACCTCCTCCTCTTCCAATCAGGAGCCCACGCTTGGAAAGGTCCATGAAGATAGCCCACACAAAACAGCAGACTTAGCCAACTTATAGTTCCTGATTCCAAAGTGACTACCAGACCTAAGACCACCTACAGGGCCCTCAAGTCACCTAATATGGCAATACCCATGCCTTACCAGCTCTTCAATGCTTCCTCTCCCTTCCCTATCCCAGCCCAGGTGGGCAACTGCCCTGACTTCGTCCTGTGAGGTCGGGGAACTCACCCAGGAGCAATCAATTCTTATTAAACCTGCTTTTATCGTTGATTCAATTTGATTTATTGCATTGGTGGAGACAACTTTCATTTTCTACTCCCCCCCCCCCCGACTTTGTTCCCTCCACAAGTCCTTTCAGGTTTCACCTCACCTGAATAAGTGTTCCATGATGTAGGTGTAGTTGGGGATGCTGCTTCGGGGTAGATAGCAGGAAGCAAAGAGGATGACAGCATTGAGGCCATCACCATGGTAACCTGAGGACCAATATAAGGAAAATAGACTCAATTACAGATCTGTAAATAGACTACTTCTGTTTAGGGTGAAGGATAATGAGGTCTTTGGAAGTCAAAGAACGGATGCTACACAACCCAAGCTAAGGCATATTGGTCAAACTGTCAGAGTGTTTTGGTGATTTTTTTATTTTGCATATGGCTATTCTGCTCACATGTATGTATGTGTATTGTGGGGATCAGAAGAAGTTGTGAGACTCCCCTGGAACTGGAGTTACAGTCCTGAGCTGTCATGTGGGTCCTGTGAGAGCAACCACTACTGTCCCCTGCTGAGCCATCTCCCAGCACCACTGTCCCTGTCAGTCACTGTAGCTGTTGTTTTAATGTATCATTGTGCACGTGCACAGGTGAGTCTATGTGGGGGTCAGAGGACAACTTCAGTGGGGTTCTCTCCTCAAACCTCCCCATGGGTTCTGGGGATCAAACTCACGTTGCCAGCACGCATGGCAAGCACCTTAACTCCCTGGCACCCAGTCAAACAGTGCCATGGATTCCGCCCTTGTACCGCTCTTGCCATTACCTCCATGAGATAAGACTTTCTTATAGGGCTCAATGACGGTCATGTCCACTCGCTGCTCTCGTTGTCCTGTTCGAAACACTCTCCAGCGATGACCGTCTTCTCCAGCCACGTCGCACACGCATCCCCGGCCCAGTCTTTCCGCTGCCTCACTGGCCCCCAGGCCCTCTGCTCGGGGCAAGTCATCTAAAACACACAGGAGGGAAGAATGAACGAGGCAGAGTTCTTGTAATCTCCTGGCTCCATACGGTTTACTCCTCCAGTCTTTGGTTTGTTTGCTTGGGTTTTTGATAGAAGGTCTCACTGTGTGGCTCAGGCTGTCTTCTTACTCCTGACTCTTCTGCCTCAGCCTTCTGAGTGCTAGTATACCTGTTTTAACCTCCCATGTTTCAATGTTTTCACTGGCTCTCAGGATGTCCAATTCATTCAACTCCTTGTGTCTCTTTTGCCTCTTCTTAACTTTCTCTTTCACTAGACTATGCTCCTAGGATTCTCTGTCTCTGTCTCTGTCCTTTTCCCCCACACCACAATTCCTCCCTCCTTCCATCCCCATACCTGGTGTGTGTGTGTGTGTGTGTGTGTGTGTGTGTGCGCGCGTTGTTTTGGAGACAAGTGTCTATTTAGCCTTGGCCATCTTGGAACTCAGTATGTAGGACCAAGGCTGGCCTGGAACTCATAGAGGTCTGCCTGTCTGCCTTCTGAGTGCTGAGATTAAAGATGTGGGCCCTGGCTTTTTAAAACATGGGTTGTGGGATGTAACTCAGGTTCTCATGCTTGTATGGCAAGCAGTTTGCCATGTGAGATATCAGCCCAACTTGTTTTCAGTCTACTGTCATTAAATGTGACCAGACATCCCGTGATTAAAACCTTTGTATTATTCCTCATTGTCTAGCCTACAAAAGTCTATAACCTTTAGCATAGCAACAAGGGCTACCACGATATGAACGTTGCCAGTTTAACCCAGTCAGTCACTGTGGCTGTTGTTCATGTATCATTGTGCAAGAGCACAGATCGGTCTATGTGGGGGTCAGAGGACATCTTTGGTGGAGTTAATTTATCTTTTGATATTCTCCCTCTGCCTCCCAGTCCTTCATACACAGTCAGGCTTTGTGCTTTGAATTCCCCTGTATTCCATGCTACTGTCTGAATTGCTACATCTATCTGGAACACCCCCACTCTAAGCCTGATAAACATGACTCTTAGCATTCAGGCCTGGGCTCAGAATCTTCTCGAATTCCCTAACATCCACATGGAGAGCCTGACTTTCAGCTGCAATTATTTATGGGTCCTTAAGTCCTACTAAACAGTGTTTCCTACGGTTAAGGCACCTTGTGTCTGTATGTTTGTTTAGTTTGTTTGGGAGACAAGGCTTCACACTGCAGCTCCTTTTGTAGCCTAGACTGTCCTCAAACTCTTGGCAATCTTCCCGCCTCAGCCTTAGCGCTGGATCAGAGACATGCAGCCACCCCAAGTTACCTCAGGCTTTCAGGCTGGCTTCTGGCTGTAGTCCCAGCACTTGAGAGGCCAAGACAAGGAGGATCTTGAGTTTGAGACCAGCCTGGGTTATAAGAGACACCCTGTCCCAAACACAATAGTAGTAATAATTCAGTCCTAGATCAGAGCAACATGGAGCAGACATTTACTTACTTATTTTCTTTCTTTCTTTTTTTCTTCCTTCCTCCCTCCCTCCCTCCTTTTTTTTTTTT
>NC_034593.1:85471019-85476229 GCF_900095145.1 Mus pahari
CCCTCCCCTCCCCTCCCCTTCTCTCTCTCTCTCTCTCTCTCTCTCTCTGATTCATTTGTTATCTTAGGTTGTATGAATGTTTTGCTTTCATGTATATATGTGCACCACATGCATGCCTGGTGCCCTTGAAGATCAGAAGAGGGCATCAGATCCCCTGGGACTGGAGCTAGACAGCTGCCATATGGGTGCTGGTTCTGAAATCCAGGTCCTCTGGAAGAGTGGCCATGCTCTTAACTACTGAGCCAACACTGCTGCCTGTCTGATTAGCTTAATTAACATCCCACCCCATCCATCCTCCTTGAGCTGCATTTTCTACCAGCTTCTACCTCTACCCACCCTTGGCTTGGCTCCCACCTTCCCATTCAAACTCATGTCCGCTGTCCAGTTGCTCAGAGTCTGATGGTGTCTCCAACTCATCCACCTCCAGGTCCAAGCTGCCGGCAGAAGATGAAGACGCAGAGTGGGTGGGAGAGGCTCCATTTTCTCCTGTTCCCTCAGTCAGACTCAGCTGCCATTCTGGGGCAGAAAGACGCTTCCGCATAGGGCGCTGGCCGCACAGGGCCAGACTGCTGGGGGTGCCTGTGATTGGAATATAGGAGAAAGAAAATACACAGATGGAAAAACGTTTTGAGTGGATGGTGATTTGCGATACCTGTGTGAAAAGGAAGCATACGCCTGTAATCCCAAGACTTCAAAGGAAGACAGACAAGAGGATCACAGTTCAAGGCCATCTTGACTACAGATTGAGTTATAGAGCAGCCTGGGCTATGTGAGTCTGCATCAAAAGAAACACACAAACGCACAAGGACTTCTACAGACAGAAGCCTTGATGCCAGGCTTGGTGGCTCACATCTGCAATTACAGCATTTGGGAGGCAGAGGCAGGAGGATAGCTGCAAGTTTTGTCCTATTGCTTGTTTTTGTGTGTATGGGTATTTCTTGTACGTCTGCCTGTCTGTGTACCACATGTTGTGCTCTCAGAGCCTAGAAGGGGGTATCAGATCCCCTGGGACTGGAGTTAAGTTTGGCTGTAAGCCATCATGTGAGTTCTGGGACTCAAACCAAGGTCCTCTGTAAGAACGGCCAATACTGGTCTACAGAGTGAGTTTCCGGACAGCCAGGGCTACACAGAGAAACCCTGTCTCGAAAAACCAAAAAAAAAAAAAAAAAAAAAAACGACCAATACTTCTCAACTGCTGAGCCATCTCTCTGGTCCTGATAAATGCAAGTTTGAGGTCAATTCAGGCTACACGAGCCTGGGCTAGAAAGTTGACTCAGTCTCAAAGAAACCCAATTATACCACAGTAGCTTTCACCTTTAATCCCAGCACCCAGGAGGCAGAGGAGGGAGATCTCTGTGGATTCAAAGTCAGCCTGGTCTTCAAATGAGTTCCAGGCCAGTCAGGGCTACATAGAAAAACACTGTTTCAAACAAACCAACAAACCAACGAATAAATGAACAAAACCCACAGAGCACCAACAATAATAAAATTAAAATTTAAAGGAGATAATACAGGACTGGTGAGATGGCTCAGCGGTTAAGAGCACTGACTGCTCTTCCAAAGGTTCCAAGTTCAAATCCCAGAAACCACATGGTGGCTCACACAACCATCCTAATGAGATCTGACGCCCTCTTCTGGTATGTCTGAAGACAGCTGCAATGTACTTACATATAATAAATAAATCTCAAAAAAAAAAAAGGAAATAATACCTGTGAATTTTGAGAAAGGTTTGTGACCTAGGGCGAGTGGAAAGGGAGAAACTGGGGTGCAAAGAGACGGAAAACACAGTGGTACCCTCGCCTTAAAAACAGCGCCAGAAGACAAGTCAAACTCCAGGTCTAGTTTCCGCCTTCCTTTCCCTACCTGCCTGTGAGCCTCTCTGAGGGTCTTCAGGGTCTCCAGATGAGCCAGGTTCCTCAGGAAGCAATCTAGAGGGGAGGAATTAAACAGGGCCTTAGACACAGACCCCCAGCCAGCTGCCTTCTGTCATCCTTCCCTCTCCACCGTGCTTCTTTCTCTTCTTGCCCCAATTTCCCATAAAGCTGTTTGGTTTTAGGTCTGTGGGTGCATTTTGTCTACATGTTGATCTGTGCACCACACATGTGCCTGGTGCTCTTGGAACCCTGAAGGTGTCGGATCCCCTGGGACTGGAGCGAAGAATGACAGAGAGGCACCATGCGGTCTCTGAGAGACTCAACCCTGGGGGCGCGCAGCTCTCAGCCTCACCTAGGAAACTCTTCATCTTGCCACTCCTCTCTCAGCTCCAGCTCTCCGAGTTTCAGAGCTGCTCCTGGTTCCGAGGCTCCTGCCTTCTCTTCAGTCCTGAGAGTCAATGGCCCAGAAGAAAAGACCATGAAACAAGCCAGACAGTAGCCTAGGGAGCCAGCCATCGGGTGGCAGCCGCGGGTGTGAAGTACATGGAGATGAGGTGTATGTGTCTATGAGTACGGGCGTCTTCCCTTCCCACTCAGCAGAGCAGGTCATCTGCTGCTCAGCTTAGCAGAGGAGATGGCCTAGCAAGCTAATCCACTTGATGGCAGTGGCTTCACCTACAGTGTAGGAGTGAAAGGCGTCCCACATCCCGGCTGGCTGGAACCCAGACAGACCTGCCCAGTTAACCCTGGGCAAAGCAGTAGCAGATGGCACCTTGTCAGCCCAACCTTTCCTCTGCTGTGCTTGGAAAATATGGGACAGGTACAAGGACAGAGGGAAAAAGGAGAGATTCACTGGGAAGCAGAACCTGGGTGTACATTTGGTTCTGGTCCAGGTTTCCTAATGGCTATTGTAGAGGATGGGAGTTTTCGGAGACAGAGAGGGAGAGAGAGGAGAGAGAATCGGGAGAGAGAGAGGGGAGGGAGGGAGAGGGAGAATGGATCTATTACACATAAAACTTTTCTTTAAACTGTGGAGCTGGTTCCATACTGTATTCATTTCCTGTCCCCAAACCACTCCGTCCCTTCTGTGCTAACTTCTCCCCATGTTCTTCTTTGAGGAAGCCAGGAAGGCCTGGCTGGTAGGGAACGCCCTCTCTGGCTCCAGTCAGGCCAAGGCCTCACTTACCCTTCTTCTAATATCTCTTTTCCTGATTCTTGCCTGCTTCCCATCTTCCCAGGTCGTCCTGTGTTCTGTGGGACTTGAGGAGGATAGGAGGCTGTGGCCCCAGCCCCCCCAACTCTTTACTTTTCTGTGTCAGCTGCTGCTCTCCCTCTAAGGAGGCAGGAGGTGTGGAAGGGAGGTAACCTCATCTTCAAACAGGTTTTGCCACCTCCCAAGGAGCAGGTTTGCCCCAAAGCCCAGCCTCTTGTGTGGGGGCGGCTTTCAGGTGAAGAGTGAGTGAGCGCTTTGGTCTCCATTCCAGATTCTTTATAACCTGGGAGCCCTGTGTGTTTTGCCCTTTAAGGAGTGAGGGGAGGTAGAAGCCTAAAGCTGGCATTGATTATCTTCCTCCATCTGCTGAGGCAGGGTCTCTCGATTGAACCCAGGGCTCACTGATTCCACTAGCTTTAGCTAGCCAGACTAATTCTAGGGATTCCCCTGACCAGTCCTAGAGAGTGCCGGGCTTACAGGTGGATGCTACATCTGCCCAGCCTTTGTGTGTCCTGGAAATTCAAAGTTGGGTCCTCTTGTTTGGACGATTGTCTTATGCCCCTTGCCAGCTCCCCAACCTTCTAGTTTTCTGAGTGTCTTACGTTTTAGAAGAGTCAGGTGTGGAATGGGTGGTCACAAGTTCTTTCTGCTTCAGGTCCTGCCAGTTAGGTTTTACTTATTTTTAGAATACTATTTATTGGGCTGGTGAGATGGCTCAGAGGGTAAGAGCACCCGGCTGTTCTTCCGAAGGTCCAGAGTTCAAACCCCAGCAACCACATGGTGGCTCACAACCGTCCGTAACAAGATCTGACGCCCTCTTCTGGAGTGTCTGAAGACAACTATAGTGTACTTACATATAGTAAATAAATAAATCTTAAAAAAAAAATACTATTTATTGTGTGTGTGTATGTATGTGCACCCACACATGTGTTCTTCCATCACTTTGCCGGATCCTGGAACCCCACCAGCCATCTTGTCTGCTGTGCTTGGCACTGGGAGTCTAGGCCTCTGTAGAGTTGCATCCCGTTACATTGAGTGCTGGGATCTGAACTCATTTTCATGAACACAGCTTTAACTGCTGACCCACCTCTCTATCCCTTGGAGCTTAAAAGAAACTTTTTTTAAATTTTATGTGCTTAGGTGTATTTCCTACATATCTGTCTGTGCACCAGGTGTGTGATGGGTGCCCTTGGAGGATAGAAGAAGGTTTCAGATTTCCTGGGACTGGAGTTACTGGCAGCTGTGAGCCCTGTGGGTGTTGGGAAATAACAGTGGGTCCTCTGGAAGAGCAGCCAGTGCTCTCAACCACTGAGTCATCTCCCAGCCCTTAACATTTTTATAAATTATGTTTTGAATGTGTGTGTGTGTGTGTAACATCTTGTGAGAACTGGTACTGTCCTTTTACCATGTAGGTGCAAGGAATCAACTTTAGATGGTCATCTTGGCCCTGCCTGCTTCTGCCCATACCATCTCACAGCCCTAGCTCCTACCTTTTAAAACTGGGTCCTGGTGAGGGCCTGTAATCTCAGCTTCTCAGGAGGCTGAGGTAGGAATGCAAGTTCAAAGCCAGCCTGGGCAACTTAGTGAGATCCTGTCTCCAAATAGAAAGTGAAAAACAGCTGGGGGGGGGGGGGCGATGCCTTTAATCCCAGCACTCTGAAGGCAGAGCCAGCTGGATCTCTGAGTTTGAGGCCAGTCTGGTCTATACATCAAGTTCCAGGACAGCCAGGGTTATGCAGAGAAACCCTGTCTCAAAACAAAGTCAAAAATGTGCTAGAGATGAAAAACACTCAGCGGTAGAACACCTGACCAGCTGTACAAAGCCCTGGGTACCATCCCCAGAACCACACACACAGGCAAAGCTAAGGAACTGTTCTGGTTTAAGTCCATCTTGGACCTACTTTTCCAGCATAAGGAAAACAGAGGAGACAAGCCAGGTATGTCACATCTGCAATCCAGCATAGGGAGGCTTCTGCTGGAGGACTTCTATGCATTAGAGGCTAGGGCAGCTTGGGAGATTGTCGAAAGAAAGGAAGGAAAGGGAAAGGGAAAAAGGGAAAAAAAAAAGGGAAAAAGGGAAAAAGGGAAAAAGGGAAAAAGGGAAAAAGGGAAAAAGGGAAAAA
>NC_034593.1:85476353-85483329 GCF_900095145.1 Mus pahari
TTTCTGAGTTTGAGGCCAGCCTGGTCTACAAAGTGAGTTCCAGGACAGCCAGGGCTACACAGAGAAACCCTGTCTCACAAAAAAACCTAACAGGGATCTGCCTGTGCTGGGATTAAAGGTGTGTACCACCACTGCCCAGTTACAACTGAGGTTTTTTTTTTTTGTTTGTTTTTTTGGTTTTTTGGAGGCAGGGTTTCTCTGTGTAGCTCTGGCTGTCCTGGAAATCACTCTGTAGATCAGGCTGGCCTCAAACTCAGAAATCCGCCTGCCTCTGCCTCTCGATTGCTGGGATTAAAGGCGTGCACCACCTCTGCCTGGCCCACAACTGAGTATTTTAAGGGAAGCTCTGGAAACAGGAATCAAAGGAAGATTGAAGATAAACAGGAATATCTCATAGCTGGGTCATCAAAGCACAGGTGGGAGACTGGAGATGAGTCTGTGGGAGACCAGGAGATGGGGGGAAGCCTAGAGATGAATCTGTGTGAGACCTGGAGATGAGTCTGTGGGAGGTGCAGCTATTACCAGAGGGAAGGCCTGATTATACTTTTAAAAAGAAACAAGACCTCAAACAGAAAGAAAGTATTTAATATGAAACAAAAATGCAAAACAAAGTACTAAAGTCACAGAACACAATCCCTTTGGTTCAGTGATCGCACCAATATTTCACGTTCCCATTGGCTACAGACATCATACACTAAAGTGAAGTCAGACTGCCCCAAACCACCACACACCGTACTGCTCAGCGATATTGTTTGCAACTTATATAGGGTAAGAACAGGGGAAACGACTTGATTGGAAAAAAGGGGGAATGGGAGGTGAGGGAGGGGAGACTACACATGCGGAACAAGTCACTGGGAGAGGGCTCGCTGCTGGGTCACCATTACAACCCTGTACATGCTACATGAGGCTAAGTTCCTTGGTACAATCACACATAGACACGAAACAATCCAGTGACCCTGAGCTCGAACACTCCCAGGGAAGACAAAAGGAAAAGTGAGAAGGAAGCAGAGGAGAGAAAGGCTGGGAGGAAGGAGGGCAGGTCACAGAACGCCAGGGCACGTCTCCTCCTAACCTCAGTTACAGGTGGGGAAATGAGACCCAGGACAGCGGATGTCTCACCAGAAGACACTCCACGCATTCTTCAACTTGACAAAGCCAGAAAATGACTGACAAGACCTTGCCAGACCCACTAAGACAGGGGCTATACAGGGCTCAGTCAGGTTCTGCCCTCTTGGCAAAAATGCCTCTGCGGTCCCACAGTCACCCTGGGTGCCGGGAGAAGGCAAGGACCTCGGTCTTCAGGTTCCCTTCAGGCTTCCCGCCATTCTGGGACAGAAGGAGCCAAAGATATAGGAAGTCAAGACAGGAGACCAGCCAGGTATAATGCAGTGCTTGACAGTCTCAGCACTCAGGAGGGTTAGGAATTCAAGACTAGCCTCAGATACATACAGAGCTCAAGGCCAGCCTGGGCTACATGAGGCTCTGTTGCAAAAATAACTTTAAAAAAATTGAAAAGGTCAATTCATGGAGACTAGCGGTGAACTGGTTTCACGGCAGACACTGCCTCTGTTCATGGTCCTTCCGAAGACACTGAGACGGGGTCTACATTCCTTTAGTCCTGCTCTGCCAGGACAGTGGCCCATCACACTGTACCCACCAAAGACAGGAAAATCAGTGCAGATTAAATAGTAAACTTAAATAAACCTTGTCTGACTGGCAGAGCCAGGAGAGGAGAGGCAGAGCTGTCCCTACAGCGGCCACTCTCTTTCTCCTCCCAAGGCTATGAGAACAGTGCACCCGATCCTGGAGCCGCCGCCGTAGTTGCTCAAGTGGTCGAACATCTCAAATCATGCATTTGAAGCAGGCCAGTCACCTCCTCCGCACTTGCCCACCCTGCTTCCAATGGTCACTTATTTGATGGGCAGGCTCTGGCAGACTGGGATAGTGAGATCTGACTGCACTTCTCAAAGACAGCCTCAGCGGAGAACTTAGGCAGTCCCTGATCCAGAGGGCAGTCATCCACCAAGCTGTTCATGGGCGTGGGTGGCAGCGGAGGGTCTTCCTCATCTTGACTCAGCCCAGCAATCAGGGAGTTACTTGCCTTGTCCAAGTCCTTGTCCACCTGCTCCCTAGACAAACCCACAGCTACCTCAGACTGCCCTGAAGCCATCTTCGCTGAGTCAAGATGTGCGGAGAGGGCTTCCTGGAGCACAGGCAGCAGCCTCTTCCGAGAGACCTGGGTGTTGCCTTGAAGATAGGCCTGGAGGTTAGGAGAGGTGCTTGGGATGGGTGTCAGCTGCAGGGGTGGGGAGCTGGACCGTTCCAGGACTCCACAGATCTGTAGAAGGCAAGAACAGGAGATGATGTCAAGTGACACACCAGAGCTGAGCTTTCTTTAACAGGAGTGAAAAGTGTTTTCTTTGTTTGCTTGTTTGTGGAGACAGGGTCTCACAGTGTAGCCCTGGATGGCTGCAACCCATAGAGACCCACCCCCTCTGCCTTCTACCTGCTGAGATTCCCCGTGTATTACCACAGCCGGTTTATGAGGTGCTTGGGATCAAACCTGGGGCTTCAAGCATTTGGAAGCCCTCTGCCAGATGATTTACATGCGGAGACCAACTCCCGACCTTTCCTTTTCTTTTTCTCTCTCTTTCTTTCTTTCTTTCTTTCTTTCTTTTCTTTCTTTCTTTCTTTCTTTCTTTCTTTCTTTCTTTCTTTCTTTCTTTCTTTCTTTCTTTTTTTTCTTTGATAAAGGGTCTTACATTTACTACAACCCTAGAACTTACTAGGTAGCTCAGGCTGGCCTTGAATACACTGTAATCCCCCCCGCCTCAGCTTTCTAAGCACTGATATTACAAGTGTAAGGCACACTGTGTGGCTGGAACATTTAGATGACATATTTTGTTTCATTAACAAAGAAGCCGAGGTGCACTGATGTTTTGTGGGTGGGATCACATGGAGGACGGCGGGATCTGAGACAGACCAGGGGTGCACGTGTGCCCCCGTTCATGGAAGTCAGCAAGGGCAGGACTAGCGTCTATGCAGAGATCAGAGGACTAAGGCCGAGCAAACAGAATAGGCGGGTGGGGGTGGGCCAAGCGTGCTGCAAATTAGGTGTTTACAGACACCTCGTTATGGTGCTACAGCCACGACACGGACTCACAGGGGCTACGGTGACTGAGGCTTACACAGATTAGCTCACAGTTTTATTTTTGAGTCAGGGTTTCTCTGTGTAGCCCAGGCTGTCCTGGAATCTGTTCTGTAGACCAGGCTGGCCTTGAACTCAAAAGATCTGCTTGCCTTCACCTCCCAAGTACTGGGATTAAAGATGTGTGCCAGCATGACCAGCAGACTAGGTCGCAGTTTATACAAAATGAAACTGACATTTGAACCCAGGACTGTTACCAAGAGTAGCATTCTAGCTGGGCAGTAGTGGCACATGCCGTTAATCTCAGCACTCGGGAGGCAGAGGCAGGTGGCTTTCTGAGTTTGAGGCCAGCCTGGTCTACAAAGTGAGTTCCAGGACAGCCAGGGCTATACAGAGAAACCCTGTCTCAAAAAAAGAGTAGCGTTCTAAATGTATTATATACCAGTAACAGAAGGAAGAGAAGAAGTGTCAGGACAGACTGAAAAGAATCCTATCTCCTGCACAGAGGGCATGGGCAGTTATAGTCATCAGAGCGGTGGGGTGGGGACCAGGTTCTGGAGGGCGAAGGGTTCTTTCCGATAGCCGAAGTACCTTCCCCTCAGTAGCATGGTTAGTAAAAGCCACATGTTCTCAACATGGACCCTGCCACAAAACGCACTTTATGCAATGGCCATAGCAAACTGTGTGACAGAGACTCTTGCATCACTACACTTTGCTGATGACCACAGAGGACTGTAGTGACTCAAGTCCTGTGGCTTGGTTCAAGAGACGAGCAGGTAGGGACCAGAGACAGAAAAACATGTCTACCAGATTATAAAACCTGTTCTTTCCTAGTACCAGCTACTCCTGCAGCCAGGGGAGGAAGAAGCCTGAGCTCAAAGGACATCTGGCTGGACTGTCCTGAGCATCTCCCCGGTACAGGCAACTCAGAGTCTCTTTTTTTTTTTTTTTNCTGTAGCTGTCTTCAGACACTCCAGAAGAGGGAGTCAGATCTTGTTACGGATGGTTGTGAGCCACCATGTGGTTGCTGGGATTTGAACTCCAGACCTTTGGAAGAGCAGTCGGGTGCTCTTACCCGCTGAGCCATCTCACCAGCCCGGCAACTCAGAGTCTTAAGTCATTCTAAATCAGTAACCAACAAGCAAACTGAAAGGAAGGCCAGGAAGGGTGCTGACCCCGCACAGAGTCCTTCTCTGCACTGTGGTATCCAGACTGACCCCAGTGAGCTGCACAGTTGAAAAGGTTGCTACCGTTGTGTGAAGGTGATGGGTGTGTTCCATGTCTTTGTAGTGCCCCACTCCTGAGCTACACCCCCAGTTCTGTGCATAAATTGTCAAGACAATGAAGAGAAAGAACCAATTTTCTTTTAGTTTTGTTGTTGTTGTTGTGTTTTTTTGGTGGTACTGGGGATCAAACCCAGGGCAGTGAATAGCGGAGCCCTCTATGGATGAGCTAAATCCTCAGCCTTCCCCTGGTACGTTTTAAAGACAGGATCTCACTATACAGACGTGGCTGGCCTCAAACACACAGGCTCTCCTCTTGCCTCTGCTATCTATTGCTGGGGTTGGAAGTGTGTGCAGCCACACCGGCATCAGCCCTTAGGGTTCTGAAACAGTATCTCTGCTACTAAGCAGCACCAGGCTGCAGCCCTAAATGCTGGGAACAGAGGTCTGAGTCAGGGTGCCCCTGAGAGCAATGCTAAGTACAGGTGAAAACACTTCCTTCCACCAGGGTTTGGTGCAGCTCCTTATAAGCCTAAATTGTTGTCTCTAATCTTCAGAACTGTCACCCTCGGGGTGATGGGATGGAAACTCACTGTCATTCGAAGTGCCTCATGTGGACAGAAGATAGCTAATTGCCGTACTGGCTCATTTTGAGTGTTGAAAAAGATTGTCATGGCAACCAGGGCATCATAGCTGTGATCATGGCAGAAAGCACTGAGATCTTCGAGGAGGTCTGACCGCTGCAGAAAGGCCTAGAAGGGGAGAAACAGAAAGCAATCCTTATCACCAATGGACGCTAAGAGTTTTTTGTGCATGCAGCTCATAATTTGTGCATCACTAAAAATGTGTGTAGACTTACATACTGGAGACTGTAGTAGAATAGGGAGAAAACAGGCTTTCAACTAAGACAGCACTGTTTTGAAAGGTAGCTCCACTACGCTGCCTCTCAGGAATAAGACCTAGAAGTGATATTAACCCCTGAACCTGAGGCTCCTCAGCAAAATAAAAAGACAGCATGTAGCCGGTCTCTGCTACTTCGTAGTGGTTCTTCTTTTTCTCATCCTTTACTCCCCCCCTCTCCCAATTTTACCCTGTATCGATAGATAGGAGAAAAAGAAGAAGAGGAGAGAGGGTGGTGAGAGAGAGAAAGAGATTGATTTCTGAATCTAATTTTTTTCTTCTTTGAGCATGACTACTAACAAACCACAAACCAATTCCCTTGTGCCATGAGCAACCACCAATCTTTACCTCTCAGGGCTCTGGCGTTTATATACCCCCTGAGAAGTTCCAAGAATTCCAAATGTCACATATTTGCAGAAGCTATCTGCAGCTGGCAAAACCATGCCTCTGCTAGAGCATGAGACAAATCAGAGTCAGCCGCTGCAGACAGTCTGAAGCAGCCCCGCAGCCCACACCTGGGATTAAAATGAAAACCTTTTTTTTTTTTTTTTAAAGATTTATTTACTTATTTCTTATATCTAAGTACACTGTAGTTGTCTTCAGACACACCAGAAAAGGCTGTCAGATCTCATTACGAGATGGTTGTGAGCCACCATGTGGTTGCTGGGATTTGAACTCAGGATCTTTGGAGGAACAGTCAGTGCTCTTAACCACAGAGTCATCTCTCCAACGAAAACTTATTCTTATAATATTTCTGTGTTTTGTTTTTTTTTAAAAAATGCCAAAATCCCAGAATTCTCAATATAGAGCCAACTTTCCTGCCCTGTCCAAACAAACAAACAAACAAAAAACATCAAAACTAAACAAAGTCAAGCCTCACACAAAATCACTTATTGCTCTACAGAGAATGATTTGTAGGAGTGCAAAATCGAAGTCGATGCAGAGAAACTAACACTCAGGCTCTTACAGCAGCACAGTGAGGGATGATGGACTGTAGAGAATCCCAGAGGAGATGGAGACAAGAGGAAAGGTACCAAGGTATTCTAGAGTGAGGTAGGAGTGCAGGTGAATGAAGGTGTCCCTCCCCCTTTCCGAAGTTTGCTCTTACCTCCAAATCCATGTAGACCGCACTGATGGCCACCTTGGTGCCCTGTCTGTAGATTGTCTTCTGGTCCTTCCTGAGCATCTGCTCAGTGCTCAGTCCTAGAAAACAGAAGCCAAACAGGGGACTTGGCCTAACACCGCAAAGGTGAAGAAGAGGAAAATGGGACAATAGTTTCTCCTCAGGGCAATGAACAGGACCAATAACTGAAGATGTAATTATACTAAGGTTTACTTAAATAATCAGGTCACAGGCAGGAGAGATGGCTCAGCAGTTACAAGCACTGGCTACTCTTCAGAGGACCTGGGTTCAATTCCCAGCACCCACATGATGGCTCATAACTGTTTGTAACTGTAGTACCAGGGAACTGTCACGCTTTTCTGTTGGCACATGTACCTAATGCACAGACATATATGCAGGCAAAACACCCATACGTATACAATAAATAAATAAAATTTTAAAATAATAACCATCAGGTCACAATAGTTAAATGGCTGCCTTTAGTCCCAGCACTTGGGAGGCAGAGGCAGGCGGATTTCTGAGTTCGAGGCCAGCCTGGTCTACAAAATGAGTTCCAGGACAGCCAGGGCTACACAGAGAAAC
>NC_034593.1:85483424-85485329 GCF_900095145.1 Mus pahari
AACTAAGGGATTTTGTAGAAGGGTAAAAGACAAGAAGCTTTACTGGGTGTGGTGGTGTGTACACCCTTGAGCCCAGTGTTCTGGAGGCAGACGCTGATGGAGCTCAGGAGTTTGAGATCAGCTAGGTCTACAACATGAATTCTAGGCTAGCCAGGGCTACATAGTGAGACCATCTCACTAACCAACCCCAAACAAACAAGAAACCAGAGCCAAAGCAACAGAGGCCTTTACATTTCTCTACCCTCTCCTCGGCCCATTTATTCGTTTGTTTACTATTTTTGCTGTGGGTCACACCCAGGGCCTTGCACATGCTGGGCCAGCATCTGCTCTCCCCAGCTACATCCTCAGCCCTGAAGGGTTTTGCTCTGTGTTCATTCTAATAGCACATGGAACATTTATGTTTCCTTCTTTTGCTTGCTTTTTTTTTTTTTTTAATGTCAATAGGTGGATTACGGAAGTTTATGGTTTGGTTTGTCTTCTGAACATAACACTGAAACAGCTTCCTCTTCCTTCTGCTGATTACACAGATCTTGTTCTGACGACTTAGCAGCAATCTCCCCCCCCCCCAACACTGCTAGATTTTATATATGGCCACATTCTCTGATTAAACAGGGACTCAAGATTTTTTTTTGTTTGTTTTTGTGAGTTTCACACACCGTAGTGATCATCTTCCCCCTCCCCCACATCCTTAGACCCACCCACTGCCCCTGAGCACCGAGCTCTGTCTTCGTTCCTTACCATACCCATCGAGTCCAATTTGTGCTGCACAGTCTTGGATTTTTAAATGCCTTTTATTTCATTTTGTTTTCCCTTTTTTTTTTTCCCCAGACAGGGTTTCTCTGTGTAGCCCTGGCTGTCCTGGAACTCACTCTGTAGACCAGGCTGGCCTCAGAAATCTACCTGCCTCTGCCTCCCAAGTGCTGGGATTAAAGGCGTGAGCCACCACTGCCCAGCTCATTCTGTTTTCTGATACAGGGCTTCTCTGCATAGCTTTTACCTTTTGAGGCAGGACCTTATTGTGTGCCTGAGCCATCTCACTATGTAGCCCAGGCTGCCACAAACTGTTTATTTTCTGCCTGGCTTCACCTGTGCTGGGATTACAGGACGGGCTACCACCTGAGCCCTTCTCATCTTCTGTAGTGAGAATTCTGCAATGTTGGTTTCTTTAAAAACACAGAAATGGGGGCTGGAGAGATGGCTCACAGGTTAAGAGCACTGACTGCTCTTCCAGAGGTCCTAAATTCAATTCCCAGCAACCACATGGTGGCTCATAACCATCTATAATGGGATCTGGTGCCCTCTTCTGGCCTGTAGGCATACATGTAAGCAGAATGCTGTATTCATAATAAATAAATCTTTAAAAACACAAACACAGAAATATTATAAGAATGTGTTCATTTTAACCCCAGGTGTGGGGAGGTGGGACTCCCCAGGTGTGGGGAGGTGGGACTGCTTCCGACTGTCCACAGCAGCTGATTATGATTTGCATCACCCTCTAGCAGAGGCTTGGTTTTGCCAGCTGCAGATAGTTTTTGTAATTGTGTGACATTTGCAACTCCAGACACTTTTCAGAAGGTATATAAATGGTAGGGCTCTGAGAGGTGGGGTGCGTGGTCATTGGTAATTTAGGGAGGTTGGTTTGGTCTACTAGTAGTCAAAGAAACAGAAAGAAAGAAATTAGATACAAGGATATCTCTGTCTGTCTGTCCCCACCCCTAACCCCATCCTTCTTTCTCTCCTATCTAGTGAAAAGGGTTGAAACTAGGGGGATAAAGGGTAGGGAAAAGAGGGCTGGTGAGATGGCTCAGTAGGTAAGAGCACCCGACTGCTCTTCCAAAGGTCCAGAGTTCAAATCCCAGCAACCACATGGTGGCTCACAACCATCCGAAACAAGATCTGACGCCC